>NC_136911.1:16683997-17138204 GCF_949606895.1 Notothenia rossii | reverse complement strand
GAAATCGATAGAAAGTATATTTTGTAGGTTGCAAATGAATTCTCTGGGAAAATAAACAAAAAGAAAAATGTTTCTTGTCTTCATTTTATTATTTGATATGTGACCAATTTATAGAAAATGCAGATGATCTGCTCTGTTAAAGTCTCAAAGCAACACGGTTGCTTCTATCGACAATTAAAAAGGAGCAACAGCCATTGGTGCATTTAAGCTACATGTTGAATGAAATGTTAATGTTCTGCTTTATTCCCAGTTCTGGAAGGAGGGGAGAAGGGAAGTCTTCCCGTGGTGGCGACCGTCTTCGACAAACTGAACCAGGTGTACAAAGAATACCTGGAGGCGGAGCAGAGCTACACCGTGGTGAGGGAGACAGCTTCAAAAAGACTGTTTAGTTCTTCAAACTAAGTATGTATTGTTTTTTGTAATTTAAGATTGGTCTGTGTTTATTTTCTGTGTTTAAGGCGATGGAGTCCGGTCCGAGTCGAGGCAGCGCCGCTCAGAAACGTCCAGTCAGAACGCAGGCGGTCATCGACCAATCAGACATGTACACACACGTCCTGTCCTCGTTCACGGAGAAGAAGGTACTAACACACACGCACGCACGCACGCACACACACACACACACACACACACACAGATTAAGTATTTCTCCACTTTTGCTTCTGAAACCACTTATTTTAAATGTCAATGCAGCCCCTTTCAAACCAGATATCTTCACAAAAACAACTTTAAATCACTCACCTGCGTGCATTTTGTATCTGAGCTACTTTAGTCTGGATGTACTATTCAAATCACAGTCTGTAAGGTTCTGCCACAAGGGCTCTCAAAAAAAAGGTAGACACTCACTTCAATTTGAATGTTATATAAAATCATAAAATAATCATGGGAGTTCATTAGCGCATTTCCACTGGCTAATAGATTGTATTTATTTTAAAGCAAAATAGTCTTTATTAAAGGTTGAATTACTAGCATATTAAAGGCTTTGATTCAGATGCAAATAACTTTTTTTTTTTTATATATATATATTTTCTAAGGCATTTATCTCAATGGATATATCAGAGTATTTACAACCAACATAAGGAATACTTACAAGTAATTAAAATAAGAAACATAGCTTAGAAAAAGGGTCAAGAAGAGAAGGATAATTCTGCTATTTGGTCATTTTAGGTTATTCTATTGTTGTTGGGAACGGTTGACTCCTTGAACGAAATATCAGAAAATAAAAGATCTGAACATGTAAAGTTAAAGTCACATTTTCCAACAATGTAGTAAATAGTATGAAAATATTTAAATAAATATAAGAAAGTAATGTGCAAACTGTACCACAACATATAACATGTATATTACACTATATAAATGTAAGTAACAAATCCAATGTATTGAGTCTGTCTCTGTGTTCCCTGCAGGGTGTGTCTCATAAGTTCATCATCGCGGTGCTGATGGAGTACATCCGCTCTCTGAACCAGTTCCAGATCACCGTGCAGGTGAACAGGCGGAGACACCTCAATGAAAAGTGTGTTGAAGGGGAAGAAGATGAAACCCTTAGTCTGATTCTACACTGTGTGTTTCAGCATTACCTGTACGAGCTGGTGATAAAGACGCTGGTGCAGCACAACCTCTTCTACATGCTGCACCAGTTCCTGCAGTACCACGTGCTCAGCGACTCCAAGCCTCTGGTGAGCTACACTTACCTTCACATGCACCATTTAGATATACACAGACCTCATTTACACAGTGCTTTATTGTGGCCTTCAAATGTAATGTTCAAATGTAGCCCCAATGTTCTGGGCCTCAAGAAATGTGCAAAGTGAAGGTGGTTTGTTGTATATCCAAGTAGAACTCATTTGAACCTTTTTAGAGTTTCTTCTTGCAAATTAAGGATTTAATCAATTCCAAACACGATTCACATTTGTAACTAGCTAGAGGAGTTGTAATTCTTTAGAAATACAATAACACACAGTTGTACATAACAAATCAATTAATGTGCAAATCCTGTTTTCCTTATTTTTTACTTTAATATGTGTCCAGGCGTGTTTACTCCTGTCTCTGGAGAGCACGTACCCTCCGGCCCACCAGCTGTCTCTGGACATGTTGAAGGTAAAAAGACACAGATTCTTTAAACGGGGAAAAACTTTATTTAAACGTCTTTTATTTACATTTTTGTTGTGTATTTTCAGCGTCTGTCCACGGCCAACGATGAGATCGTGGAGGTTCTGCTGTCCAAGCAGCAGGTTCTGGGCGCGCTCAGATTCATCCGCAGCGTCGGTACGTTTACATTTGACCTATCCAACAGGATGTAATCTAGGAAAGCCTATTACTCTTTTTATGTCACATTTTAAAAGAATGCATCAGAACAATAGTTTAAAAAAAAAAATGAAACAGTCCTGTGAACCTATTTAATAAAAACTCACATCATATTGTCAATTATTAAAAACATTAGCTTTTGGGGCAGTATTAAAACATTCTTAATGCACTTCTTTGGAATTTTGTACCTGAGAATACCGGAAATGTATTTAAAATCTACAAACAAAGAGTGTAAACTTTAAATTAAAGTCGAGGATGGTCCAAGTTTACAGCTAGTCAGGTATAACTTCAATCACTGCCAACATAATAATAATGAATAAAGTCAAGTTTAGGAAATAATAGCTGTCTAAAACTGCCCATTTATGACCTCAAATAAAGTTTCCCCCATGTGATAAAAGGACAGTTTGACAGTCACAATACTAGGAGAAATGAGTTTTATCCATCTATTTTGTTTACTGTTTCAAGGCGCCCATGACAACGTGTCCTCCCGAAAGTTCCTGGACGCTGCGCGGCAGACGGAGGATCAGATGTTGTTCTACACCGTGTTCAGATCCTTCCAGCAGAGGAACCAGAGGCTGAGAGGAAACCCCGCGTTCAACCTCGGTGAGGAAACACACTCTTTAGTGATATTATCTAAAGTCATATTCCTCTCTTTATGACTACATTTGAATGTATTTTGGTATATACTACACATGTTTGAGATAATTATTAACGTTCCGATGCTTTTAAACGTATGCATTAATAAGTAAAATCTGATACAAGGGAAAGTTCTACTTTTTTAATGCAAGAATTTTACTTCTGGCTTAAGTAAAGTATAATAGAAGAAATGTGATTAAAATATTGAAAAATGAATCTCCTAATGCAACATCTCTAGAACTTCATCTTATTTTAAGAAGTTGTTTTTGTATTAACTCTTGGTGCAAAAATCTAAATTCTGAAAGTAGTTAAAGCTATGAAAACAGATACTCTAGCAAAGTACAAGTACCTCCAATATGTACTATCCCACCCTATAACTCATACCTGTGTGTTTGTGTGTCCCCTCCCCCCTGCAGGAGAGCACTGTGAGGAGCACGTGGTTCACTTCAAGCAGCTGTTTGGGGATCAGGCTCTGATGAAGGCCTCCACTGTCTGAAACCACAAACTGAAACACAGACTGTAAACACTCACGGATGTCAGCTGACAGGAAGTAACACTGGGAACGCACACTCTCGTTATGTTTGCACAAACTTCCTGGTTATACTGTGAGAAAATCCTTTTCCAAAGTTGTGCGATGGCCTCATCAGTACTGATGTCTACTGAGTCAAATAAAATGTCCCTGGTTATGTACAGTAACACCTACTTCCAAAATAGTAATCAAGTGACTGGTAAACAATTGATGCATTTACGACTACATTCACTTAACATAACTTAATGTTTTAAAATGCATTCTTAAAGTACTGCATCTTTATTCTGAGATTCCTCTCGTACCTGCAGAAGCTCTGATATGAACTGCTGGTATATGCTATTTCTGAGCTGCTGCTTTCTGCTGTACACAGTCACATGATCCTGCACAGGTGAGCAGAGACAACTAAATATTATAATTATGTAACAAGTTCCTATAGACTTCATGAAATGGAGTATAAAAACCTTTGGAAACATACTTACCCTTTGCAGCTCAGGTGACGTGTGGGCCCAATGACATATTGTTTGATTACCTGTATGAATGTTTTATATGATAAAGAATCTATTGTGTTAAAATGATCTCTCATTTAAAAATGAAACGGCACTGGGCTGCATGAAGTAACGCTGGAAATATGTTTAAATGCTCTGTTAAATACTAGTAAAAAAACATAGATATATAGCGTATGTACAGATAATAAAAGGTTAAATCTAGAGCTGTGTGAAAGAGTGTTGTTTCTTCTGATGCATTCACATCCTATTGTGATTATAGTATGTCGAAGAAATAAAAATAAAAAACAGTATTTTAAGTCGTTTTTTTGCATTTTTTTCGATGCTATACTATCTAACATGGTTTTTTGTGTGGGAATAAGGCACGTTATAGTGTGTAGAATCCAGTTATACAGGTATGGTGTTAAAAATGACAAAGTCCTAATATAGCATGTTGAAAAAAATGACAAAAGTCATAGTAAAGCATGTCGAAACAATGTAAAAGAGTCATAGTAGTTTAACAAATATTTCTGAAAATAACTTGACAATGTAGTATGGCGAAATTATTAGAAATATTTTATAGTAGAGTACGCCGAATTAAAGATATAGCTATAGTGTCAACAATTTTTTTTTAGAATAACAGAATCTCAAAATATAGTGAAAAAGTCATATTATACTATGTAGAAGCTGTGGTTATCATCAGACAGGTGATGCTCACCAGATGGTCGACCACCTCCTCTGCTGGGGCCAGTTATTTTCTGAGGCAGGACGAAAAAGACAGACAGTATGAAGTAATTGCGCATAAGAAAACAATGCAATACAGTTATTGGTATTTGTTTCAGTAAGCATATTTATTTTAGATACTTTATAGTTAAAGTTTTTACGCTCTAATGGCTCCGACTAGAATGACAAATAGCGTTAGTTCCGCCTATTCCGTCAAGAAATCATTTAATCATAAACTTTTTTTTTTCTTTCAGGGGGACCACAGGGGGTCCAAAGTCAGTGTTAGGGGGGCACTTAATAATAACTTGAGTTCAAATAACAAACTGGAACTTTTAATTAATGAGGAAACAGCAGGCCAGTGACTATTTCAACTATCTATTTTACTCAGGAAAAGACTGTAAATATATGGATTTATTTGTGTTGATACCTATGGTTGATACCCATTTTCGTTGGAACGGACTGTTCTTAATCCAAGAGAGATAGGTTTCGAATTGGAAACATACAGGTCTTAAATAAAGCAAAACAACTCTTACTGTGCAGTTCTCGTTTTAGCAGCTGCGTTGCAATAAGCAGCCAAAACATTTGACGTTCTTAGTATACATCCATGCATTTGACACAGTTTTGGCCCTATGCTCTGGCCTCGAAATTGACCGAACAACATTTAACCAATCACATCAGTTGTCATTTATGTTGACAACCAATCATGATATGACTTTTGGTAAGGTGGGCGTATTCATAAGCCTAGTATATATATAAGCGAAAAGGGGCAGGGTTACAATACAGTAGGTTCCGTTGTTTTCGAGAGAGTAGATGTATTTTTGAGGTATTAAACGATTTAGAGAAGTCTTGACCCATTTCGGTAAATTATACGCTTAGGTAGCTCGTTAGTTGCCTCTCTTCTGATCGAGTCGCTTAGAAAAAAGCGACTTGATTTAGCTAATTGATTGATTTTAGTAAATTTCACGTCGAAAGGGATGCCGCTGCAGACAGACTCCGACGGACGCAAGCAGTCTTTGGATTCAATCTCATCACATTTAATCGGGAAGAGCAGTTTTTCTATAAATTGTAAAAGCCTCAGTATAACGCATCCTCGACCTAGTGCTTTTGAAAGATGCTTAAGCTCGAGTACGAATTAATAGCTTGTCTTTGAAGTAAAGAGAGAAGCGTCAATAATCAGCAAGCTAAACGCTAGCTATCATAGCTGGTCATCAACAAAGCGCGGATCGTTAATCTCTTGCCGTAAGGAGTAACCAGATAGCCGAAGAAGAAGAGTGTCTACTGCTTGCCAATTGAACACGTTATTTTCTGCCTGTGCTGAAAATATTGCTCGGTAAGTGAATTGTGTTTTAACATCGATGTACAGAACCAGGAAGACGATTTGTCAACTTCGACTGAACGGGGTGGGGGAGGGGCGGCAGCAAGAGGAAATTGTTTTTATGGTAAAGGCCTACATCGTCCCTCGCGGGGCGCTGTAGCCCCCCTGTGAATGTTATTATTTACAGCAGTTTTGTTGTGTCAGCAGAGAAAACACTTTATTTACCGACTCCATTTATTTGGTATTAAACGGAAAGCAGTAACAACTGTATCGTTAGAAATGGTATTTAACTACGTCACAATAGTAAGGAGTTGTTCGTGTAATACATTGAGTGAACGTCTATGTAACGCTAGTTTTCTTACGTGTTACAACATTTAACTTTTTTGTTCTTTTTTAACCAGACCACAATGAAGTTGTTGGAAAGCTCCAGCTTTGAAGCCCTTAGCTCCCGGCTGTGTGTTGAAACCGGAGAGTCTCGCATCCTTGGCAGGTAAAGACACCATGAACAACTGAACACAATACTGTAATATAAGCTAGTTTAACATTTTCCTGCAAAATACTTGAACACACACATTAGTCCCAGGGAGATGTGGCCGGGTGATGTGAAGAAAAAAGGCACATTTTTTTTAATATATAAAGGCCAATAATAGAATAGCTACAACAGAAAACGACCTCACTACTGTAATTAAGCCTGTAAAACCAGGAGAAGACAACACAGTGCTATGCCCAGGTCACCTGTTTCTGCAGGAACATCAACAGTCAGACTTTAGAGAGAGAAACACTGGAGCCCTTTTCTGGTATCAGGCCATTAAACATGCATGAGAGGTGTGGCTGGCTTATAGATCACTGACTGCTCATAAACGAGGGTAGTAAAGAAAACAAGTTCCTGCATGCAATGTAAAATTGTGATAACAGTAGTCTGTTACCTTAGAGCTCATACTGAAAGTGAATAGCTAACTGACAGTGCATGTTTTTAAATGACCAAACCTAGGTTGTTTAAGGCCGTCAGCTCAGCAGGCTTACAGTGACAGTGTACTTACATAAAGGGCGGTGGGCTGTGGAGTTATGCAGCCCAGTCTGAGTGTGGGTGGTGAATCTGAGCTTCTGTACTGGTTGTGACCTGGGGTGACAGCACATCCCGTCCTTTCACACCACTCGGTGGCTATTTTGGAGACAGAGTGAAGAGTGTTATTAGAGCGTAGGTACATGTACACACAACATATATAATAATAATACTGCATGATAGCTGAGTGCTGCTGGAGCTGCCAAGGCTTAGGCCGATTAGTGAGACAGCAGCAGGGCATCCAAGCTGCAGGTTTTAACAACACATGTAGCCACCAGCCCTCCAGCAAATGTACTGTTTATTTTCTACATATGAGCCTATGATTCAAACACACATTAAAATCTAAACCCAGCAATATTGCACAATCATTTACTAAATGCATAAAACTAAACTTAAAAGAGCACAGCTGGGGCCTTCTGTACATGTCATTTGATTTGTGCAAAAAAGGTTAATAATAAACGGTGCATAAATGGCTAGTGCAAAAATAACGGAACACATTAAAACATAAATGAATATGGTTTTAGCTGTTGTAAGAGTTGTGTACAGATGTTAAAAGAGCTTGTTGCTGTCACATCTTTTTTTAAATAACCTTCATCGTGTTGATAGCCCTCACTCGGCTCTAGTTTCTGCTCTGTCATCTGGTTACAGTGTTTAGTCGGCAGGTCAGCTGTGTTCCGTATGTGTGTGGAAAAACCAGGGCACTTATTTCCACTGTGGTGTCGCTACCAGCCGGCATCCTATTATTAGACTAGGGTCTCAGTAGTGCGTCTATCTTAAGTTGCGCAACCTTTGCTCTTGTGTAACCCATAGGTGGGGGAAGGCAAAATAAACAACTCCAGTCTGCGTCACTCACAGTGACACAGTGTACAGTGGCGTCTGACCCAGAGTCATGAAGGGGCGGGCAGGAAACATTTAGCCCTGGCCTGCTCCTGTCAGCTGCTTCTGCAGGGGGAAAGACAAGGGCAATCTATTCTAACTGAAAATTGGCTTATAGAGATCTTTCATTCCACTTAATCCATTCAACAGTTTACACATCAGATATGCCACTAGTTTGTTCCCCCAAATAATAAAGCTGCAGGGATTGCACACTCTCCCCGATCAGAGATTACTAAAAGTGATAAAGTCAGTTCAAAAACATAGAAATAACAACATTTAATCTGCTAGTTTTCTATTCTATAATATAATGTCCTACATTATTTATTTGGTTACTGGTGAGGTGCATTTGGTGCATTGATACCCTGATTTGCTCCTGTTGTGTAATTGTGTGTTTAAGCCTAATGGGCTATTAAAGTAATCTTAGGGGATTTTGCAAACACTTTCACTTCTGTAATCCCTTTCATTATGTTTACAGCATACACGTTTCCTTTAGCCCGTGATGATCAGATACACAACATTACATTATTTATATTTCTGCCCTGCAGGATGGAGAGCTACTCCTGTAAGATGGCAGGGGATGACAAACATATGTTCAAGCAGTTCTGCCAGGAGGGTGAGCCTCATGTGCTGGAGGCTCTCTCCCCCCCCCAGTCCACCAGCGCCACCAGCCCTTCACAGTGAGTACCACAATAGAGGATAATGCTGTGTTTTGGAACAGAAGACCACCAGCTGTTAGTGAGATGAGATAGTAGGGACTTGACCTTTTTTAAATGTACCTCTGTATATTTCCCGTGCAGGCTGGGGAAGAGCAGTGAAGACGGGGAGAACCCGCTCAGTGACAAGTGTTGCAGGAAGACTCTTTTCTACCTCATCACCACGCTCAACGAGTCCTTCCGGCCCGACTACGACTTCAGCGCCGCCAAGGCCGAAGAGTTCAGCCGAGAGCCCAGCATCAACTGGGTCAGCATCCTTGCTCTGAACACACAACATATTGTATACATGTCACGGATACATTGAACTCAACACAACTGTCCGACCTTTGTTCAGGTGGTGAATGCCGTGAACAGCAGCTTGTTCTCAGCTGTTGGAGAGGAGTTTAACTCTCTGGGGCCGGAGCTGTGGAACGCCATCGACCAGGAGATCAACCTGCAGGGCTGTGACTTTTACAGGTGTGTGTCACATGCATTATTAGTTAGCAGATCATCTGTTCCGTGTGGATGTTTTTCTAAGCTCTTATTGTGTCTCCTTAGCTACAACCCTGATCTGGACTCTGATCCTTTTGGTGAAGAGGGGAGCCTCTGGTCCTTCAACTACTTCTTCTACAACAAGAAACTCAAGAGGATTGTGTTTCTCACATGTCGCTCCGTCAGGTCAGCACCTGAGGCATCACCCTCTTGGTTTAAATAAACCCGTTTCTGAAAGACGGCAGATCATTTAGCATACATGGGATGGTGTACAATTCTTTTTCATACCTGCAGTGTCTTGAGTGGCTATGGCCGGGACTCACTTGACAACGAGCTGGACATGGAGCTGGATGACGAGGAGGAAATGGATGGCTTCACTTTGGACAGGTGAGACAAATGCCCATTATTCTGATTTACAATATTGACTTGAAAATATGCTGTGGTAAAGTACTGAGACATACCTTTTGCTCTTTGATGGAAGAACATGTGAATTAGCTTCTTTTGCATTAACATTGTTCTCTTCTTCTCCCAGGTTCCCCAGAGTTCTGTGCGTGTGATTCTGCCTGCAGGACACGCCTCGGCCAAACAATATCTTGACTTTTCCTCCTCCCCCTCCCTCCATTTCCGCCCTCATGTTCCCTTTGATTTTTGTATTTAGCCGCCTCATCCAAAGCCATTTTCACGCTTTAGACATATGCATGTTTGAAGCCTTCTCTGTGTACCGTGAGCCGGTGGACATTTATTTAAACCCTGCGGTAACTTTAAGGCTCCTCTTTCTCCTGTATGAAGACACACATACTCATTTACAGGCTTCTCTGCACCGGCAACATTTCCAAAAAGAAAGAAGAAAGTGTTGTAATGGATAAATAACAAAGACTGTAGGGGAGTTTCTTGCAAATGATGTCACAAAGAGGAGTCCAGAAAACACCAGCATCATAAAAACAGACATTTGATGATATTCCTACTTTTGAAGGGGCTGGGCTGAAAGACCCAGCACAGACTGATTTCCTGTTCAGAGGAGACTTGTTTCGTTGTTGCCAGTTTTTGTGTGACAATGATCTTACTGTGACAACCTTTTCAGCACTGAGTTTGACATTGAAAATCATCGCTGCATTTCTAACTGAAACGTGTATTGTTGAATGTTATTACTGCGAACGCTCGTCTGTACTTTGGACAGCAGGGCACGGCCGAGGGAACTCTTGGCATCTCGGACAACATGTCAGCGTTTAACAAATGTCCCATTGTTTTTGCTTCAATCCCCATTTACAAAGTTCCATTTTATACGTAGTTGATTTTCCAATCCAGTATTTTTTCACTCTTCATCTTTACTGATTTATTCCTATTTAACCCGTTTCTAAACGTCTATCTTGCCAGTGTTTTTTTCTTTGCTCTGACCTCAATGTAAAGGCTTCATTGAATGAATGTATAGTACAATTTAGAGAAACATAACTGTCAAATTGCTATGTTGTACATTGTTTTATAGAAATTGAGAAGCTCCTTTTACTTTCCTTACAAGTGGTTAGGAGTCGTCTTTTCTTGACTTCTCTGTGCTTCATTTGATTGGCCAATATATTACAGATGTTAATAAAATGTTGTTTGAATCAAACTCAGATTATTTTTTTTCTTTGTAAACTCAGAAGTATCTTTATTTGCCAAAGATTTTATTCCAAGGTTGATTTCAGATATGCTAAAAAGAAACTGATGTATTCAGGCTCAAAGTTCAAAACAAACTTTTATTGAAAAATAAAAACTGAATTACAGTACATGACCGACTGGACCCCACCATACTGATAGTGTAAGATCAAGGTGAAAGCTGTAAACCTCAATGCTGCACCCTTTTCCCTCTTTGTGTTTAAATACCTTGCCCCACAACAAATACACTACAGAGACCCTAAGGCACCCTGACCAAGATGGACACCAGTTCTTCACCACTTGGGATTCAAACTCAATGAAACTCATGCACCTCACACTTTTTGGCCACCGTGGAACTTGTAAAAGGTAGACATGGTTTCAAAGTGACGCGTGCATAGATCTGTTACCAAGGAATTCTTATACCAGGTCAAAGAAGGTAAAAATCATGGGCAGACTTTTCAGATTCATACACATACTATCCTCCAGACACTCACAGTAGCATGGTTAAGGCTGAGGATCAAGTAATATACCTAAATGATGGCCAAAATATTAAGATAAAACGATCTTAATGCTACTTAGTCCAGATGGCTGCAGAGAACCAACTTCCCCATAAATGTGTGGCACATCGATGAGGCTGGCTAATTCTGACCGCTTTGTTTAAAAAGTACAAAATGTTTAAAAGTGGAATATATTCTGCAGAAAATGACTGAAATGTTTGTATGATAATGTCAAACACACTTGGAGCACCAAAGATCATCTGTTAATACAGACGCCCACTCGCCACGAGCAAACATTCTTAAAAAGAATACAATTAAATAAAAAACATAGTGTTTACATTTAAAATACTGCCATTAAAAAGGGAGCATTGTACTTGCATATGAATTCCATTTATTTAATTCTTTGCAAAATTAAATAAATGGCTAAAGTGAGGGTCAGAAAAGGTAGAATCTACACCATGTGGCTCAAATACATACAAGTACAAGCTCAGAGTTAATAAAGGGAGATTTGTATTTGACCACGTTTCAATACGGCACCGTAAGACCTAGAGAGAATAACCACCGAGCATGTAGCTTATGAAACTGAAATGTGTAACAGATATTAATGGCTGTGCTAAAAAGGAAAACTGAAGAAAATAAAACAATGTGAGAACATTATTCTGAAAAACCTCCGTAGTGCCACCCCCCCCCCCCTGAAAATGTTACAATACTGCTTGTAATCCCTTTGTCGAGTCCATTTGTACCTGAACATGAACAACTTGTATAAAGGCAAAAAAACGATATTAATAATAGAGCTGCACCAACGTGATGTCTCATGATATGAAATGGTGCGAGGTGACATGATATGTATTTAGTGTGAGGGATGTCCAGTGCACACCTGCTTTGCACTTGGACACACTCTTAACTCATTGAAATGATCTTCTTCCCCTCCTCTGCAGGAAAAGCCACTGTTTGTTCCAGATAAGCAGCGAGGTTCCCCAGTTCAGGTCACGTTTCGACTTGGAGAGACACCGGCTCCACTGTGCATGTGTTAATAACCCTCCAGAAGTCAATGTTTGTCATTAAAAAAATATAAAGCAACAATAAGCAAGTGAGGAGAAGCTGACGTAGCCAGGTCATCAGGCCGTAGAGGGGGCGAGGGGCTATCTGAGGCCGGCCCGCGAGGTCATCCACTCCAGGCCTTGGCATAAACTGGAGGAACAAAGAGAGGCGTCAGAAAGGAGGAACAAATACTTTAGACAGAAGACTGCATCAAGGATGTTTTAATAGCGTAGCACAGTTTCCCTAGCTGTACGAAATATTTACACAAAACACGTGATGGACAGATATATTTAGTGTTCTTCCTGTCTGTGCTGAGGAAACATGTCAAGCTTCAGGGCACAGTGACATCTGGTGGTTAACAGAGCTCACTGCAGCGCTACAACATCGGTTACAAACACCTGGTCAAAATCTGAAATATGTGAATTCAAAGTGTTATTTATTAAATGTATTATTGTTTTGTGCTCAACTGGAAAAAGCTCACATTGTTGTAAAATGTTCTGTAGTAAATAAATAAGTACATGCCAGTACTAGACATGACAGACATGTACCCAGTGTGGTCTTTCTAATCACATGGTAGACATGCTACAGCTCACATGAATTGCACTGCAACATGTTGTGGTTTAAGAAAGACATTCATTAAAATACCCTTATGATAACCCTTGGTAACAGACTGAGATCATTCTCTATGTATGGTGAACATTCCCCTTTCTTCTTATCCTACTCATGTACACAAACAGTGTATTTAAAACAATTTTGCCTCTGTATACTCAAAACTAATCCAAGTTTGCACACAAGAGAATAAGTTGCTAAACTGCTGTCACACATTAAAATGTGACAACACGTCTTTTCATCAATGTTGTATTGCGTTAAGTTGTTTTCTCCTTTATACGATACATGGTATTGATTATATAAGCTCAGTCAGCTACCCTGCTAACACACAGATATGATAAACATGAGTCTCACCCTTCTCCTGTGAGTGCGCAGCAGGACTGTATGTGCCAGGGGTGATCTTTGATGGAGCTCAGGCTGAGGTATTTGGAGATCTCCGCTGCAGACATACAGCCCTTCATATCCTGCTTATTGGCAAATATCAGCACGGCTGCTTTCCTCAGGTCCTGAGGGGAGAACACGAAACAATGAAACCATAAACATGCCACCTTTTGAAGCTCTAAACAATGAAATGTGGAAGGGGCTACGCTTGGTGGGAACCCGCAGTCCGAGTGTGAACTCTCTTCTTTACGGCCAAACAAAGACGTGTTAAGATGTTTTACCTCGTGAGCCAGCATCCTGTAGAGCTCCTCTTTAGAGATGGCCAGCCTCTCTCTGTCTGTGCTGTCCACCACCAGAATGATGAACTGCAGAGTAGGAGGCAAACATCACACTTCTCAAAAACACATTTACAGAAATCAAGTGCAACACAGCAGGAGGGCACTTCCGGGGCCAAGGGCCTCACAATGGGTTCTGGTGACTGCTATGCTAATAACCTCGTTTTGAATGAGAGCGGGTGACCCTGTGTGACAAAAGACCAATGGCATGTTAATGTTGCCGAGATGTGAGAGGCGCCATTAAAGGAAAAAGCTTCAGCAACACGCGTTCTCTAACATGACTGTGACCCACATCACAGCCGGGGATCTACATGAGTGTGACCGCTTCACTGTGGAGTGAAAGACTGCAGTTACCATAGTTACTCGGGGTTAGAACATTATATGGTTTCTTTAGTAACCGTAAGGCTCCTAGCAACTCTATTGTAAAAGGTATTTAGAGCTACTCTGCCATTAAGATTCTTAAGTGCAAACATTGGTGGGTTTTTAGTATACTATTGTAATAAGTCTGCATTCACTTTTCATAAGATGCTCAAGGTAAAGTTATCTGGTTTGTCAAACCTCTTTGGGTAAAAACTATAAATGGCCACAGTTTTGAACTTTATAGAATGTTTTTCTTTGCTTATTAAAAGTTAAACTATCCCAAAGCCCATAGTTGTGTTCATTCTGCCTGGTTAGTCCCCAAAAAGGTATTTCATGTATTTTCACATGACAAAAACAAACTTGTTTGATTGATTATTAAAGAAAACTGACTCTTTTTCTGCAAACCGACTAATTGTTGGAACTGGAGAAAATCTTAAACATCCTAGCAAGCAATATAAAAGAGTGTGCTTTTTCCAAGTCAAAAAACTAAATATATGATCCATAATAAGCACATCCTCATAATTTAGAGGCTTCAAAAAGGATGGAGATGTTTGAACAAGCACAACATGCGGCTCACTCTGCTGTCGAACAGGTTTGAGCTTTTTAGCAGAGACATGTTAAAGAGCCAGAGTGGAAGAGTACGCTTGTGTGATAAGGCGTTTGCTTGTGACTCGAAAAGTGAATGGAAATGAAAAGAAGCGTTGAACGCAGACTGGATATCGCACGTCCTAGAGGAAAGTTAGATTCTGTAAGACACATCTGCCCCCGCCATGCCTCTCCCGTTCTTCTTCTCCTTTCTCCAAAACACTGCCGAGGCCGACCCCTGCTTTGACGTTCAGACGGCCCCCTTTGTGAAGGCTGACCCCTGACATTGGGCGGTCCCCGCTGCCGCCTGTGCTCTGAACAAACACACCAGCTGCCACGCTCAGGAAGAAAAACTGCTGCTGGACAATACTTCTGTTCCCCTCATCGGATAGAAATAGTTCAGAGTGTACGACGTGAGTTGCTTGTTTTTCTCACCTCTGTATTGGAGTAGTAGGTGTTCCAGGAGGACCTGAGGGACTCCTGTCCTCCTATGTCCCACATCAGAAAGTGAGTGTTCTTCACCACTATCTCCTCCACATTGCTCCCGATGGTGGGTGACGTGTGGACGACCTCATTCATCAAACTTTTGAAGGAAAGAATCAAAGTTAGTTTTTGCTGGCAAAGGAAAACTGACTGAAAAAAGGATCCAACTGTACATTTTTTGAAACAAAAGGACTTACAATTGGTAGAGGATGGTGGTTTTTCCTGCGTTATCCAATCCAACAATTATAACCTTGTGCTCTGCAAAAAGAAATGCAGTATTACATAAACTTCAAGAGGACATTGTTTTCAAGAAAACACTCGTGCCATAAAGTACATCGTGTCCCTGTCTAGACAATGCATTACTTCTTTGCTGCCTATTCAAAAAGAATACAGGCTGAACTTATTCTAAAACTTCATGACCTCTTTCCCCCGCAGCGTCGCTCAAACTGCAGGACATCTTTCCATTCATAAAAACCAGCTAGCACAGTTCGTAACAGCGCAGGCACTGTAGGCCGTGAAGCAGACTAAATCCCAAATCAGAGCTGACACGCCAAAATATCCCACTTTAGTGTTTTGACTCGTCCGCCCTCCTGAGGCCTCTGGCAGCGGAGGAGGAAGGAAGTCTGGTCAGAGGGCTCTAGTCCTGACCGATTCTGAGCACCAAACTCCTTCCGGGGGGGTCACTGCATGTCTATTGCTTCCCTGTGAGGATCCCCGTTACTTTGATCACATCTGAGTACTCTCCTTTTCAACAACTCCTAACAGTCTTTTCTACGAGCTGAAACATGTTCCTGCAGCACATCTCTAACCCGAGGTTGGGTCAGATTCCTTCTAACTGTATAACGTCAGTGCGAACAAACTAGATGTGGATTTTAGAAGTCAATAATTTATTCCAGTGGATTATTTGAAAACAGCTTTCCAAGCAGAACACTTACAGGTTACTAATTCCTTAAAGATGAATGTGTTTCTCCTGTATGTACCTTGTTAAGTGGTGAAACTGCACCTCAGGAGTAATAGCTAGACTTCCTTTAGAACACAGCAGTAAAAAGGTTCAGAAAAGAATAAAACATAAAGACACATCTATAGTGATATTTCACAATGGCCAGCACTAGTATTTAGACACTACATTTGAGGTGACTTAACTACTGTTATGATTGCATGTTTTAAACTACGACTATGATCCCCACACTGCCACTTAGACTTTGCCTTTAAACCCTTAAAATGAATGAAACCTGACACCAGGAACAGTGTAATCCAGAATTAGGCAGGGAGTAGGAATCCTTCTCTGCTATCCTCAGGGCCGAGAACAATTCAATACATGCCAAAGGAATTGAGGCAAGAGGGAGTTCCCTTGTGAAAACAATGATCTTTACACTATGATCTGAAAACGCACCGTTAGTTACCTTGAAGCATGAAATAACACATACTTTTAAAATCCCTCTTTCTTAGTCCCTCCTCCCAGCGAAAAGATACTCACACATTGAAAGCTCTAAAGTCTAGTTGAACACTTCAAAACCTTACACCACATGAGAAGACTCACTGACTAAATACTTACAAATCAAACAAAGCAGACCCTTACTTTGTTCCCTGCAGATGAACGTGGAACAATGTTCCACCTCAGCAATATTTTTGAATATTTGCAATAATAGTACACACATACGATACAATATGGGTATTTAGTTGTAAAGGGTGGGATTAACTAGCCTTTTTGTTGCCTTAATCTCAGTGTCTTTGTTGTGCTTTCCCTTTGTTTTTCACTCAATTCTAAAATGAGCAACAACTGCATAATTATTATGTTAAAGTCACATACATACAATAATGATTGAGCTTACATTGTGAAGAAAATTAAACAATAAATATAACATTTTCATTAAATTACTAGAAACTCAGGGAAAAGTTATGTAATGTTACCCGAAAAAACAACTGGCTGAATACACGCTTACAGACTTAGTTTGACTTAAATTAATCATATTAGTTGACCCAGTGATAAACACATAAGTATTTGGGGTGGCACTGAAGTTGTAGAGGTTGTTTTGCATTGCGAGTTAGACAAAGGCAGCTCAGATGGCAGAGTCCTGAAGTCACGGAGAGATGTAGCGAGATAATTCAGACCCCATCTGTTATTATGGGTCTTGCTGCTCACTTTATGCTAACGGGCTAACACTTATTATCCTCGGTTGAGTAGCTAGCGGGAGGTTAGTGAGCCCTAACAATTGTACCGACACCCACCTTGGTTACAGAAGAAGCTCCACAGTTTGGCGAATATGACGCCCATTGTTTAGGTTAACGTCTTCCCGTAGTTCCGTCAGTAGAGTGGGCAGCAGCACCGAGCTTCTCCACTCTCAAATCCACACCGTACAGTCCGCGGCTGGCTGCGGCTAGCTAACATTAGCTGGATGATCTCTTGTCCGCAAAACACCTCGCCGACCTTTTGAACGCGGACTCCATGCGCTCCGGTTAGCTAACGCGAGGATAAAATGGTGGAACGTAACATAGACTTTAAATATTCTTGTCGAGTTGCTCAGGGAGACGTTGAAGCCTCCACAAATCGTATAAACAGGCTGAGAAGTGCTGCACTGTGTTGACTCTGCTCGCACGGCTTCTTCTGCCCGTTGGCTGCTGGCAGTGGTTTGCTGAAAAAAGCAACCCCAGCTATTCAGTTGTCTTCCAACGTGATGCCGTCATGGCGTGTACACGTTGGCCTTTTTTTGGGACAGCATTTTAAGACACAAAAACACAAGAAGAGAACAGACCTAAATATAACATAATTACAATACTTCAAAAATAAGCCTACTTGGTTGTAGGCACAGTAAAATATACAATACTTTTCCTTTCACCATAAGACAAAATGTAAAGCATTATACTTTCAGTTTTCTTCTTGTATATTTTACTTTTTAAATGCTATGAACTGGAAATGTATTTTAAGTCACCCTATGCATAAGCAGTATTTCTATAATGTTTGTGTAGGTGTGTCAACAATTAGAACTCCTCCTGTGGTAATGAGCCCGGTGTTTAAACATAAACTGAATGACAGTGTTAACAAATGTTCAAACAATGGCTTCATAGAAAAGGTTATAATTGTTGACAAATGCATAAAATAATTATTGTGAAAAGTACAACATTCAAGTATTTAAAATACATGTGTACATAATGAATATGTATACACCTTGCGTTTCTTAATACAACACAAATACCATAAGTATCGGTGATCAGCAATAGACTTTATACATAAATGAATCAACAGGCTGCATTACTTGGATTTATACAGACATCAACTACTGACACGTGACCAAGCTAGTGACGTATACGGAAGTAATTGTCAAAACACCCGCGCTCCATGCCACCACAGAACGTGAGTACCTAAAGATTGTTAAAATAGCCTTAAGATTAATTGTACTCCTATATTTATCTATTGACAAGTCATTAATTGTGTGCGAACAAATTATATGTGTAGAATAGGATTAAAGAGTATTTAGATGACTAATATGACCTGTGACTTAAAGTCACGTTAAGTGTGAACAAAAATAATGAATGACAGGAGACTCACTTACAGTAAACTCACTTACAGTAATTAAAGGAAATTGTGTGCAATGGTTAACGGGTTCCGAGATTAATTCATTCATTAATTTCATTAAAATACTTGTGAGTATTTTATTGTTTCATTCTGGGCTTTTACGTTGCAGTCGTTTTAAATTGCAATCGTAATTATTTGTGAAACGTTGTGTTTGCTTGTTGGGACAAGAATGATTCGAAATTAATAATAAGTTATAACACTGGCATCAAATCAATCATGAATTTGGTTTCTTTAAAACATGTCTCAAATTGAGTTTAATAGGATCCCAGTTATGATCAATTTTTGAGTTACGCTATTATTACAACTGCCTCCCTTCTGTGGAATAGACCTCAGTAAAGTTTGTTCGTCTTTAATTATCCCTCACAATGTCAACATATCACCACCACTCACCGTTTTTTAACCTCAACCAATCAAGACCACAGCCCTCAGAACTGTAAGCATATATTTGTACCTCATTTTATTGCAGTGTGTCTTGATTTATTTGCTTTTCTGTTATTGTTACTTTCCTTTGAACAGATTTAAGTGATGTCTACTTTTCCAAGGATATCCCTGAGACCTGAAGTCACTGATTATCTCAAGAATGTCTTCTTAAACAAGGAGGTAGACATTTCATTGTTTTTCTTTGGAAACAGATTTTGTTTTCAGGAGAATCATAAATACACCTCTTAAAAAGTGGATGTCTTTGCTTCAGTGGAAAAGCTAACATGGGGGTAATCTGGGAACCTTCATGGCTTACCATAGAATTTAGATGAACTGATGCCATGACTACAAATTACCTCAGTAAAACCCTCCCTAACATAGTTATGGCTTTCCAAATAAATGTCATAACTTCTGTGCTATTTTTGTCTCCCCACACTTGTGTAAATGCACTTTCAAGGCATGGTTTGTTTTTTTGTATCTATAATAATGAGTCCCAGAATCAGCCCTTAAATGTATGTTTTGTGTTATAGTAGAAAGTTAATTGCAGATGATGTTCTCAATGATAAATGTAACTACAGGATAGTAATGTTATTTTTACTTGACATAGTTAAAGTTGAATGTTTTAGTGGCATTTTCTGAAAGTGAAAGGCTGAATCTCAAAAGAAGCCACGTTTTCTGACAGTTTTCTAATTGCCAATTCCATAATTTGCATACTTTGATCATCCTTTTTGAGTTCAGGTGTTAGCAGCAGTCGGCCATCAGGAGGCAGAAAGCCGTTTCCAGAGGCTGCTCACATGTCTGTCTCACCCTCCTTCTTACACTTGTGTTCGGGCCAGTACTCATCTCGCTCCCCTGGAAGAGATCAGACAAAAGTTAGGGGAGGAGCTCAAAAAGGTGAGGAAAAAAGGAAATGACCCACAGTGGTCGTCAGTCGGGCCCTAACTTTTCTCTGTGTTGTTATTGAAGCAGCAGATGTGCACCTCAACAGAAAAGGAGGTCTCAGTTCAGATTCTTCCTCACCCACGTATTCCAGATGTGCTGCTGCTTCCTGTCGATGGCCCGAGGTATGTGAGGAATGCTAGAACCACGTCAGAGCGATACGAATCTGCTCTATGGAGAACACACTTAGCTTTAAATCGCGTATCAGTCTGCCCATAGGGAGTGTTTCCTCAGGCCAAACCAACATTGATTTTCAAACAATGACAACAGAAAAAAACTCAGGAAATGTTGTCTACCAATTTCAGTAGGATCCATTTTTTTAGGTGTGTGTTTTCATGCAAAAAAAAATACAGTAACAGTACAATAAAGATGTCATAGTGGTATCATTTTTTTATTACTTAAAATAAAAGACTTAAAATATGCAACAAATTGTGAACCCATGCCAAGATTTGCTATATCTCCAGAAAAAAAATGGTCCGTACTAAACCAACGAAGGAGGATGCTTTAAATGAGATGGATTTAGAAGTGTGTGACTTCCATCCCTCTCCTGTTCTCAGACCTGTGGAGCAGCTCAGCTCAGAGGTGGTGGTTGGCGCTCAGTGTGGCAGTGCTGTCCTCAGAGGCGCCAATGTCTTTGTCCCGGGGATCCTAGCCAGCCCCAAGTGTAAGTCTCAAAAACAGATGCTGGGAAAGATATGTGTCCAATACACATCTAGTTATATTCAACAATGTAGAGGAGCTGTGGTTTTCTAACTTGATATCTGTTTTAGTCATGAAGGCTGGCGATGTGGTGTCTGTCTTCTCTGACTTGGAGGGTCGCTGCACCCGAGGAGCCACAAGCTTCCAGGGAATGAGAGGGTTTGTGGGAAATGGAGTTGCTCAAATAGACCGCTCCGGCATCTTCTGCACAGATGTAGCTGCCAAGTAAGTGAATGGCTTTAAAGGATGAGTAAACAACATATTTCCAAAGCTAAACACCTTTATTATAGTGGTTGCACATCTGTACGGTTTAAAATCAAATGTAATAAGCAAAACATATTGCACTGTTTTCTGTTATTTTAGGGGAGTAGGTGTCCGGATGGTAGAGCCACTTTACCAGAGCCCTTCCTTTGATGGTGTTCTACCAAACCTGGCATTCCTGCAGGTATTTCTACTTTTAAGATGTAAAACGGAGTAATTGAAACACAGTTCTTATCTATCACGAGGTGTTTTTCCATGTTGTGCAGAACCTTCCCTCTGTAGTGGTGGGACATGTTCTCGGGCCTCTTCCTGGAGAACGGATCCTGGATATGTGCGCTGCGCCCGGAGGGAAGACCTGCCACATCGCTGCGCTCATGAGGGATCAGGTACAATTTGCTGGAGGGATCAGAGTTAATATTCAGGCTTTCAATCTGAGAGTCCAGCTTATTAAACACACATCTACTGCACAGCTTGATCTAGAGCAGCGGTTCCTAAAATAGTGTTGCAAGATAAATCTGAGGGGAAATGAGACGATGTATGGGATTGTAGAGGATCAAAAACACATTTATTTTACACTTTTCTCCTGATTTTTCTGTATTAATAAAGTACGGAATAGTTTTCCCCCTTCAGGCTTCTGAGGGGTTATTCATATGAAACTACTTGAGAAAGGTTGAACAGCTTATGGAATTATTAAACTTCTAATGACATACAGAGACATTTAAGTGGAATCAAGCCAAAAAACCATGGGAGTCCACTTTGGTTGTTTCTATATCACGTCACTTACTGTAGATATTATTTGTTTTGATTAGAAGTGTTCAACCAATGGTTCCTACTACAGGTTTTTTCCTTTACTGAAGTAGAGTTTTGCCGTACAAGTGTTTGTTTCTTTTGCTATTTTTTTACATTTCTACTCCGCTCGATTTATCTGACTGCTAAAGTCACAGATTACTTTTAAACCATGCGACGCACCTGCTTGTGTAAAGCATTTTCTGAAATATTATTTTAGTTTTATTCTCATGCTGCAGCCTGCCTCACATCTAGAAGATAGGTGAAACAAGTTGATTCAAATTATAAACAGGTTGACATTTTCTAGCTGGACTGCTAATCAAGCCTTTTCAAAAATTAAAGTTTAAAATGTTATAACTAAAACAAAAATGCTTCCTACACATAAATGCATCAGTGATAATGATACTATTTGTACTTTCTATATAACACTGTTAAACGACACACTGCCTGACGTGTATTTGATGAGAAGATTTTCAATGCAGGACCTTTTAGAAGGATCTGATGCTTTTTGTTTCTTGTTAATGAATTTCCGTCTCTTTCCGTCTCACACAGGGTGAGGTCGTGGCCCTGGAGAAAATCAAAAATAAGATTGATCGAATTCGTCAAAATGCCAAAATGTTGCAATTAAACTCAGTTAAAGTGTATTGCTTTAACAGCACTAAAGCTGTGAGCAGCGACTCTGCACAGGAGCATGAAGGTACACAGTGACACATACATGATATATAAAGCCAACCCTCAGTATGCTGTATTTACTTACTGCTGTTTCTGGACTTCTTCCAGGACCTCCTTTCCCTGCTGAAAGTTTCGACCGGGTTCTCCTGGACGCGCCCTGCAGTGGCCTCGGGCAGAGACCCAGCATGTCCTGTACCTGGAGCCTGAAGGAGCTCTGTTCCTACCAGCCTCTGCAGCGCAAGTTATTCCACGCTGTAGGTTTTACCACACAGAGGAAGCACTTTCACATCCGATTGAACTCACAGCATTGGTAGTGGCTCCTTTTGACCAGTAGATGGCAGCAGATGGCATACATTACACTGAAATCACAACTAAACTCCAAATACACTCAAAGATTATTCATTAAGAAGTTTTCCCTCTACTCAAATCATTACTATACCTTATCTCATCAAGTGCATTTAAAACTACATCCACCAATACCGTATTACTGAAAATGTTCTTTATAATATACCCTCCATTAAAGGGCCCATGTCATGGCCATTTCTACTGATCATAATTCCATTGTTGAGGTATATTAAAATAAATTTAATTCTCTGTATAGTATGTGTATTCACTCTGTCCTAAACAGCTTGTTGGACCTCCTGCTCCTCCCTGTGAGCCCAGTGGCCATCTGTGAGACAGCGAGTCACAGCGAAACCCAGCCCGAAACCAGCCAGAACACACACACACACCTGCAGCCTGGCTGGGAGTTTGTGTGTGTGCTCTCACACAAACTCACAGCCTCGCCGCGTCCAGCCGTCTCAGGCTGAGAAATCGGCGGAGCTGCAGCTGTGTGTGTGAGGAACAGCTCCGCGGACGTTACGTTACTACCCAAATACGTCACTGTACCCAGGAAGAATAAAAAGAAATCTCCAAGGAGGCGTTCTGAGGCATCATAGACAGATCTTTTCTGTGTTAGAGTTTTACTCGCTACAGGGTGTACTTTGAGGGTTTGTGACTCTGTAGACCGTTTACATGCAGGAAAAGCTACATAACACACAAGGGGACGGGTAATAACAAGAAAAGCATGACATGGGACCTTTAATACAAATACAGCTTTCAGCTCTATAGGAAAACAAATGTCAGCCGTTTTTTGCGATAACTTAAAATTAGAGATAACTTAACTAAGTATTGTGATGGTGTTTTTAAAGCAGACCCAGGAAGTATTTATACTTTTACGTTAAGCAACTAACACACATTCTCGTCACTTTTATACATGTACATCAATGTAGACTAAAGTCAATGTAAAATCTGTTTGCTTTTTTTGCTTCGAGTATGGCTAACAGATGGATTACTAAAGAGGGATTAGAGTCCAATGCGGAGCACATCAATTATCCCCAGTGCCATATAGTGCTCCATCACACGCATGTTATTAAGTCTCATCTAGACTTAATAAAGACGCATTTCTGTGTCTGTGCTTGTATGACGCTTAACTTATTGTTGTTGGCCACTTGGGGGCAGCAGAAACACAACTGACCTTTTGAGTTGGCAAACGTGTTATCAAACATGCTTATATCATACCCAGCAGGAAGAGACTAACTGTCATTTATATGGCCACTTTATGAATGAAAGTTGGATATTCACTCTCTAAGTGCCCCCTTATGTCCTTTTATACAAAGCCTGGCCAAAGACAATGATATGACAGCGGTAAGAGTGTACCAAAACGGTAAAGCTGTGAACCAGAAAACAAACAATGAGCTGAAACTCAGGATAACATGTGGTACATCTGAGAATGTATAGCATCAGAAAGTTGACCACTTTCATTGTTTTACATTATTATTAAACTATTAATTATAACTGCTTTAATACATTTTCTTTATGAATTACAGGCAGTGCAGTTGCTGAAGAAAGGTGGGGTTCTTGTGTACAGCACCTGCACAGTGACTCTAGCAGAGAATGAGGAGCAGGTAGCGTGGGCCCTGGAGACCTTCCCCTGCCTCACGCTCCAGCCTCAGGTAGGAAAAGAACACCTCGTGGATAAACTCAAAAATTTAGAAGGGATTGTTAGTTAACCTCACCAGATCACATTTTGTTTACAGGAGCCTCATATTGGCTCAGAAGGCATGCTGGGAGCGGGCCTGTCACCTGAGCAGCTGCACCTCCTCCAGAGATTCAGTCCGGAGCTGACCTGGGACCAGACAGGAGCGGCGGCCCCCCTCCCCTACAGAGCCGACAGGGACACCATCGGTTTCTTTATTGCTAAGTTCCTGAAAAAGTGACTGTGGGGCATGTTTTCTCTTACAACACCATCGGCTCTACCATGAGACTGCAGATGGGAACAATAGTGTTTATATTACAAAACTGTGTGCTTTGACGGGATAGTGTTGACAAAGACGCTCACTGTGCTGTTTACAGCATCTGCCTCTTAACAGCTGCTCTCTGAAACTGCAGGCCATATAGGGATAAGCTGTATAAACACAGAGGGCAGGAGAGAGGGTGGGAGGAAGGAGGGAGGCACGTGGGGATGGAGAGTGAATGAGTATTGGCAAATGCAGCAGTGCTTGCATTGCCATAACAACAGTGACGACACAGCTGCCATGGTGACCGTGGATTCGCTGGATTTCAGAGATCAGGAAGTCGCGTGCAGAAAGAGGTCATCAGTGGTATTAACAATTTAGTGTCTTTTAGTAGTTGTGGGGATAACTGGGACCTCTAATTCAGACTTGTGCTACTCGTAAGAGAAATTATGCTGTGTGTAGTTCAGTCACCATAAATAAATTATTTGTTTTCAAAATAAAAGTTCCGTTAAATAAAAGATGACCGGTTCCTGTTAATATTTTAAGCAACTACCAGTTAAACTCATGAAATGTTGGCTTGAATACAAATTACATCACTCATCTCTAATTTCTTCAGTGCAAATTGAATTATGGGTGTCAGAACTTATAGTGCCGACACTGCACAAACATCTGGCCCCTTCTCCCATCATGCGGCATTTTGAGGACCTTCACAATGACCTCAGCTCAATCCCTCTTCCTGGGAATACCATTAGACTCTTAAGTCCGTCCACACACATCTGTCTGGAAATGCCAGCCGACTGCACATCAGCACTGTATGTAGAGCTGATTAAAATGGCCACTTCTTTCACTGCTGCACTGAAGGTGTTTTTGTTCATCTATTTTGGAGGCATCTGAGTGTGGAGAAGCTATTTCAGATGCATCCCCACAGTTTTGTCATTCATGTCCATGTTGTCATGACGACTCAGAAGGCAGGCCAAGGAGTTTACCCCAATTTTTCAGCAGAGTTTCCGAATATTTATAGACACTGCTCTCCTCCTCCTGTCTGGGTCTTCTGACAAAGCACACATCAACATTTTTCTCCCCCTTCATCTGTCCTTTGTTGCCAACTTTATTCTTCATATTTATGCATTATGTACATTCACATGTACACTGTAAGAAAAAATCTGTAGTGCTACCAATGTAGCATAGAAATGGAGTTGTTTTTATAATTACAATTGTCAGGCAAAATCAAAAAAGTGAAGTGATAGGGTGGGTTTGTAAACAGAGGGGCATAGAGCCAGCTCAATTCAGAATTCCTGTATTATGGAATTTTACAGGAAAAGTTAAACGTTAATTAACCCTTAAAATAGGTTGTGTTAGTATGGGGAATGATACAAATATTTTTGTCTGGAAAACAAAGTGCATCTTTAAACATTTTTAGTGAGGAACGTACTGAAGAAGATATCTTAAAATCAACATTCATTTATACTCTGAGGTGGGAGTTCAAGTGGGAATTTAACAACATTCAATAGAAAAAGAAGTTAGACTTAATAAAACATGAATCTAAGTGGAGTTTTGGTTGTAGACCTACAGAAAAGTTGCAATGTCATATCAAATTTCACTTGAAACCAACGTGAATCAGTAAAAGTGCAGAAGGGTGTATCAATGGTATAAAATGTTTCTGGACCCATACAAAGAGAACAGTACTGCATCTACGAGAGGAAGTTGTAGAATTTCTTTGTCTTGTAAGGCAAGACTAAGGTGCACCTCCAGGGAGGCTTAAAGATGTCCGAACCCAATATCTTGAACCATTGATGCAGAATTAAAAAAAGGAACTAAGCTATAAATGATTAACATAAAATTAAGGGAGTAGTCTGACACTTTAGGGAACATGCTTACTAGCTTCCTTGCTGATAATTAAATTACAAAATCAATAGCACTTTTTATCTGTCGGTTACATATTAGCCTGCAGCTAGCAATAGCAGCCTGTTAGCTTACCGTGAGTCAGCTGAAGATAAATCGCAACTTTTTTAAATTTGGTTATTTATACAAAACAACATTTTACATATAAAAGGTTAGTTAGTGAGCTTTAAATATTATTTGCAACCTTCAAACAGGGAATGACTGGCTGTCTTCCCGTAAGTAGCTAAGCTAACAGGCTGCTAGCTGTAACACCATATGTACCTTACTAATATGAGTGTAATGATCTTTCCCTTTAGACCCAGTTGGCAGTTAATTAGGTGCTAAAACAAATCAAGTCTAATCCAACAGTCCTGTTCTTTAGACTACCCTCATTGATATAAATGGGGTGGACAAAATAATAGAAACTGCCAATATAACAATACAATACAAACCAAAAGCACCACACACTGCAGTCTCCAAAGTTATGATAAAGTTCAGTTTCAACAAAAACTGTTGAATACCTTTATGGAGGTATTATATTTTAGACTGCATTAGTTTTAGTTGCAGTACCAAACAAACTGGCCACTCTCAGCAAGACAGAGAATAAGCCTATTTCCCAAATTGACAAACTGTTCTTTAAAACAAATTCCATCTGCAAACACAGTCTCAAACTAACTTGGTTAGTCAACTGTTGGAGTCAACCCTAGCAGTAGTCTGAAGGAACAAATTATTCAAATGATAGCAAGCAAAACAATTAAAAATGCTAATCACAGAAAGCACAGCTCCGTACAGAAAACAATTCTGCTTTTGTGTCATGCTTTATCAAACACAGGTTTAAAATATGCATATTTGAGAATATTCATGCATATCCACACATAAACAACGTCTATGCATAGATACACACATACATATATTTATATCTATGTAATTAAAATCCTGCCATTGAAAAAGATGCAACAGCATTTCAAAAGGAAGTGTACATAAATAGGATGCTGTGGTTTCAGGGTATAGCAGCACGATGGGAGAACAGAATGGTTAAGAGTCCAGATGAGCTTCGGGAGGGATTTGGTCTGTCACTGGTGGATGTAGGAGTCTCTGGACCACTCCCCTGCGTCTCCCCTTTTTTTGGGAGCCACCTCCACCTCTCGGTCCCTGTCTCTGTCCCGATCGTAGTATTGGTGGTGGTGGTCCCGTGCCGGCCGGTGATGGTGCGAGCGCTGCTTGTTCCGTTCGTTATGGTCCTGCTCGCGCTCCTTTGAGCGGTGTTGTCCAGTGCTGTGGCCGGCCTCCTCCGCCCCCCCCCGGTGATGGTGATGGTGGTGGTGATTGTGGTCCCGGTGGGGCAGTGGCTCATATCGCTGTTGCTGCTGGGGGTGCCCCTCCCCTAGATCCTCCTCCTCCTCCTCCTCATCTTCCTCCTCCTCTTCATCCTCCTCCTCCTCCTCCTCCTCCTCCTCCCGGTGGAGGAGTTGAGTGCGTGGCTCGATATAAGCCGAGTCCTTGCTCTCTCGGCTCTCTCTGCTCTCGGGGGTCTCAGAGTCCAAAGTTTCCTGCCGAGAGAGGCCCCGCCCCCGACCGCTGTGGTGGTGGTGGTGGTTGTGTTGCTCAGTCCTGGTGGAAGACGAACGGTGGTGGATGTGCTGGGCTCTCCTGGAGGTCTCTGTCCTCAGAGGCCTCTCCTCCTCATTGCCCTCCCCTTCAGCCTCCCCATCGGCATCACCCTGGTCCTGGTGGTGGTGGTGATGGTGATGATGGTGCTGGTGATCCTCCTTGGAGCCCTTTCTCTCCACCAATGCTTTATCACCTTTCTGCTCTGCACCGCTGCCCTGGGGTCAGTAACATATCATGTCAGTCAGTCAGGGGACATAAAGCAAGAAAATGCAAGAAAATGCACTGCAAACACACACAAACACAACTCATGCAGATTAATATTCACTTCAACCTTGCTTCTGGTGTATTTAAGCACTCACGCTTGAACACACACACACACTGCATGAATATTCATCAACCAACCATGGAAGGTTAATGAACCATTGGAGGAAGGACATTTTAAATATAACTTTCAAGGTTTCTGAATTTTCAGTCAGCAGGACCAAGAGGCAATCCTTATAGATTTCAGGCACTTCAAGTCTGAAAGAACTTTAACATTTATCTGAGCACCTTTTCACACTCACCACACTATCAATCACATGTCAATTTAATCCTGTTCCTCATCAATTTCAGGGATTTCCCAAGTCTTACATTTCCCATTGTGATGGCAGTGGATGGAGAGAGGGGTAGGGTGTTAATATCACGCTCAGATGTGTGACCTTTGGTGAAAATATTATACTATACAAAATCATACAATGGAAATGACAACCTATCCTACACTTGACTCAATGACTGTTTTACCAATAAGGACTATAAATAAATTGCATTTGAAATCAAGGATTTCAGGTAATTATGTAGACCCACTTCCTGTCTGCCTCTGCTCTAAATTTCCCAAAATGTTTTGTTTATCCTTATTCTGCTTTATTATTCAGAGCAGTGTGTATCCCACAATGCAACACCGTTTTGTGCACCACACCTCTCCAATTGTTGGTAGTAATGCACCTTTAAACTGTTTTTTGGGCAGACGTTTAAGTTTGTGTTTAATTTAGTTTGGAAATTATAATTAGTGTCCAAACACCACACAGTTACAGCGGAAAATCAACAGATGGTAATTTCTTAACCTAAAAAAAAATTCTTGAGACGAAAAGAATAGCTGCACACAAGTATTAAATAATAACAAAAAATGTTCAGCAACAATTTGAGAGACAAGATAATTACTTAGCATTCAATCTAATATCATGTTATGTCTCTTTTACTACAATAGCCGGGCATGCTTCTAACTAGCTTTAATTGCTGTATAATTAAATAACTGCTCTGAGGCCCGAAATGTCACTGTTTCTGTACGGCTGTGGGTAATCCAAATTATTCATCATTACGTTGAATCAAAATAAGGCTAACAAAGTATCTCAGCAAAATACACACAAATACCTTAAGTGTGGGTGTTGGAAAATAACCTAAACCGTATTTACTGCAGGTTTTTTTCTTTTCTCACTCTAGGGCTTTAGCATGGTCTATGCCAGTGGTTCTCAAATGGGGGTATGCGGACCCCTAGGGGTACGTTGGAGTACTGCAGGGGGTACGTGAGATTTATGTTATGTTAATGAAAAAAACAAACATAATTCATGCATTTACATAAACTACTAATAGTCGATGAACTACTTTATTCAAATGTTTACAGTAATTCTGGATAATAAGATGGGAAAAGTAAACGGGGTGCTCTCTTTTCCTCTCCCTCTCCTTACAGCCCGTCAGTTTCGTGCAGCAGTGAACCAGTCTAACCGGCCTAAGTGACCCGACAGTAAAGAACAAATATATTTATAACTAGTTTAACTAGTTCCAGAGTAGATAAACTAGCAAAGTGTGTTAGGTCTAACTCTTAGTGTATTTTGGTCCGCTCAACGGTCCGTCACAGCGACGGAGCTGTGATCATGCAGAGCTGCGTGTTCTCCGTCAGCAGCAGCTGATCTGATCTCTCTCTCGCGTCCGGTTATACTTCACTCGCGTCTATGTCCAAATCTATCAGATCTAGCTAGTTATAGTTAATGATATGACTGCCTACTTTTCAAAGGACCTAAAACAATAAGCGTGTGGCCGCAACGGCGTGTGGCCGCAAAGTTTAGCGCAGTATTAGTATTATGTACCAATTTTAGGAAAAGTAACGAAGTTTGAGCAGTGTGGGTTTTATATTATCAGAGTTACACATATTTCAAAACGCAAAGTGTAATAACTGCAGTTTGCCTCCCTGTCAGAATGACAAAGTGAAGCTCAAGCCCATGTTTCTCACTACATTTTAAGTACAACTTATTAAAAAGATCAGTTAAATGCAACTAATGTCGTCTTAGTGTTATTGCATGATGTTAAAATTGGTTTGCCATGAATTTAGTGATGGATTGTAAACATTTTAAATGTAGCGTGTTTCTCAGTTACAAGGTTGTTGTTTTAATAAATCAGACACTGATGGTGCAGCGCTGTACCTCTTTCTAGGCATTTTTTCCTTAACAAATTGTTTTTGCGCTGATCAGGGGGTACTTTCAAAGGGGGTACATGATTGAAAAAAGAATTATGCTACTTCTTATCCTGTTTCTCTGCATAGCTTTGCTACAGGTAACCCCCCTGTGTGTCCTCAGCTCTTGTACCTGCACGGCGGAGACCGGGGTGGGGCTGGAGGGCAGGGCGGCTGTAGGCAGCTTCGTTAGCATTGGGTTGGGGGGGTTGGAGCTTGTGGGGTGAGTGCTCTTCCAGTACGCCTCCAGGTAATCCGCCATATGCTCACATGCATCCTCCAGCTGGTTCTCATCTAGGATGATGTCGAACATCTCCTGAGGAAGGGGGGGGAAAGGGTTAAAAGGAAACATGAACAATTTAAAGGTAGAGAAAACAAAATGGGGCTTCAGAGGAATTTCATAATTAAAGACTGTAAAATTATCTATAAACAAATCATAATGATCGTCATACACAAACTGTCCCAGCATGAGAACTAAATAGCATTAGGAATTAATTCTCAGACAATCTTAATTCCCTAAAGATGTGGATTGTCATTTCAATTAAATTGAGCCTCCACTTTCACAAGCCTGGGTTGCTTGCTTCAATTTCTAAAATAATAACTAAGCAGATTACAGCACGGAAATAGAACTGGCACAAATTATAAAGCTGTAAAAAAAAAGACTTCACATATCCATGCAACTAAAATCTAGAGCCAATACCACATCTGAAATATACAACTGCAGGTTGTTTTAAACACTGGATTTAAGTCGGTAATGATTTGGGTAATTTGGGTCCACTGTGGAGACTTACAGGAGGGCACTGAGCCAGCTTGTCAGCAGCCACCATCTGGACATTGAGGTGTTTGGCCTGAGACTTGCCTCTAGACTTGATGAGCCTCGTGAGCACCTGAGGGCAAAAAGGCAACATGGTCATGGTGGTTTTATTTAGACAAAAATGGAAGTACAAAAACTAAGAAGATAGCTTTTATATAGCCAAAGCCATTAACAGGTATGGTGGAAAGTAACTAATGGATTGTGTCTTAAAAATAGGTTGAGCACATGTGATTTGTGCTGCTTTGTATTTATACCAAATTATATTTCTGTGTGATTCTCCCCTAAAGTTTAGCTGTATGTGATATGGCAGAAGTTAGTAATTAAGAGGACAGGTGGCAGACAGTGTTTTATTTTAGCCCGCTGAGCGTGTGATTCACACTGATGCCACTCTGATTTCAAGCTTGTATCTCTCGCTGCTTAGCAATGCCTTTTATTCATCCTCTATGTTACCCAAATAACTGTTTATTTTACTGATCACTGAATCATGAGCCCTTTTTTTCAACTCATGCTTTAGGTCAAAGCGATGAATCAGTCCCCTCAAACATTCATTATTTAACATCAGAGCTAGGACACTTTTTAAAAACGCACAATAACTGGCTGTATCACGTTTTACTCACCTTAGGAGAGGTTATCTTGACGTAGACAATGATGGGGGCGAGGGAGGTCTTCCCTAGCTGTGACGGGTGGTTGATGGTGTCAGCGTCCAGAACCACCAGCTGTAACGTCCGGGCAAGTTCGAAAATCCGCTCAATCTCACTCTGGACTTCAGCTGAAGAAGAAACAAAATATTTCAATTCAGAGGATTGACTTCATTTATTTCATAATCAAATAGAGCCACTTGTTTTTTGATGGAAAAGGTGGCTTACTCATAAACCAACTGTTTTACCACACAACCCCAACTCCAACAGATGACAACGTGACTTAAAATCTGTGCTACAAATATCCCAGCAGGGCACGATTCCCAATCTGAGAAGAATCACAGCCAAGCTTCATGACTTCCAGTCACGACAAAGTCTGAAGTAAACTGATCAAATGAAAACATTCCACATTAACAGCTCATTCAGGCTACGCCTGTATCACACATTCTCATTTTCTTGCTAAAATATGCCAGAGGGGTGATACATTTTTTATTTATTTCCAATGCAACATTTTCTTGCATAACTTTTCACTCATCAAGAAAACACTCATTTTTGATTCAAGACATTTGCATCAGAAACAAATGTACAAATCTTTAAATCTTTGTGTAGATTTCCTTTAGGAAAGGTGAACATTTTAGGGTCTATAGAGCATGAAGTGGCTTGTTAAGATGATTTCTTATACGTAAATAAAGTCTCTATCCAAGTGTAATATTAAAAAGACAGCGAACGTGTGGGATCTGTTTCCTTATGCTAATTCTGAAGTAATTTCCTGCTACAGCAGCACACCAATACATTTCCTGCATCTACAATAGGATTTCCTTGGGACCTCTTACTCTGCTGCAGCTGCTGAGTGATGCTGATGTTGATACATAGCAAATATTGTCCCAGTTGTTTGACTAAGGAATCTGTTTCATTCAAATCGGATCTGAACCCAGATCAACCTCAGTCAAATCAGAGCGGCTCTTGAACTTGCTATCGTGCCTTGATGTTCTATATTTCATTCCTAACAAAAGGAAACCGGCCAAGGCCTGTCGCAAGTTATCATTACAATTGTCAAGAGTTCCTTTAATCGTTTCCTTCCTTTCCCACATAAGCTGGTCTCCTTGAAAACATTGTGAATCAAAACAAAAAGATGTTGACATGCATTGCACTTAGTTCAAGCACGAACGTACCCAAGTTGGAGCGCGTGTTGGAGCGCTCGATGATGGCGTGCTTGCTGGGATTGTTCAGGACTGAGCGTTTGGCCAGAGAGATGTCCGCTGTGACGCGAGTGATTGATATTCTGAAGAAAAAGAACAAGAGAAATACTTGATTACCAGAGAAAAGACCCAAAAAAAAAGCAAAGAAGAAGCAAAGCAAAAAAATTATAACGCTGTAAAAGATGGAAGAAGAAAATAGAACTCTCAAAAGTGTTCGAAAAAGATGGAGCCAACAAGAGACAATACATTAACATTGCTCAAAGATAAATAACATGAGACTTAAGTTCATGGGTCTATGGTCAAACTCATTATACTTAATTACGTCTTCTTCTGTGAACTTTATTAAGTAAGAATAACATTACTCCAGATGTTCTGCTACCTGAGTGTAGCTACTGTAGCTATATAGTTGAGCTATTCTTTTGTGTTGCCTCTTAGCCAGAGACACTCTTGTAAGAAGTGATGCAATTTATATATCTAGGCTTTTATTAAAGGTAGGCAGAATTGCAAAGTGAATGGGAGGCTTTCAGGGAACCTTATTAAAGTCAATTATTGTCTATTGCCTCTTCAAACTAGGTTTGCAGAACATGACTTAAAGTGGAATTAACACAACACACTGCAGCTGCTGGTGGTCTGAGAGGATCTTAGTGTTAGTGTTGTGTAACTTCATGGCCTCTCTGCTTCAGATGGGTGGATGGACTCAACATTGAGTGAGTAGAATCCGGCTCTGCTCTAGGGCCCACTATGACCTATTAAGGACATGGAGGGGGTCTATTTAAAGCAGCAGCACACATCTGCAGGCCAAACAAACTTGTTACACACTCCCTTGGCCAACCTCAGGGGACTGATAAATACCAGCATATAGAGTTAGAGGGAGAAGGAATGAGGAAGGAAGGAAGCAGGATGAGAGCTTTTATTTTAGATCACGAGGAACTTACCTTCCCTCAAATCTGTGTTTCAAAAAGTCAAACAGCGCTTTTTGCATCATGTCTGTCACCTGTGGACCGGAAATGTAGGGGGAAATGAGAGCAACTCGTTAGTGGATTCACATTTTACAGATCATTTTCTAATAAAAGCAGGGTAGAAATAGAAATGGTTGTCGCACCTCATAGCCCTTCAGTGATGGTCCAACGAGAACCACGGGCCGCATAGAAGGCACAACGTCGTACGGAGGAATGTGTTCCGTCTGCAGAGAGAAGAAGAAGAAAAAACAGTTGCACACATTTATGGAGACAAAGTAAACACTCACCATCACAAATCACTTGAGGGACTTGGGACAACACTGACCCAGACTACATTTAAAAGCAGTGGAACATTGTGAACCATGAAATGGGACGTCCCAGCTGGCTCGACATAACACAAGCTTTGATTTATTGAATAGATTTGGCAGTTTATTTCACAAATGTCAACATCGTCACATTGTTGAAACTTCAAAGAAGCTTACAGTAAAATGCAATCTTTTATGATGGATTTCAATGTTTCGATAAATCCCCCCATTTCATGGTTCTGATGTTATGGCATCAACTATGTGAGAGGAAAGGTTAGTTGGACAGGGAGAAAAAGCCACAGTAGTTTAACAGAAGCTACAAAAATTTGTTTTGGGAAATTCAGGACAGTTAGGAAAACTGTCTCATTGCTGTTACGACAAAGTGGAAGCTCAGTTTGTGTAGCCGCCTCGGTTTTAAATCAAAAATGAATGAGGTGATTTTGACAAGAGCAGATGTTTTAAATTAGAGCAGAAATGAAAAGTTAGTCAATTTATAGAATGATGGATGTGTTGAGATTAGACAGATCGCTATTGGTGCCGATCAGGTATGGTTTTACACATTGTTCAATGTCAATATATTATAATATGATTTTCCATCTGCGGTTTTAGTGCCACAGCAATCCCTTGCATTGACCTACTTTACATACGACCTTAAAAAGTATTCTAATAAAGTTAATAAACCCATTATGAATTCAGATATTAAATAATGATGAAAGAGCACTGGTTTCAAATCCATTGAGGAATACAAATCTGTAACTGAAGAGAACACATGTGATCATCCCTTGACAGAATAGTAATAGTCACTAGCTCTGCTAATCAGTTAAAGTCAAATTTAAGCAATAATTCTCAAATCTGTATTGGTTCAATCTCCTCAAATGTTTATTTTTGTTTTTTTTGCATCACAATTAGCTGTCCGGATGTGTCAGAAAACTGCAGGGAATGTCAAGTACTTTCTCTATCTTTAAAAAAAACCAGACTAAAAATGTAAATGTGATGATCATATCTCAACACAGTTTAAAAGATTAAAAGATTTTTCTCTTATTTGTCCTTATGTTCAAGCTGCTGTAAATGTCTGTTATCTTTATGATGAGGAGGTTGTATGTTTGCTCTTCCTGCTCTCTCCACTTCTAAACATTTTCTGTCTGTCTCACATTTGCTGTCGTCAGCGTGCTTCCCATGGGACGTTTTGGGAACTGATGCACACTGCTGCTGACTAACGTGAGAGTACTAATGGACGCAGTGGCTCCGCTCAAATACTTCTGTCCAACTCTACATTACTTTATGAACGTCAGCATAGTCATGGGAAATGTTCATGAACTAGCATTTCATCAAATTAAGTTGACTTAATTGAATTTAGTGTCAGATTTTTGAGTTTTAAATAAATGTATCATATTGTAAATGTATTGTAATAATTGAAACCCCTTTGTCATGTTAAAAAATAACTTGTGTTAGCATGTTAGCTAGTGAGCTTTAAAGTCGCTGCAAGACCATTCCCCGTCTTTATGCTAAGCTAAGCTAGCAATCTCTTATCTCTAGTGGCATTAAGAAAGATATAGGAATGATGACGCTCTCATTGTTTGATATTAGATGATAGACTATAACTATTATGAGCATCATTTTGATGAAGCTGTTCACACTGAGCTCTCACTGTCAGGATCACAAGTTCACTAACAAACACACAAACAATCACAAACACGACACGGAGGATTGCAGGAGCAGTGAGTAGGGTGGGAGGTCAGTACAGAGCTGAATCTCTAAAGAGGGTTTGTATAGTTCAGGTCCCTGCTGAGCTGGTGCACTGCACGCCACGACTTACCGACTTCTGCTTCTGCTTAGCTGTGGTGAGACGGAAGAGGAGAAAGAGAGAGGTTAAGAACAGGCATGCATGCCAACGGACGGCAGTGGGACGAGGACTGTGTCGTAGACAAACAGGACGGGCGCTAAGTGAGGCCAAGCAGGCATTAAGTCAAGAGACGTGCGGACAGATAAGAAAAAAATAGCTTTTGGTAGTCCGGAATTTACCTTCTTAAAGAAGGGCATTCGTTTCTCTTTTGCTAGGGGTGACATGACAGTGTTTGGACTGGCTTTAGGGGAGCGCAGGTTGACCGGAAGCTCATTGTCCTCAGGGTCTAAGTCTGTGGCGTCTATGTCAATGGCTACGCACACAGACAGACAACAGCACCATCACATAGATTAACACAGGAGGGCACAGGTAACCGGGTACAATTCTCAATGACAGTAGCACAGAATGTACAGTATGCTACTAGACTGACAGCAAATGAAACATGAAAAAGTACATTTAAGGAAATTAAATCATCAACGTTATTGCTGGTAAAAATATATGAAAATCTAACTAGTGCATCTTACCTTCCACTTGAATTCAATGGTTAAAAGTAAGTTCAAAAGATTAGAGAATAAGGTATAAAGTTGGCGTTTTGAAGGTGCCCAAGAAGCTACTCACCAGATGAAGGAGGAGTAGATTTCCGTGAGTTAGGAACCACTTCACCTAAACTAGTAGATGAGTTTGCTCCCAATTTACTGAAAAGAGAGAACACGTGAGATCAACAACCCTGAGGACGGCTATATTCATTTTTTTCTATCTCTTAGCAGACACAGAGAACTCAGATAAGGGTTTTTACCTGGAGTGGAACTTGCCCTGTTTGGCTCTCTGCTCCAGGAGGATACGAGTGTTTTCAATCTTCACTGGACTTGGGATGAAACCAATTTCACAGCCTTCCTTCACCAGGCGTCCTATCCACCAGTCGTTGTTGAATTTCTACACAGAAAAAAAAGTGATGTTCTTCTCCTGATCATCATCATCCTTATTGCCCTCAAAATCACTGTACTAAATATCATCTCTGATTGGAAAGTTAACCACTCACCTCTTTGACATGAAGGAAGTCTTTAGCGTCAAAGGAGATGGCCATGCCAGGCACAGGGACATCGTCATCGTGACACGGGCTGTAGTTGACATTTGTGCGGACAGCAAATGCAACTGGTTTGGTCTGTTGGGAGGAAAAAAAGGTCAGTTTGTGTCAAAGACATCATGTAAGAATTGAGACCTTTCAAACTGTGAGATGTGATTCTTGTCTTTGTGTGAGGTGTTAACATCCCCCTAAGCGAGGGATACAAGCAGACGGACTATCTGCTACAAGCTAAAACACTTATGCAACATGTTGGCTTCTGCAGAGATCGGCACTTAAAACAGGAGATTTTGGACTATTTTCTAAAATAGCAATTAGACTTGTGGTCATAAATGAATCCTACAATCTTAACAATAGTTGAATCAATACTGGCTTTCCTATGGCATCACTATTGACCTTCCTCTTTGGGACATACAGTCCTTTCAGATAATGCATACAGCTTAGAAAAGGTGTCTTGAGGCTGTGATGTAACCACATATGGTTCACATACTGTCCACATATGAGACTTTCATACTTTCCAGACATAGATATGTTTTCACAAAGCAAAAGCAAATCTCCTCTGCCCATAGTGACGCATTTGATTTTCAAAAAAAAAATATTTGTATAAGATCTGAAAACATGTGATGGGAGAATCATATGCTCACAGACAAACCCTCTGAATTTAGATCCCAGGAGGATAACCATCTAATAGAGACATCTTTTTAAGAATGACATAAAATACTTTTGGACATAGCCTGGCGGCGATGGCAGCAACAGTTGGCAACATGGTCATGCCCTCAACCAGATTACATTTGTTCTGCCTTTGACAAGCATGACAGAAGTCGAATGAAAAGCTAAGACGAATGCACAAGGGAGTAGCTTAGAGTAATCTCCCAGCGTAGACTCACATGCTGGATATTTACCTGCACATGAAAGCGAGCAAGATGAGGGGAAGGGTGTGCGATCTTCAGCTGTATGTAACCCACTAAATCAGAGCTTTGATGATTTAACTGTGTAACGATTGAGGAAAAGTCTTTTAAAGTGCATCATAGTGGTCTTCCAATCTCATTTTCCCTTCGCAAACTAAAAGTAGCAAGGCACAAAGCAAGGCAGTTCTACACATCTATTTATAAGTTTTGTGTACAATAAAGCAAGTGGGAATAATTGTCTTATATTTTTAAATTAGATTTTCTGGCCACTTGGGGGCAGAAAGAAACTTCAAAACATGGAAAACACAGATCGTATTAACACTTTAAAAATGTGTAATGGCACATTTGCTATCCTACATTTTCCTACTTATCCTACTATTGACATATCCAGAGAAGGCCAACGCCAATTGCTGATCGCATTGAACAACGGCGATTGAACTTCATTGCAATAGAAAATAATATCTTAAATATATCCTACTGTACATTTCAGGAGACGTTTTTCGGGGAATTGGTGGAGACCAAAACAAGAGAGAATATTGGATTTGCATTCATTAAGAACACAAACCTGCCTTTAAAGGCTAATTATGCTCCATATCTACTAAATGTGTAAATAATTATAATAGGTTAACAACCTTAACACTTGTTTCTGCTGCACCAAAGTGGTCAGTAAAATCAGTTATTGCAGGTTTAAACACTCAACGTGAGATTAAATGACATTCCTATTCACCCATCTACAAGGACTGATTGGGTTTGCTCGGATCTGAATACTACTTGAGATCTTTCAAGCAGGCAGCGATGCTCAGAGAAGCTCAGCACTATGAGAGTAATTCATCAGCTTTACAGACGACAATCGCTACCTTACATCACCACTATCCACTACCGCCTCATTGATATACAACAGGTGTAAAGTGACTGTGATGAACTATGGATTGGGGATTATGGAAATAATACATGAGTGAAATCCTCCTGGAATCATTTTCCTCATGCGGACAGCAATGTAAACACTTTATGAAGTGATGGTTGTAAGCGGTGTGTGTGTGTGTGACATCAACATTTAGAAGATCATTCAATCCGATGTGTGACCCGTAGAGCAGTCGTTCTCAAATGGGTGGTACGCGGACCCCTAGGGGTACGTTGGAGTACTGCAGGGGGTACGTGAGATTTATATTATGTTAATGAAAAAAAAAAACATAAGTAATGCATTTAAACAAACTACTAGTAGTAGATGAACTACTTAATTCAAAGGTTTACAGTAATTCTGGATAATAAAATGGGAAAAATAAACGGGGTGCTCTCTTTTCCTCTCCCTCTCCTGACAGCCCATCAGTCTCGTGCAGCTCGCTCAACCTGTAATAAGTGACCCGACAGTAAAGAATACATATATGTAGAACTAGTTTAGCTAGTTCCAGAGTAGATAAACTAGCTAAGTGTGTTATGTCTAACTCGTAGTGTATTTTGCTCCACTCAACGGTCCGTCACAGCGGGGGAGCTGTGATCCGGAAGAGCTGTGTGTTGTCCGTCAGCAGCAGCTGATCTGATCTCTGGCATGCGTTATACTTCACTCGCGTTTATGTCCAAATCTATCAGATCTAGCTAGTTCTAGTTAATTATATGACTGCCTGCTTTTCAAATGACCTAAACAATAAGCGTTGCTTGGCAACGGCGTGTGGCCGCAAAGTATAGCGCAGCATTATGCATATATTCATATGAGGGGTCAAAATCCCATGCTCATAAAATGCTCATATATTTGTTTTCTTCATTCCCCACGCCCCAAAATAAATAAATAAACAAATACACCAATTTTAGGAAAAGTAATGAAGTTTGAGCAGTGTGGGTTTTATATTAACAGAGTTACACATATTTCAAAACGCAAAGTGTAATAACTGCAGTTTGCCTCGCTGTCTGGATGACAAAGTGAAGCTCAAGCCCATGTTTCTCACTACATTGTAAGTACAACTTATTAAAAAGATCAGTTCAATGAAACTAATGTCGTCTTAGTGTTATTGCATGATGTTAAAATTGGTTTGCCATGAATTTAGTGATGCATTGTAAACATTTGAAATATAGCATTTAAGTGTTTCTCAGTTGTTGCTTTAATAAATCAGACACTGATGGTGCAGCGCTGTGCTGTACCTCTTTATATAGGCTTTTTCCCCCTAACAAATAGTGTTTGCGCTGATCAGGGGGTACTTGGCTGAATTTATTTTTCAAAGGGGGTACATTATTGCAAAAAGTTTGAGAACCACTGCCGTAGAGGACAAAGCGTCCTCGGCGATGGCATGCATTGAGTCACATGTCCGCATAAAAGGTATGAGGTCCATTAGTACACCTATACGAATGTGTCTCATGGGCCTCTTTCCTCCCTCCCGGCTTTTATCAATCATGGCCACCTGTCAGGTACACACACACACACACACACACACACACACACACACACACACACACACACACACACACACACACACACACACACACACACACACACACACACACACACACACACACACACACACACACACACACACACACACACACACACACACACACACACACACACACACACACACACACACACACACACACACACACACACACACACACACACACACACACACACACACACACACACACACACACACACACACACACACACACCCTTAAGAGCCCATACTGCTCTGTTCCTTCTTGCGTAACACAGGCGTTCATTATGGATGCCGGATTGACTGCAGTGAGGGAGAGAGAAGGACTGAGGCGGAGGGTTAGAGACGGGGTAAGAAACGTGTGAGGAGGGGGAAAAGAAAAGGGAAAGGAGATGGACAGAGAGATAGACGATGTAGTGCAAAGAACAAAAAGAGGCAGAGGACAGGATGTGAGGGGGGACACATTCAGGGAGATAAGAGGAACAGTAATGATAAGACAGAGCTCCAGAGAAGCCCCATCAGTAACTGGGAACCCTGGGAGGCAACGCTATAGAATACAGCCAATTAACACCACACAACACTCGTCACTATATCCCACCACTCCATGAATATTCCAAAAGACAATACCTCCTAGTCCTCTCTGTGAGTGAACAACACACACCCTTGCATTCCACATGCCTGCTCTATTAGCGGCGCACACACAGGCTCTCATGCTATAAATCAAGGTTCCCACATTGTTTCACCTTGAATGTACAGATCGATATGAAATAAAAAATGGGTTAGCCTCGTGCCCTGGCCTTAGGCTGTACTGAGAGCCTGTAAAATGTATTATTATATTGTATGAAGGGAGCCATAACCTTCATTAATTTAGTGTGGGAAGATGTATCTATAATTACCCAAGAATGCATTAGTAATATTTATAGGTAGGGTATATATGAACAGTAAGTCAGTCAGGATAAATGCAGCTACTGGTTAGTTTCTTATTTGCCTAAAGTGATTTTTTTAATATGTCTACATTAATTGTTATTGTAATTGTATGTGCAAACATGTAACGAGTTGGAGTCCACATTTAATTAATTGTATCCAAAGCTTTTCTAAGAGACGAAGTGAGAGTAATTCATTCTAACTCCGATCTACACCCATTACCTAATCTATAACAATGGAGAACAATGAAGTCACAACATTTAATCACATTTTAACGGACTCCTTGGCCGTTTTGGCGGCACCAGAAAAAAAATGTAAATGCATCAATTTACATATTATAACTCCCTTTTAGCTCCGTTTTGGTCTCTACCAACTCATAACCAAATGATCTGTCTCTTTAGCTGCTGAATACCTCGTAATGTTACCATCAGAAAACAAATATTTTGGGCCAGTTAAGACAATTTAAAAGCACTTCCTTAATTTCCTATTCCACTTCCTAACTTCTAAACTTTCTAACAATTTCTTGTAATCCCCCCTCACAGACTTCACTCACCCAATTTGTGGTAAAAGCCTTTCCGTGTTGAATCTCTCCTAACCTGAGATAACCTCAGACTTGACAAAACATCTTTAGAACTACCTTTATTACTTTCAAAGTGTTAAATGTATTAAGTCAATAAGAGACAGTTTTCATAATAAAGACCATGTACTGCAGTGTGAGGTATATTAAGGCCTTAAACATTTCTGTGGAATGTTAAGGAAGTCATTGTGCCCATAAAGGCTCACAGGCAGAGTCTCTGCACTTCCTCTGACCCCAGCTCTCGCTGTGGTGGCCAGACCAGAGAGGCTATTTTTTACCAGTCATATAAAATGCCAGCAGGGGTAATTTATGCCAGGTTATCGCTAAAGCCAATTTATCTTTTTAATAAGTGAGCCATAGAGGGTGACTCTGGAACAAAACAACACAGATCTGCTAGAATGATCCGTCTGTGCCAGCTATGAGCTACCTCCGGACAGCACGGAGGGAAAGTGCTCTGCTACAATGGATAGACAGCCAAAACCCCAGCGCTCACAGCTAATGAGCATGCTAGCTGTTATAGACACTTAACACCCAGTAAAAGTCAACAAATCAAATTCAGACCCTTGCATGAATTGATATGCAAAACAAAAACGTAACCATTGACATGTAGAGCAGGAAGAGGACAACATGTGCACTGAAGATAATCAAATTCTTTAAAAAGATCAAAGGCATGAATCTTAACAGTGCCAGCGATTGGAGTGATTCTGAGGAAGCAAGTGCTGATTGCGATTCCTGTCGCACAAAGACAAGCCTGCTCTGCTGTGTGTGTGTTTGTTTATATGCTGCTAATTGTGGCCCAGAGCAGAGGAGAGCAGGCAAGGCTTGGCTCTGATAAACAGTGACGCAGAGCCCTCTGAGGCCCCTAACCTCTCACACCAGCAGCCCCCGACAGCCCTTTCCTAGACTCTGAAACCAGCTGAAATTATAGTCGGTCCTCCAGCATGGTCCCTTCTCAACAACCAATGATTTTAACCATTATCGTTTTCATGCCTGATTAAGGGTGAGCTAAGCTGGGCTGGTAATCAAAAAGAACACCTTTCTCCCTTTCCATAATGAAATCAAAATGGCTAATTTTCTTGCCACTATAAAAAAAAGAATGAACATGTAGGTCTAAAGAATTGAGACCAAAAAGGAAGCAGACACAGCTTTCCTTCTCTTCCAATAACAAACCAACCAGCGTAAAGTTTACATTACTGTTTAACTGATGCCAGACATCATTCGTTCAAGCATAATAAAGCAGTTTTGTCTGTGCACACACTTCTATACTTGTGGGGACCCTTATTGAAATATAAATGTCTTGCCTTCTAACCATTACAAATACAGGCCTCTTTACAATGAACTAACCCTAATACCAATTCTTACTTTAACCTTCAAATGAAGTCTTAATGTGCCCTGTTGAGTTTTCTTGTAAACAAAAAAAAAGTATGTTTATATTCTCAACAAAACAGTTGTGTTATAACTGATAAAACACTTGTAAAGGTTTTTTATTTTATGTTTAGATGGTCAAATTTCACGTTTGTTATCTTGCCGTCTACCTATTGTTTACTCTTTCGGGCTAATAGCTATTCCTTCCTACTAATCAACTGTCAATTATTATTATTAACATACTAGTAAAGACTACGCTACTAGTGGTCAAAAACTACACACAGGGTTCTAAAGCGTAGGTCAAAAGCGTACAAACACACACACGTTGATCACAGGCTCCTTCTTGCCCCCATAGAGCACATGTTTCAGTAGGGAGGGACTGGACAGAGTGACCTCAGTTCAGCCCGTTTTTGGATACCAACCTTGGCCTTGTCGAGCTGTGCCTGAGCCTGTCGCTCTGCCTCTCTGCGCACTGCCTCCTTATCCTCCTCAAGGGACACATCGGAGTCTGATGGACGGCTGGTGTAGGAGTCGGCCGAACCCTGCAGAGACACAAACACTGAAAGTCAGCTTCGTCCATTTGGTATTCACACTTCAATAATTAAAAAGGTGTCAGACTCGTGCTGGGATTCAGAGCATCGTGAGAACTTCATTTCCTCTGCATTGCTCTTCCTCTTCAAAGACATTCTTGAGCATCTAATGTGCAACTTACAAATGTGAAAACGCACCCAGACAGACTGAAGTGTTAGACTCTAAGCATCGATGAATTCGAGTTGAGTTCATTAAATAACGAGAGGATGTGCTCAATAAAATGAGCAGGCATTTCATTCTACTATCAATTATCGGACACTTCCCCTCTTTCTGAGAAAAGATGCCAAAGGACACAAATAGTCTTTCAAAAAATCACATCCCCAGCAGCTCTCCTTCTATCCTTAGCGCTCTCTGTCAGCCGCTCGCCTAAAGATTTTGTTTTGATCCTTTTGTGAGAAACACTGGGGGAAATGTTGAAGAATGCCAGGTCCTAGTATGTCTGTGTGATATGTGGTTGCGACAGATCTAGTCACAGTTCTCAGACACACGCATACCAAAAATATGCAAGTTACTGACTCTCCTGAGAGCAGTGCATTGGTGAAGCACATGCTTACTTTTTAAAGTTATACTTGCATGTTATTGCTATTTAGAAAAGTGTTTTCACTACAAGACAGAGAGCAGTCACCAGAGGAAAAAGCTAGCATTTCCAGGCTGACGAGGTTAACTTTTTAATGGTTGGATATTATGTAAACTCTTAAATCATTGATAAAGTCCAAAGATACAACCTTAAAAGTGCACGGTTTAGGCAGATAAGCTAAAAGTGACCCATTTGCTTTGACTGTTTAAAGCCAACAACAATATTTAAAATGTAATATGTGCGTGTTTGAATAAATACATAACATCTGCTCCTACACAACAGAATAATTTCCCAGCGCCAGACATCCGTTTCAGTTCAATGTAATCTTACAGTCAAGGATTAAAAGAGGCCCTTTTCTAACTAAGTGAAGGCAGTGTGAGCCTTATCCTTACCTGCACGTTACTATGCCACCCACACAACGCTTTCATTCATCTCACTGCACCATTACACTCTACTGTCTGAGTTAAAAATAGCCTCCCTCGCTCTGTGCCTGATTAGAATTACCCAGCCATCACATACGTACAAAGAAGGATGTCCTCTCCACTTTCTCCATTACCTGACTTATGTATGGAAACAATACAATGTTGTTACGGTACATACTATTAGGTTATTCATATTCATGTCCATCTCACCATGGAACTGCGCTGCCGTGTCTCTCATCCTCCCTGCTTTGTACCTGATATGAATAAGTCATTTGAAAGCAAGCTCATTAAATATCCACAGGGTAATTTCAATCGTCCTGTCATTATTCTCCCAGTAGCTTTCAAAACATCACCAAGCATGGATCAAACTCTGCTCAAGCTTGAGTTTGAATAGGCAGCACTTCTACGTACTTTAGGTACATACATTGGTGCCTTGTTGCACACCAGCCTGTCTTTATGCAGGTGAAAGTACCTGTTGTTATTACTCCATCAGGTCAGGGCTAACAGCGGGGCACGATCAACAACGCTGTCTCAGTGGGTCAGAGGGAGGTGATATGGAGCTCTGCCCAGAATCTGACAGCCATAACTGATCATAATGATCTCATCATCGTGGGGCAACACACAATGATGCCACACTGACCCCAGACACTGTGGAGTAATGGATCAGGCAGACACACACAGACTTGCACATGCACACAACAACAGACGGTGCAAACACACTCAAAATCTGCTTACATCGGCATCAGAGCTCTTGACACGACCTCCCTTGGCTCGTTTCAGCAAGCGGATCCAGGTGGCCTTCATCAGCCACACTGATCATTCAGTGTCCGGAGCCACTGCTACAACTACACCTAACTGCACTGCTGTGGTCACTCACGCACCAGCGCTGCAGCAGTGCTCTGGCTACAGGTACATTCAACACAGTGGCAACATCTGGTTCCTGTTACACCTTGGCTGTAAATCATCCTTAGGTAAATAAATAGCTTTGGAGTTGTGGCTCCTTGTCTTTTTGCTGCAGCTCCAGCTAGCGCTGCTGCTATCTGTAGAGCCACAGCTCCTTCTCCTCCGGCTGCTGCTGCTGATATTGCTGCCAAAGACGGGGAATCCACAGGAGCTCGCTGCCCCGCGCATAATCTCAGCAGCTCTCTCCCTCCGTCCTCCCCGGTCTCCTTGAGTGCTTACACTGCCTCTGCAGGTGCCGATGCTGACTCCCAGAGTGAGTCAGGTGGCGGCGATGTTCCTCAGCCCCTCGTTCTCCTCCTCCTCCTCCTCCTCCTTCTCCTCCTGCTGCTGTAGTCTTCCCACGTTGCTCCACAAGCGGTTGATAACAGCAGTTTATCTACATGAGTCCTGGTGTGGCTGCCTGTTACCGATGCTAATGAAGCTGCTGCCTCTCAGGTGCTGCAAGCTCACTCTTTCACTCTGTGTCTGAGCGCATCAGTGCATGTCTTGCACAACCCTTCAGTGATTCTGCCTCTCTATCTCTGTCTTTACCCCCCCTCCTTCTCCTCCTCCGTCACTCCCCTCTTTCCCCCCCTCACAGTCGGTCCATCTGCTCACTGTGGCTCTGCAGTGATGTGCTATATGGATCCTGTTTATGTGTCGCCTGTGCATGCTGTTTTGTTGTTTGAGAGCACAACACATTCACCCTAACATGAGCTGTTTATAGGTGTTGGAAAAATAAGTGTCACATCGCCATCTTCTCAGAGGTGAGGAGCTTGTTTACTGAAGACAAATCTGCTCACTTTTATCAGGCATCAGAGATGCAACTGATCATTATTCTTGTTATCGATTCATGCACAGGCTCTCAGACTTTTCCTTTCATGCCCGTGTTTGGAAGCCAAAAATAATTCACGCTCACCCCCCACCTCTGAGTTTACATTTTGTATCACCCTGCAACATCATTGGGGAGACTAAAGTAACTAGAAATATTTATTCAAACAACATTATCTGGAGCATAGACTGGATGTTATTTTTTATATTTCTGAACAGTTACTGTTCTGCAAAAACTATGCTGCTCAATTAAAAACCAAAATCACAGCTGTCCCACTCAAAGAAGTTGCTTCAACTTCAATATTTCTGCTTCATGAATAAGCTGAGTATCTCTATTATTTTTTCATTCAATGGATTGGCTAATTTCAGTCGACATAAATACACAAATTGTTGGTAGTTAGAAAAAATACAAAACATTAGCTTGTACCAGCTGCTTTAATTTGGGCTGTTTTCAGATTTATTTCTGTTTTACATCATTGTTAATTGAATATCTTTGAGTCTAGAGTAAAACTCTTTAAGTAAAGATTCTAAAAAATAAAAAAATAAAAGGGGGTTTCTCTCATATATGATGGTACAGATGGTTTTGGGTTTTGGACTGTTGTTAGGACAAAAAAAAGGCATTTCAATATGACACTTATAAATTATATATTGAATTGTTCACTATTTTCTGACAAAACAATCAATAAGTCAAGAAAAGAATAAGCATGTTAATCAATAACTAAAAGAAAAGTTACCCTTATAGTGAGTACTGTATGTGTAAGCGCCAAATAAACAACATGGAGCTCCTTTACTCTGTAGTCTCAGCCTCAGGGATTCTGAGGTGAAAGCTGCTCTAAACCCTCGCCTCTCAGATCGGCAGTGATTCATTACATGTGAGCGGAGCGTCCCACAGACACACAGGACAAAAGAGAATAATTAAGCTGTTAATTAAAAATGTCCCGTCCTCAGAAAAGGTACAGCCAAAGTTAAACCTCCTGCAGGGGGATTATTCGAAATGTCCCCGGTATGTGCAGTGCTGACGCACGATGCTCCTCGCTCTGACCCTCAAGAGGTTGTGTGAGGTCAGAGGAGTCAGGGGTCGGCCCGTGGGACCAGCGGTTAGAAAAAGACACTCTGGATTATGGGCAGCGGCGCTCCCAAAGGCCCACTAACTGTAGATTAAAAGATGACATGCTTATCAGTGGTGCTTATCAAAACCAATCAATGACACGCCTCCATCTGCTCATGATCCTTTCAACAAGACACGTGCACTGACAAATGACACATCTTACATGAAACGAAAGGCTGGGGGAGGATAATGTGATTTTAGCTCATTAGGACCAATTAGCCTAACGAGGAAGGCAATTACCTGAGGTGAGTGTTTTCAACAGGAATGATGGGAATGTAGGACAACAGAAAATGTGACGATTGTAGCATCAAGACTCAGTTTTCAACGAGCAAGTTAGGAAATAAATCCGTACACTATTTCATAGCTTTGCCTGTTTTTGAAGAAATTGTGCAATGGTCACATATGTTTCATTAAGGCGCGTTGACACTTGCCTCCAGAGGTCTCAGGGCGGGGCACAGATGCTCTGAACGTGGAGCTGCACTCCGATAGCACCACTGACAGAAACTCACAGCGAAAGAACGAGCCTGGGGCTGCCTGACATCACTGACCTCTGGACCCTCTGCCACACTGATACTGACAGGGCCGTGTCACCCACACACAGGCCACTAATAATAATCTAACCTCAGGATGATACCGCTTAGATCCTGGAGGAGGGCTGCTCTTTGTTTGGGTTCACCCAGCAGACTAGGAAACACAGCAGGAATGTGGTGTCTTGCTCAATGACGTCTCTAATCTTCAAATTACAGGACACTCTTCCTGTTAACTCTGCCTCTCTACCATAGTCCGGAAAAAACCTGCAAATCTTATCACATTTGCCAAACAATGAGTAATATTGGACAATTCAACACAACCCTGCATTACATTTGATGGCTGTTTCTCATCATTAAAGTGATTTCTAAATGACTTCTAATTACTTTGGTTATTCCTTAGATTCCTCAAGTTGTCTAACTTCACGCATTATTAAGGGGAAGTTAAATTAAAAGAAGGGGAAAAGGCAATGGTCCCGTCTCCTCTACACCGCTCTTATCGATTCATTTGGAGAGAGGTCCTTGCTGTAAGACCACCAACGACCTCTACATGCCGCAGTGGCACGACGATCATTACATGAGACCATTACAAATCACTGTGGCTATTACCACAGTGAAACAGGAGGCTGTGAGTCAGACACTGCTGCCTCCCCAGCCTGACAGAATCACTTATAGTGGAAGACACCTTTACACCAAGGAATTCCTTCATGATCTGAAAGCCTCCGTTTTCATTTTTAGCACTATAGGAGTTTGTCTCTATATGTATCCACTATAAAAATGGAGAGCTGAAGTCATGCAGAAAGTAATGACTGTGCATGTGAGCTATAAAGTGCTCACATGCTCACAGAGTCCTTGCCAAGACTCCTCCTTAGTTCTTTACATCAATTCTAACTAGGGATGTCCCGATCACCTTTTTTTGCTCCCGATCCGATTCCGATCATTTGATTTTGACAATTTGCCGATACCGATTTTTCCCGATCCGATCTTTATGCAATGCATTAAGAGAAAAAAAAGAAAAAAAGCATTCAAGTTGTCCCTTAAGTTTATTTTTTTATTTAAATTGGATATTCTATCCAACATGGATATAGCTTCTTTTTTTCACAGCAGCATTGGATCAGTTCAGTTGTGCAGCATTGGATCAAAACAAAATAAAGCTTATCAGTACTCGTTAGCTTACTGCTACAATTAGACACTGCGCCCTGCCCACTCTGTTGCCAGATTTGAGAGAAATAAGCAACCAGGTCTATGAAAACAAGCCCCAAAGAAGCAACACATACATGATGTTGTGTAATTTGAAACCAAAACTAAGGCCTCAGGATGACTTTAAGACTTGAACATGGTCATTTTTGTTTTGTAACATTGAATAATAATTTTTTTTAAAAGTATTTAATTTTTTTTTTTTAAAAACCCCGATCCTGATTTTTTTCTCCCGATTCCGATCTTTTGAAAATTACGTGATCGGCTCCGATCCCCGATCACATGATCGGATCGGGACATCTCTCATTCTAACAGTCTGCTTCATTCCTCCACAATGAACACTCAATTAGCGCTCGTTTGCTATTTTCACCTAATTTCACTTTGATTTACCCTCGCCTCGAGTCATTTCTCCCATTTGTTCTTCTTTTGACCTTTTTCCATTCCTTGCTGACTCCTTACTCTGCAGCTCTCAACTCTCGGGTCTCTCTTGGGATTACGAATGACCTTCTCTTCTCCATAGTTAGTTTACGGTTATTTGCATCTCATGCTTTTCCTGGACAACAATCTCTAGTATTCGGGGATAGAAAGTGGCTATGGCATTTCACGTCAAAAGATCCCTACTGTGTCATAACTATGTCATACAGGAAATGCATAGACGTCACTAATCTTTTTCTAGCAAGGAGATATGTTTGAACATTAAGATTCAAATTTTAACATGTAAACAAATATTAACATGCTAAACTAAAATATAGCTTCAAGTAAAACACATCATGGTGAGCATTTAGCTTAAAGTACTGCTATGACTAAAGGAGTCATAGAAGTACCATACACCTACCAATTGATGGCATAGTATTTATTTTACTTTATTCTAGGAAGTGATATGTAATGCTGAGACATGTGACACTGACATCTCCTTAAAATCAACTGTTAAATAATAAAACAAAAGGACAAATAGACTAGGTTCAAGAGGTTATTGCGTTATGATGAGTCAGAGGGGAGTCTAATGGGGTAGCGCTGTCAGAATGCACAGTATCCCTCACACTATGCATCATGACTGCAGAATGAACATTATTGCTTGTGCCAAGTCATGTTCGGTTCTGGCTGACGGACTGCAGTGGGCCGAGCGAGTGTGCTAGCACTTTTGAGGCTTGGCCCGACTCATTCTTGGCTGGAACCAAAGCCTCTTGTCTCAGCTATCTGTTCATCACTGCCACTTCACTCAGCGCAACACAAAGTCAATTAAATCATCGGCCCACAAACGGCGTGTCCTTCGTCACACGGAGAGAATGAGCGCCGACATGACAGCCAAGAATGAGAGATGTGTAAGCGCTACAGGCAATACTTACTAATATTTACCACGGAGGAATGAAAACCAAATGAGCAAGAGAGTGACAGAGAAACAGACCGTCTGTACAGCTGTGATAAAAAAAGAAAGTGTGTGTGAGAGAGAAAGGGGGGAGGAGTAATGATGCCTGGCGTGATAAAAGAGGGATTGGCTGAATGGATGTCAAGGTGACACTGACAGGCCTGTGAAAGAAGAAAAGTGTTTACCCAGCATCCCATGTTCCAGTGCATTAGATAAGTGCATCATCCTATCGAGGTGATGGACTCACTGGCTGTCGATCACATGATCCAAGAGCCCACGGTTGCTAGCTAGAAAATTAGAAACCTATCATAAGGTCAAATACAATTTAAAGATATGCCTTTTGAATAGGTTTACCTTTCATATGCATAAAAATGTATTAATATTACAAAACTTTAACAGGGATAACATTCACAATACTGAATGAAATGGTAAAAGTGATCTACGAACAGTAACAATCCCAAATCTTAAAAGAATAAGGACGATATTAACTGAGGTACTGAAGTACTTTCACTTTTATTATTAGACAACAGGCTCACAATGGCCCTGCTTTAAATGCTAATCTTGAGAATATAATCTTTATTATGTTCTCCATCTTAATTTTAGGGGGTAAGTATGCTTACATTTGTCAACTACGCAAATCAATTACGGTTGATATTGGAATATCCTTACTTTTGAAGGTTATAAACCAAAGTATTAACATAAAATAGACATCTTGACCTGATGATGGTACTAAAGGTCAAATAATAATGAACATTATCAGAATGTATCTTCTGGGAAACATCTATGCCACATTTCATGGGAATAAATCGGTTAGTAGTTGTCATATTTATTCACTGCCATTACCTGTAAATGTATCAGCTACACCTGTTAAGGTTTTTCTGGCTTACATGTTCTAAAATGAACTTACATTATATGGCGTTACACTCTAGAGCAGTTTAAATCCCTGCAGCATTATGCCATCACAAACGCAGGGAGACCCTCCCACCTGCAGAGATATGTGCAAATCCCTTCCTCCTGTAAGTGTAACCTGCAGCAGCACTCCCTTGAGGGGCATTTGTCTCACTTACTGTGAATCCCTTCACATCGAGATCTAGTTTATCTCGCAGCTCCTTCTCTCTGTGGAAACACAGCACCATAATAGGGTGACGGCTGATCAAGGGGAATACGGTGAGAGGCTGCTCTGAGCTGCTACTTTTTGCTTGCGTCATCAATATCCTTGCAGCTTCCTGCCGTATGAAGCAGGCTGTGGATGATTGATGAGGACTGGCTAAGAGAGCAGAATGAGCTGCTAACCATCTTCATAGGAGCAGAAACATACCGTCCAACAAATGGTGAAATCATTCCTGCTTCATTTATTTAATTTCATACAGAGAATAAATTATACTCTGGACAAATTGATGGCAACATTTGAGATTTATGCAAAAGGGATGGTTGGTGCCACAGAGGCATGGGGTGATAAAGTAATGAATAAAACAAAACAGAGAAAGTCCACAAATGGTCAATTCAACAATATTTAATGTACAGTAAAAAGCTACGATTGTCCCTTCATTATCCCTCTCTTCACTACAACAATAATACTTTTTTTTTTTAAAAAAGGTATTAAAGAGTTTGGTTGAGAGTCTATGGCCAAAATGCAATCTTAGAACGCATCAGCTATTGTCTGATAGTCATTTCGCTTTTTATTATCTTAATGTTAGCTTGTATTGTAGATGTCATCTCTCAACTCGGACGGGAGAGGAAGCTGTGGCCCGGATGTCTACGGGCTACACCAGACGACAGATATTTGGCCCTAACCCACAGGGCTAAATTATCATCAGAATGTTAACAGAGTCTGGTTCTGGGACGACAATCATGTAATAAGTTATTAGTTGGAATTTCCCAACTAGATCTTATCACCGGGATTTAAAAAAGCTCTACCTATTATTATTAAACTACAAGGAAAAAGAAAGGTCTCATTCATCCTACCTCAATCTAATCAGATTTATTTTTGTATAAGTGTCAACACTTTTATCAAATGTTTGGCTCAAACTGAAATACTGTTGTACTTACAATAGCTTTATCAGCTGACATGTCAAAATGGAGGAAGTACAACTCCTAAACAGATCCCTATAAAATCGAACAGAAGCGTGTGCGTGTGTGTGTGTGTGTGTTACAGATAGAGCTGCAGCAGAGAGCAGGAGGCTGCTTCTCATACAGTATACCCACAACTAGAAATCAACCATAAAGATAGACAACCCTATTTGCGGCATACAAAATCTGAATGACAACTGACATACAGCAGCACTAAAACAATTTATTTAACGTAGTAATATCTTTAAAAAAATAATTCTGTATCTTTTTGGTTAAATAGGTATTTGAATATTTGACCATGTGAACATTGTAAAGATTCAAACTCAAGAACCAGACTGCTTGGGATCGACTTGACATATCCTGTATCTTTGCAGGTATAACAATTTGTCTCGAAAAGGTTTTCTGGGATAACTACTGTTTGTGCGCTCCTAGAGGCAGATTAATCATTAAAACTAGGGTGTGCCTGATCATGATAACAATTACAGGAACATATTTTACTACCATTTTATTCACACACATAAAATACAATGTTATAAATATTCAATTGAAACATGCAGGACATCTCACTTACACTGATGGTGAAAGTTATAAAACACCAACAATACAGTCCTTTTCTGCCTCATGTGAGACAACACTGCTTTCTTCTGGCCTCTGTACTTAACTGACCAAGCTTACCAGGGCTGTTTACTGTCTTTCCCTCTCTGCTTGTTAACCAGTGCCCCCACCTTAAGCTAGCAGTGGTCATGCAGCGGTGCTCGCAAATCCAGACAAGATGCTTAAACAGCACTCTGCGAAAGTGAGCATGACTCTCACTAACTTTCAGGCAAAGCCGAGGGAGAAAAATAGGAAGTGTATGATTACGCCCCTTTAAATCCTGCTCTAATAACCTCCATTCTAATGCTGCCCGAGCTCTTCCTCTTTGTTCAGAGGGCAGAGAGAAGAGAGAGCGTGAGGCAAAGCCGAGTAAGACTAAGGAAAGTGTGAAAGGAAACTGTTTGAGTAGGAAAAAGCATGTTAAGGTATGTGTAAACTTACCAGATCTGACTCCTCACTGCCGGAATGATACATTTCTGCCCTACCCGACTCCCGGCTGGGAGAAAATCTCAGCTGCTGCCCATCTCCTCTCGGAGCAAAGCAACTCCGACTACTTGCTCCTCCAAATCCCCTTGTCCCGGCTCCAGAGGGGAACTTCTCCTCTGGAACCCCAAGGAGATAAAGTTGGAGCCGGACAAAAAAAGCAAGTTCCTCTCGGACCCTCTTTGGCCTACTTTAGTCCCTAAGAAGCAGAGAAAAGAGCAGCGTCTTTCCCACGCTGGGAGAACACTCCTACAGAGCGCCGCAACCGTCCTCCAGCCCCCAAAAACAAGCCCCCTGCCCCTCTCCCCTCCCACACACACACATACATACACTCTCTCTGTTTCACACACACTCACTCACACACACAGCCAGTTAGGAAGTAAGATCTCTGGCAACAGGGCCGGACGAAAAATTCCAGAAATCACCAAAAGCAGCTGCAGAAGCTTTTTATGTCTGAGTGTGTGATCTGGGGAGTTTACATGTGTTCCCTTAAAGAGGTTCCGCAGAGGAGAGGAAGGCTGAAGGACTTGAACTCACTGTATAGTCTCGACACATGTTGTTGAGACCAAAACGTCAGGAAGTAATTATCTTCACTACATCGACGAAATGCCATATTTGCTTTCATCATCAAGGGGACCAAAGTCATTGAAACTTTCCGTTGGGTCAATTGATGGTACACCATTAAGCTAACATTAAAAATGAAGTCAAAAGGAAGTTACTTTGTAAACATAGAGCACACTACAAACTCCTACATCTATAAAATTAAAGCCATATAAAAGTGGGTTTAGTAATGAAGTGACATTTCTATTACCAGTCCGTGTAAAGCAGCTGGTTTGCATCTTAGAGACTTTAGTGGTTACTGTAAAAAAACAAAACAAATAAATGCACTTCAAAGAGTCTCTTTGTGATCTGACAAACTAGCTGTGATGTGTGTGTACGCTGCTGCTACGTCACAGCTCATGTAGTTCATAGATGTTCTATTAAAGTGGTTTCACATGAGTCAAGGCAGGGAGCTGGAATCTGTCACAGCTGAGTCATGAGTTCTGGAAGTGAAACCATTACTAATTGAAATATTTCTGTTATAAAACGGCAGCAGCAACAGAGGAATGCAGCTATGTCTCAGGAAAATAAAAAAAAACTACAAACAGCACTGATGAGAATCCAATAGTTTCAAATCCAACCTGTAAGATAATAAAACTATAAAACTACAAGCTCTGGGCTTTATTTGACAACGCAGCAAAGCCCAGATTTGTATTTCACAGTTGGAAAATAATGTTTTCTGGGCGGCCCATCCTAAATCCTGGATTATATTGTGTTTGAGCGGGGTTAACCCCTTTCTGAGGATTATCATCCAGAGTGTGTGCTCGGCACGTGTCGAACTGTGGGATAGTTATCCTCATTTCACCAGAACAATCATTTCAATTCCTACTTTGTGTGCCAGAATAAAACTTAGTATGGTTCAATACATAGTATGTCTAATGCAGTATACCAAAAACACCAGGATGCATCCGGTCACATTTTGCAGCATGCAAGTCAGCATGCTTTTCTGGCTATTCTGACCCACAATCCTTTGCACAGGGGATGCATGTGCAATAGGGTCATAGTTGCAATGTCCTGAAGGGGAAGTATGGGCCAATTGTATGCATACTTTATGTTATATTACATACATTTTAAGAACAGCTGAAGTAATAAAACTATAAAAGAAAAAATGACTATTTTCCACAGTCCAAGTTGACATACTAACATAAAATACAACTAAATTGACTGTCATAGAAAGGTAATAACATCTGGAAATACTCTCCCTTGAGAATGTGAAACCAGTGATTTTTGTATTTCAGCCTTAGAATATATCAGTTTAAAGCCAGCAGTGGACTTGAGGTCAAGGTAAATGAAGGTGAAAGCAGACTTTAATTAACCTCAGCCCTGGGGGTACAAACCATGCTGAGCTTGATGACAGTTGATAAGGAAGTGTGATCTGGTGCCTTTGAATGCTAACTGAACATTTCTTTAACACCTGCTGGAAAGCCAAAGCAATGGCAATAAATAAATCCGAGTGAGATAAAGAAAAGCGATCATGATCATTTTCAATCGTGATTTTAAGATGCCATCTAATCAAAATAATGACTAAAACGACTGTATGTTTATTGCTCATGCTTAACTGCAGCTATCCCTGCCAGGATTTTTATGCCGATACTAAAGTTTACGAAGCCCATGGGCCTCAACCCATTGGCCTCAACCCATGGGCTAAACTACTTAATACAAAAGCATTCTCACTGCTGACGGTAATTATCAGCCTCTCTGAATGGGTTCTCTGAGCGGGATTTGACAGATCAATGTCTTCCAGTTCTGCCAGAGCAGGGAAATGAGTGTCGGCGTTGCCTTTGGCTTATCGATCAGTACACATGCACACAATGACGTCAGCAGGCATTCACACTGACAAGCACATAAAGGGCCAACAAGGGTAGCTTACAGAAACGAGCGTACAGCAATTGGACCACGAGGAGGGATCAATACAGCGTTTCACTGGGGGAAAGAATGACATTGCTAACAGTTGTTTCCTTTCATTGCACAGTATCTAAAGAGTCACCTTGTGCACTGTGAAAGGGACTGATGGTGGACTTACTTCTGATTCTGCTGCGCTTACATTTTGCGTAACATAACAGTCCTGCAATAAATCCTTGTATCGACACTTTTGCGAAAAGGCTTCTACGAAAACTAAGCATTATAACCATCATGAAAGCAGAATTGATTGCAGGACTTGGTGCATTCGTTTTAGTAACTGTACCCATGTAAATTGGAAATGAGTGTACAATGTACGATGCAAAGGTTTGCAACTGAGATAAAATAAAAGAGTACCTGAATATTACTGAGATGTTTCGGCCACATAATATTGCCTCTGTAGTGCAGCGGTGATCACACCTGTGTACTTTAAGCATCAAGGCACTCTCTCATGTCACCATGCCGTTCTGCCTCCATATCAGGACGTCTAACACTCTCAGACTGGTGTGCCTTCACGGTGGCCACCGCTCGACATTAAAGTAAATGGTTCGAAACAAAACCTCTCCACTCTGCCAAACACTTGCCATTGTTGGAGCACTTAGGATCACAAGTTAATCTGTGTTACATCAATATAAGATCTTAATACTGAAGACATCATGACACAACACAAAACCAGACACTGAGGTTAGTGGATGGATTCTGACCCAGAGCATCTTGAGAATGACAATCAATATCCAACAATATAAACATTGTTGTGTTTTCAAATTTGCTTAAAAAGACCACTAATGGGCTTAAATCCACCACAATTACATTATTGAAGATTTGTCAGAAAGGCCTCTCGACTTGCCAAGAATGCTGTTGCACTAATGAAAGCGGACTTTGGAAGTCATTTTGGAAAAATCTACTTCCTTGGAAGAAAAATTTAAAATCCAGTGGCTCCCTAGGCATATTTGTTTGTCTTCAGTAAAAAAAATACAGTAAAGTCTATATAGCAAATTCAGCAAACTGAATCCTGTAAATGTCCCTTTACAACCAGAGCTCATCTTCCCTTACATCCTTTAAATCACACTACAGTACATGTCAGTTTGACGCCTGAGTTGATACAGACCACTCTCATATGTGTATGTTAAATATGTAGCTAGTCAGCTTAGCTTAGAATAAGACTGGAAACAAGGGAAAGAACTAGCCTGGAGAGCGGGACTCCACTGCTCCTGCATGCATAATACCCTGATCAGAAAGAAGAATCCATGCAAGGCCCCAGGGACCGTGATTCACATCTAATGAAACCCTACGGGCCGGCAGCCAGCAGCTGTCTGAAGTTACCTAGCTACAACACACGCCAGGCCCCTTGAGCCATGGGACAATCTCTAATTACAGAAAGAGAGAGTCAGAGGGAGCAAAAAGGAAAGAGATGAAGATGGAGGGAAGAAAGAAAAATGGGAGCCCCAACTGTTCTGTGTGCTGCTGCTGCTGCTGCTTTCAAGGGTTCGACTGCCATTTCTCCACCAATGGGCATCCTGTAAATATGAAACTGAGAAACCTGTGCACACTTCATTTAACACTGCTGTACTTCGAACCCTGACCGTCTATATAACTGATAGACGAAAAGCCTTAGCCTATCAATGTGGAATTAGAACAGTATATTTCCAGTTGAGAACAAAGGTTAAAGTCAACAGTTGAACAAAGCTTACCCTTCCCAAGATGTGTTTAGTCAGTGGAGACAAAGATAACTTGTCAAGCATGCCCAAGGGAATGAAGATCATGAGCTCAGAGTTGATATACGGCAAGTGAGAGCGAAAGATTTAATGACTCCTGAAGCGCTGACATGTACAGCGGTGTGCAGCGTTTGGCGGCTGCGGTGCGAGTGTGTGCCGCTGAGTCACATCACGCTCGCTGAACACATCAACACATCGGCTGTCCCACATGGAGTCATAGGGAAAACTCTTCAGCCGGCAAATTGGGACTGCTCTGACCAAAACAGTCATGCAAGGGTCAGGCAATCACTGGCAGAGGGCGATACACGCAAACACACTTGTACATAACTTCCAAGTAGCAGATAAGATGGACGTCCAAGAAACACTCATCATTATACACAAGTGGTTTAATTTGCTTTGTGTTAAGCAATTCAGGAAATATTGATTCGTTTTCTGTGACATAACAAATACCCGTGCTACTCTGACAGACAGGCTCGGAATTAAAAAAATTGTTTGAGTAGCTCAGTGAGAGACGATCATCTGCTTTGGAGTCACATGTTTATCACCACTGTTCATCCCTACAGGAGGGAGGGAACGATCCACAATGCACACAACAACCCCAACGTGGGAGATTGCTTGTGTCCACTTGATCCCCCCGACTCACTTTGTGATGATTGCTTCTCTCAGTAAGGAGATTTAAAATCTGCTTCTGCCTTTCAAACAATCCAGGATTTAGAGGAGAAGAATGCACGAACATGAAACATGGTGAGAAACAGTTCAAATGTGTTCTAGTAATCAACCTGGGGCTTTATGTTTGCAGACTTTCCTATTGATCTCTGCCTTTTCTCATGTGATTACTGGATAATCTACTCTTTAAGAGGACGCTGTGGAGTTTTTCGCCACTATCAATTTTACGAGTGGCTATATGATGGTTTGCTGCATCCCATATATGGACACTCATCCACCAAATACATAATCCTGCAGCCTCTTTTGTCCATATTTCTCAATCAACAGCAAGGGCAGTAAAGCACAAACAGAGAAACAAACCAAAAAAGCCAAAAATAAAGAAAACTGATAGCTAAAAAACATGCATCTAAAACACATTTTATTTATTTTTTAGGACATGCAATCAGCATGCTTTTCAGGCTTAAGATGGAGAGTAACACTAAATAAATATGAACATAACTGTTATAGAAAGACATCATAACAGGACATATTTAAACCTTTTATACAATTCTTAGAACAGGAAATAAATTACTTTGGATGAACTCGTCAAAAGCATTTATTGCTTAACCTCAAGGGATCAGAAGTTAAGAGATTTCAGAAAACCTGCCCTACATTGTGTGTCATGACAATAGATTACATCATGCTTCTCAAACCGTATAAATCAGTTTTTAGATAAAGGATTTAGCTGCATGACCTGACTTTCACAGAACTGTATCTGCACGTGGAAACAGAAAGGCGACCCTGCAGATAGTCTTTCACCTGAGAGCATCAATGCTTTTATACAGGACGAAAAGGCAGAAATTCCCACTTGCATCCATGATTAAAAGCTGTACTTATAGGAGTGCATTTCTGTCAGTATAGGCCCTGTGTTAACTACCTCACAGACGGGGTGACTGGATGTCACAGACAAAACTGCACACAGCAAAGAATCCACAAACTAAGAGAAAAGCACTCTGAGCTGCAAGAGCAATGCCAAAGCTTTTTAAAAAAAACAACAGCAATTTAGTGCTACAACTAATAGTACAAGCTCTGGATAAAGTAGTAAGCTCGGATTTACGCAGAAACAAGAACAGGTTGAGTGTTTGTTTTTTACCTTCGGCTTCTTAGACATGCTCGTTCTCCCACAATGCCCGGGACACCTGTGTTGCCTCTCCGTTCCACAGCGACTGTAATGAATTATGCAAATCCCCTGGTTTATGTTCAGAGTACCATGACCCAGGGGTGCAAGCAGCTGACGCCTGGCATACAAAAAAAAAAAAACTGCTCTGCCCAAGTCAAAACGGTATAACACTGAATCTTTGCTCTAAAACACAACCGGTGTCACATTTCCAGAGGGAAATAAACGAGATGTGGTCATCTTCAAGAGCTCTTCCAACAGCAAGTGTCATGCCTCATGTGTAGTGAAGAGTGTAGGAAGGATAACACACACACACACATACCGACAGAACACACACACACACAATCAAGTGTTTAAGCTGTGCGGTGTCATGGCTAGTGTTTCCTTCAGCTGGCCGGGCATTAAGCTTTAATTTGATAGCGTGACATCTGTTGCACGGTCAACCCAACTACACGGCGCTGTAAGAAGCAGACAGAAACACACACCAGCCTTAAAACTCCAGAAACACTCTGTCAACAGATACTTTTTGTGATAGTTTAACGGATGTGATGCTGAGCTGCCCGGCTGCAGTGGCAGAGCTGACCGCTGTAGTAAAACATGTGACCTATTGCAGTCGTACATGTGTGGCCAGACAGACAGTCGGGCTGTAACAGCACCATCTGGAGTCCTAATCCGCCGGCACTGCCCACCACTGTGATTATGAATGTGGCCCTCAAAGTCATTAGGCTTATTGGAACAGGAAGTAGATACCTGGGATCAGTGCACTGCGGAGGAGCAACAGCTGCATCGCAAAAAAGTGCATTTTCTGCAAATATATAGGTAAATTAACTAACATATTACACACAGGTTTAGTATGCAAGCTGATGCAGAGAAGGGAGGTTTGAAAATATGACCAAAGATATGGTTACAAAAGTCCACTTAATGGGTGTCTCCTTTCAAGCAAACACACTAATAGGGATCTCTCAATCAAAAAACAGAAAAGCAGGAGTTTTATAGGGCCATTGCAGTCATTGTCAAATTCTGCCTTATTCTTCAGGAGGTGTTACAGGGAAAGAAAATATACGCTTACTTCTCATCCTCTCCAAAACAAACTGACGGGTGGTTAAAACTGGTAAAATCATTGAATGAAACAATTTTGCGTCAAAAATCTAAATGTCTCCAATGCTATTCAACTGCTGCTAACGTTTGCTCAGTATGTTGTCCTGGTAACTGAAGATCCAGATGTCACCCAGTTAAAAATATATAGACAAAACAACCATGATCTATAAAGTGTATTGAAAAAGTCATAACTACTGCCAACACTGATGCATTTATAAAGCGATCAAATGAAACAGATTCTTACTTCGATTAAAATGATAGATTCTTCTTAGTTTTAACATTGTTGGAAACATTTGGTACAATGCAAGTACACAACAAAACAAACCGCTTCTGAGACAAGCTCAACTATACTGTATGTGCTAGTAAGCTACATGCATTATTAAATTTGGAATGAGAGGTAGCACCGTGGCTTCTTCACCAGACACTGAGATACTTTGAGGTGCTCATCTTTCCAGCTCTGGGCATGGAGGAATGATCAGGTTCATGGTGAGGACAGAGAGTTTTGCTGCAGAGAGCAGCAGCGTGACATATGGGTGGGTTGAGCAAAAGTGGAGCAGCGTTTCCCTCCGGAGGAAAACACATATGTAGATCCCCTATTCCTGCACATGTGCACACGTACAATATACTGGACAAAAAAAACAAAGTTATCACAACACGAATGCCTGTTTAGGAGAGGAGAACATATGGAGGAGAATCACGCCTCGGGTTCATCACCCCATGGTTGTGTCACTTGCACCTGACCGTACAGTAACTCCACCAAGAGAGGTTACTGAGGGCTGAGTGGCTGGGGACTGCAGAATCCAGAGGGAGAAAATGATTTGAAAGTGTACAAACAGAAAGCTGGTAGATTCTGGAGTCCCATCACATCCTCTCCTCCCTGCCCCACCCCCTTTTCCCCAAGTAGCTGATTTCATCCTCGCAAAGCCACTCTCACTGTAATCTCCCCTGATCCGTCTGCACTGGCAAAGACTCAAATATCAAACTCACACATGTTAAAAGAAACCTGGGACGACATGGCGGAAAATACAAGTTTACCTGCTGTTATTATAAGAAGAAAGAGTTGCATACTTTTTATATACGGCCAACAAAACATCCGTTGTATTACCTTTAAAAGAGTTGTCAGAATTATAACCAGATTTGATAAAGTGGGCACGTAGTAGCTTGTAGTTATATAATACCTAAATCTCTAAGCCTCTCTTTGGAATCAGAGGAGCATCAGAGACCCATGGGAATATACTCTAATATCCTCTACATAATCTGTTAAACCTGAAAATCATATCAATTGTGATGCCCAAAATGCTACATTGCTTTGAAAGGAGTACAGCATAGATAGAACAAGCCACATGAAGGAGAAGTAGTTCAAAGAGTAAAACTGCACCAACACACCTCACTTACCCACGAGACATTTTTATTCTTGGTTTGTTTGCTCATGGCAACGAGAGCAGGCCGGTAACGAGAGGAGCCCCCTCCTCAGCAGATTTCAGCCCTGCAGCCTGTTGTGTGCGCAGGTGTGAGCGGGATCAGGGGTGAGGGCCGGGGGCACGTCGCGCTCAGCCATAGGTCATCATCTGCCACGCAAACTGGCAAACCAAAAGCGCCTGCTCTGACTGCACCCAGCATCTGTCAGCAGGACGACCACAAAGTTCTCTTCACGTGGAAAAAGAAAAGTCCGGCAAAAAGTCTCTTCCTCCTGACAGCACACAGTGACCTGATGGACTGATTATGTATTCATGCCGAGTATGAATATGAAACATCCCAGCAGGTTTAACCCCGCCCTGCTGAGCCTCAGCGCGCGCCCAATCGCCGTGCATATCTTTGTGGTCGGCTCCCGAGGGTGAGCTTATAGAAGCATTAGGATGAACATGTGGAGAACAAGGCTCTTAGCTTACATGCAGGACCTCCAGAATAAAATAAAAAAAACAGGAAGTAAATGAGGGAAACTACAAGGAATTGACCTCGTCTTCATCTTCTGTTGGTACATCCCCCACTCATTATCCTCCCCTCTTTTTTGTTTCATCTATTGTCCTGTCCTCTCCACCTACTTTATCTCACTTTCCTCTACACTGTTCCCTCCTTCCTTTTCTCTGGGGTATGTGTCCTCACCCAGCAGCTACCTGTTGTCATGACACCTCTTTGCTAAGAGACAAGTGCTGTCATAGATAAAAGATGCTGGTTGAAAAGGGGATTCCTTATCTCTTTCATCCATCCGTTTCCACTCAGTAGCAGAATTAGGTTTATTCTATAAAATACTTACTTCCCTCTTCCTCTCACACATCTGATAACTCCTACACCCTAACTCCTATCTTCCTCTCTCTGGCACCATCAGCCCCTCTCCCCCTGCTTTACACTCGTGGCTGTCTGGTTGCACAAGTGGATCTGGATTACTTGAAAAAGATCAGGGGGGAGTTTTGAGGCTATGCTTTGGATTTGAGTGGCTGCACTTAAGTGGAACTGAATTACAGAGAAGATACGGATATCCAGATCAGCACTGGTAGAAAAGACACACTGTACTCTACATGAACAACTGGCAGAGTGTATGGGGAAGGAGTGAGTAGATACACATTTAGCTTTATTCAAACCCTTTAAAAATCATTGTAAAAACAATGCCATATAAAGTTCATATTACTACTACAAATGAACAACAATCGGTTATTGTTTGTCGATGATCTCCATTAACTGATTGGTGATTAAAACTATGAAATGTGGGGCATTAAGAATTATTCAGAGTCCATATAAATGTCTTGAAATGCTTATTATGTTTGATTAAAGGTTTTAATCGGACAATATTTGGCATTCAGCTTGAATTTAGAACTACAAATAATGATAAACTAATAATCTATTGTCAAATATGTTTTTGTAAATTTCTATTAATGATGACAACCAAACAAACAACACATGAATAGTTAAAAACCCCAATAGGGTCTACGAGTTCAGGGTTTTAAAGCAGGGCTTTCCGCGGCTCCTGATCCATTTTGAACGTGTGTCGCTCTAATTAATGGTCTGTAGTGTCCGTATGGGCCGGCAGCCCTCCTCTGGTGCACAGGCTTGTCTGCATGTCTCTAACATTAATTGGCCTCTCAGAACATCTGCTCCTGTTTTAAGTGATGCTCGCTTTGCCCTCGCTGCCCCTCGCTGTCTGAGGTGCCAGTTTAATGGGCACCAGCTGCTCCTTCATCACTCTAATGATGGCATGATTGTCCATTTTGTTGAAGATGATTTGCCTTCTGTATGTAGTTATTGGAGACATGGTAGAGAATAAAGATTGGGATATGTGAAAAGGAGTTATGGTATCAAAGTGAACTAAAATAAAACCAGAAACCGAACAATATACATGAAATAAAAACAGCTCCACCAGCCACAGAGAATCCACTACAGACATATTTCACCCTAAAGCCATGTGTTGTACGGTAACATAATGCTAATAAATGGAATTAGTGAATCGATCGTGCCAGAAACTGCAAGCCTCACAGAAATGGATGACGGCACTCCAGGCCTTAAAGCAGCTGCTTTCCACTGATAGCAATGAAGCAGCCGATATGATGTGTTGGAGGAGTGAGACGAGGCTAAAATTAAACATTTACCACAGGGAGCAAATGACTTCACAAGTATGGATCCCATTTAGTGGGTTGTTAAACCGCACGCTGGTAGAGTATGTTCACAATATACATTTTCAGACATTGGCCATGCAACATGTGTGTGTTTTGTAAAGCTGTGCACTTTGCCTAATTTGAAAGTCAAATATTTTAACTAAGTAGATTTTGGATATTGGTTTATATCACTCCATAAATAAATGAAATACTGTCAACAGCCATAAAAAAACCAAGTTTCCCAATTTTTTAAATGTTCACAGATTTCACAGCTTATGGCTTAGGCACACAAAGGAAACAAGGTAAGGGGAAAAGGTGGGTATGTTGTGGTTATGTTTGACAATTTCCCTATCAATACAACCAATTATGGATTTGTAGGCAGTCAAACAAGCGGAAAGATCATCCATAGTCATATACTTAAAAATGGTTGAAAAAATTGCTGCATCTCTTCTCTTCTCCCCTCCCCTCTCCCTCGATCTGGGGCTCCACGCAAGATCTCACCCCGTGGGGTCAAAATGATCACAAGAACGGTGAGCAAAAATCCCAGAACCACACGGGGGGACCTAGTCAATGACCTGCAGAGAGCTGGGACCAAAGTAACAAAGGCTACCATCAGTAACACACTACGCCGCCAGGGACTCAAATCCTGCAGTGCCAGACGCGTCCCCCTGCTTAAGCCAGGACATGTCCAGGCCCGTCTGAAGTTTGCTAGAGAGCATTTAGATGATCCAGAAGAGGATTGGGAGAATGTCATATGGTCAGATGAAACCAAAATAGAACTTTTTGGTAAAAACTCAACTAGACGTGTTTGGAGGAGAAAGAATGCTGAGTTGCATCCAAAGAACACCTACTGTGAAACATGGGGGTGGAAACATCATGCTTTGGGGCTGTTTTTCTGCAAAGGGACCAGGACGACTGATCCGTGTAAAGCAAAGAATGAATGGGGCCATGTATCGTGAGATTTTGAGTGACAACCTCCTTCCATCAGCAAGGGCATTGAAGATGAAACGTGGCTGGGTCTTTCAGCATGACAATGATCCCAAACACACCACCCGGGCAACAAAGGAGTGGCTTCGTAAGAAGCATTTCAAGGTCCTGGAGTGGCCTAGCCAGTCTCCAGATCTCAACCCCATAGAAAATCTTTGGAGGGAGTTGAAAGTCCGTGTTGCCCAGCGACAGCCCCAAAACATCACTGCTCTAGAGGAGATCTGCATGGAGGAATGGGCCAAAAATACCAGCAAGTGTGAAAACCTTGTGAAGACTTACAGAAAACGTTTGACCTCTGTCATTGCCAACAAAGGGTATATAACAAAGTATTGAGATGAACTTTTGTTATTGACCAAATACTTATTTTCCACCATAATTTGCAAAGAAAGTCTTTAAAAATCAGACAATGTGATTTTCTGGATCTTTTTTTCTCATTCTGTCTCTCATAGTTGAGGGATACCTAGGATGAAAATTACAGGCCTCTCATCTTTTTAAGTGGGAGAACTTGCACAATCGGTGGCTGACTAAATACTTTTTGCCCCACTGTATTCAGCACATAGTGTCACTGACATCAGTGTTTCCAGGCTGCAGTGAAGCTATCCTCTACATATGCCCTCACAGATATAGATCACACTTTCCAGTCCGCAGTGAGGTGAAAGATGATGTAAAAGCAGCAAAAGTCCCACTAAATCCGAGACATTCCTTAGGGCCTCTGTGGCCAATTAGCTGCTCTGTTTCCGGACATTTCCGTACTTTCTGGAAAAGTGAAAGAACGCACTGCTGCTGCCAAGGAAACCCTGCTCCAGTCTGCTCTGCGCTGGCCCGACAGTCCTCCCTGGGCGTGCTTCCCAATGCCTGGAAAACTGGGAATTCCAGGTCTCACTTTCGCCGAGGGAGATTACCTCACCACTAGCACAAGCTCAGTATTTTCTTGGGTTGATTACAATCTTCTGTGTCTTTTCAAACTTGTTTTCATTGTTAATGGTAGCTATAGAACTTCCAGTTTGTATTGATACTATTTTTCAATGTACAGCAGATAGCAAGTCTGCAGGCTTATTTGTAATTTCTATACTGCGGCAGAACATTGAGATAATATAAGGCAATAAATGGCTAAAAAGTGACAATGAGAATAAGATAATCGTAAAAACACATTTAAATGCTATCTGCAAAATATGACTGATGCTAGGCTAGGATATGTATGCACTGTACCATGTGCCACCAAAAAACAGACTTGTAAATAATAAACGTTGTTTGTATTCAGTGCTAACATCACTGGCTCTACCGCAACATTATGGCAAGCAGAAAAAGCCTAGAAAACCAACAGGAGCATGGGTTAAGGCCTTCTGTCTGCAATTAGTAGAGTTTCCGTGAGGAGTGTCTGGGACTGGTCTCTCAGTCTCTCAGACGGAGTCCCATCCGGCCGGGTCTCCGTGCTCCACATTCCATCCAGAGCGGAATTACGTTCCGCCCCATTTCAGACGTAAAACGGTGGTTTGGTGCTGCATATTGGAAACATGTGAGAGCTGTGTCAGAGAAAGAGTGGCGTGTCACGGCAGCCGGGGTCCTCTCAAGGTCAGCACCGAGTACAGTTACCGGACTATCATCTGCGAGTCTGGTTTAAACAGTCATCATATTAATTTCAACTTGACCACAGACATTAAGCACAAACACATGTTGCCAGTGACACTCCACCACATTGTTTTCACGCGAACACCTTACAAATGGGGCTTAGTGCGTGTATCAACAGCTGGTCCTACATTAATCCACTCATCAGTTAAATTAAAGCTTACTCACTTGTAGAGTAAATGTCGAATCAGCCTACTGCAGCCTGCAAATCCAGATTGTGTAACCCAACCACAGCAGTCTGCACAGGACCACAGGTGTTCCTTCTCTGTAATAGCTGGGATAAAGTTGGCGTCCCAAGATGGACACTTCCAAAGTCCACATTTCTAGACAGGATACGTCACAATGGGCCAAGAAGTCTGGGTCCCTTTTCAATATCAGCTCAAAAAGAAAGAAAAGAAAGAAAGCAGCCCTTTTTTAGCTGAATTTTAGATCACACACACTTGTGTATGACTTACAGCCCTTGGTATTACATAATGCATCAAGACGCCTTCCAGAATTCAAGGGATCCTTTCTAACTCCAAGAAAGAGCAATTTTTTGGGGTAAAAACAATAGCATGGTTCTAATGAAACGTGGTTAAAAGCGGTAGTAGCATGGGCTAAGGCAGAACCCATGACATTTCAGAGCAGATCTGAATCAATAAATGAATTATTCTTCACTTAAGAAGACGGCATATACGGTTATCTGTGCAATAGGCAGAGATGATTGGAAATTCCTGCAGGATGAGAGTCTATTTCACTATTTATCACGTGACTGGGACGGGACAGAAAATAATTGAAGAAATCGACAGACCAATCAGATATACCACATTCTGCAGTTATTGACTATTATATTGCTCCAACACACACATTGTTTCTCAAATTAAATACACCAGCAGTTCTGCCCGCAAAAGTGGGAAGTTCAAATACACACACATTTGCATGTTTGTAAATGGAACCGGATTCATAAACGCTTTGTAAAAATGAATAGATAAATAAATACATAGTTGTAGATAGATAAATAGCTGAGTAAAACATCATAGAAACTGCACAGCGATGACTGCTTACATGTGAGCTGTAATACCATGTAATTATGTCACATTAGAGGAGTATGTCCTCACATTAATCACACATATCCTACTCTATTGCCATATCACTGTTTTGGTCAATCCAAGGATCCCGTGGCTAACTGATCTCCGAACATTTTATCCAATGGGCTTCTGTCTTTGATATGGGAATGAGATCATAACTCATTTCAGACCGTAAAATTAAAAAAGAACACCTCGTAAAAACTTTATATCTGAGCCTTAAGGGTCTTAAAGAATTAAAGCTTGCTCTCTGCATGGAAAAGGTGTGTTTATGCATTTATACAGTATGAGTATGAGAGTGAGTGAGTGAGTGTGTGTGTATGTGTGTGTGTGTGTGTGTGTGAGAGAACAAGTGAAATATGGCCATCTAGTGGTAGAACTGAAATATGGAGGACTATCTTTATCTGCAGCACTAGATGTATCGAGTGTATGGGATACAAATAAATGAAAACAAAGATGTTTACATACAAAAACAAATGTTCTCTATTAGTAAACAGTGTAAAGAGAAATGCTTGAAGCTAAACCACATTTATTTTGTCCTTATTGCTTTAAACAAGGGAGTCTACAGAAATCAACCACAGCTGAATGACAGATAAAAAACAAAGGACAGTACTGAAAACCAATGCATGCATCATCAAATTTAGACACATGTTCTTCACTCTGCATTTCATTATGTCAAACAGCCACAGTGATCCTTTCCTCATAATACACAGCTTTTAATTCCAAACAGCAAAGCCCAATAAAGTGGAGCCCTCACCGGAGCATGTGCTTGCAGTGTGACCCCTCTAAAGTCAACGACATTACAAGCTCAGCTGTGTCCCAGAATAAATATGATATAAAAGATTGATCGTGTCTGGCGGCGCAAACGGAGCTCTGCACAAAACTGTGGGGCCAGTACAGCTGAAATATTTCATCTAAATCCTGCAGCAGTCAGGACTGGTTCAGGATAGAGAGCGGGGGGGGGGAATCAACATCGAGGGGGGACGCTGGCAGGCGGCCACTGATCCCTTCAGTCTGGGGCTTTGAAGCAACACTGTACATTTTCAGTGAAGTTGTGCATGCATTGAAACCCCAGCACGGAGCAATTCATCATGAGACAATCATAATAAAGAGCTTTAGGTACGCATACTTCTGTCTCAATGTCTCTCACACACTCCTCTGTGATAAATCAGCCTGTAACTCACATATGGAAGCTGTGCTCTCCGGCGATGGCCCAGCCCACAGCACGGCATGAAGGGGACCAGGGCGGACGGGGAGCGGACGGCCGTCTCACAGACTCCCTGTCAGGCAGCGGCATCCGCTCAGCCTCGGTCCATGCCGGCACCCTTCACCCAGAGGGGTGTTGCGGACCACCCGAAAGACGCAGAGGAGATGACAAGGTCGGAGGTGTGAGCAAAGGACTGACGTATCCACACCAGCCCCCTACCGCTGTCGACCCACCCCCCACATGTGCGCCAAACCCCCCCCCCCCCAAAAAAAACTGAAAGTCTCAGGATAAAAAAAAGTCCTCCTTTCTCCTCCTCGTCATCCTCTACCCATATCCAGACTGTTGCAGTGAGGTGCAGTGTTTACCCCACCCCAAATTGTGTGCCGGCTCCAGCAGATCCTCTGGGCTGACAAATCCTCTGCAGTGCTGCTGCGCTGTGGCAGAGAGTGGTACAGTGGCAGGCTGGCACACAGGTTGAGCTGCTGGTGGATTAAGACACACACACACACACACACACACACACACACACACACACACACACACACACACACACACACACACACACACACACACACACACACACACACACACACACACACACACACACACACACACACACACACACACACACACACACACACACACACACACACACACACACACACACACACACACACACACACACACAAGTTCCTTCTCAGCACGGGAAGGAGGTGGAGTTCCTCCCAGTGTCCTTTATTGACCGCTGTCCCTTGCTTCCCAATGGAGGACGCCACCTCTTTATTCCCCGCCTCCTTTCATCCAGTCTGCTTTAAAAGATTCACACACACACAAACTCTGGCTTTCTTCTTGACTTATTGCCTCCCTTTTTTTTCTCCGGTTTTATTGCCTTTGCCTTATTTTTTCCCTCTGTGTCGTGCAGTACTCATTAGCACTGCGTTACTCTTCATATTTCCTCTGTTTTAAGGCTGAGACGGCTACTGATTGCCGAAGGGGCTGCGCTGTGCTTTCATATTACAGTGAGAAAGTGTGTGTGTGTGTTAGCAGCAGCTCAACTCCGCCTCTGGTCCTGTGGTGCAGAGGGAAGAAAGTTTGGTCTTGCAGAGTGTGAAAGCGGGTCTGGCGTGATTGATTCGTCCATTGTTCCCGTCACACACCTTCACTCCACCCGTGCCCTTCCCGCTGCGTGCAGGTGATTGAGTCCTGACTGACTGCTGCGTCGTAAATGCTGTGTCAGCTAAAAGACAAGTGCATAATTCTCTCTCACTGCCTCAGTGTCCAATGAAAAGCACATGTGGAGGGAAGCTGCAGAGGTGATATACACACATCACCACTGATTTTTATAAACTCATCTGGCAACAAGGGCACACAGCAAGAGGAGCGGGCTGAATTTAAATGTTTAACAACGCTCTTTAGCTTCGAGTGTCTTTCCTGCAATACCAGCAAATAAATAATACATTGAAGACAAGGATTTATCTGAATATTAAGATAAAAGCAGACATTCTCAAGTTAAATCGGGTTAGGTTTAGTGTACAAGCACTCCGCTGTGGTCTCATAATATCATATTTTATTGCAGCCTCAGTATGCTCCATCTTTATATTGTGCAGAGTCCAAATCTCTCATAACATAAATTAAAAGAAATACAGCTTGTCTCATCTACTGCAACACATATTCAATCACTGTTTCTCCTGAGTACGAGGTGCCACACAGTGATGGGAGTTGGCACTCGGAAAATAACATGATTTCTTCTCTCAGACAGAGCTACATCAAGATGAAGACAAACTCCACTATCTGCCTGACGGATCAGAAGAATTCACTAAGCAGGTGCTCCCGTTCTACCGCTCTACCACTGAGAGCCTATTAACATATTGAATCCCAGTGTGGTATGCCAGCTGCACTAAGGCCGACAGGACGAGGCTCCAGAGAGTTGTAAAAGCAGCACAGAGGATCATCGGCGGCCCTCTCCCCTCCCTGATGGACATTACACCTCCCACTGCCTCAGAAGAGCCACAAACATTGTTAAGGACAGCTCACACCCCGGCTTTCACCTGTTCAACCTGCTGCCCTCCGGCAGGCGCTACAGGTGTATCACATCCAGAACAAACAGACTCAAAGACAGCTTTTTCCCCAAGAGCCATCATTGCTCTTAACACCTGAAAGTCATACCTCCTAATCATCCTGCATGTGAAATAAATGTGATTCTGTACATATACATATATATTATTATAAATACATACCTACTATTATTATTTATTACATTATAGATTTGATTTGTATACCCCTGGAAATAATTACTGCACTTTATTTCTTATTCCTAAGTATGTATGCTGTGTGTATTTGTTGTCTTATGTTGTGATGTTTTTTGTTTTGATGGCACCATTGAAAGGGAGAAGCATTTATTTATCTCATTGTACATGTATAATGACATTATACGATTCTATTCTATTCTCCCCCAGCAACAAATAACTAGTTTTACTATTATTTTGCATCGATTACCCTTTGGGTTTAAATAAGTCAAAAGGCAGAATTATAGTATATTTCTTTGAATGTTAAAGTTCAAGTGTTAAAAAGTGTACAAAAGTGTTACAAACTGTTTTGTGGCTGCGCACAACGTGAGAAATGACCTGATGTCACTTGAGTCAATTTCAGTTGCAGCTGAATTTTAATACAGTTTAATGAAGTGAGTTTACCAGACTTCTGTAGCCTATCGTTCAAAAAAGTACAATTGAATTTAGTTCATACAAGTAAGAAATAGCTTGTGCTCTTTGCACATTTTTGGTAATAAAAGTATGCGCTTTCCTGCTGGGAATTAGATAGAAAGATTGAGACACTTATTATGAAGCTACATCCAGAGGCTGGCTAGCTTAGCATAACAGCTAGAAAAAGCTAATCTGAATTGTATCAAAATCAAATCAAATCCTACTACTAGCAACTGTAGAGCACTAACTAAAACGTTATATATGGTTTCTTCATGTGCAGATGGTGTGTATCAGCTCTGTGCTCATCAGTGATAGTATCAGTATAGTAGCAGTAAACATTTCTCCTGCTTTGGTCCGACAGACGCTCAGGCCAACATAAATCTGCCCCCGTCTTTCATCAACATTGAAGCCTCTCTATTCACTGCCAATAATTCACTGGCTGGCATGCGTCTGCGGTGATGGAAAGGCGTCATTGTAAACAGAGACATGTTCACCTCACGGTGAGAAGGAATTCTATCTATCAGGTAATCTGTCAGGGCCTGTCTCCCTTCAGGAAGTTATGATCACTGCTGCTGAAGCCATAAAAAACACTACAGGACATCATGTCCAAAACTTAATTTCTGCCTTTTTAATTCAAGTTCAATGCCATTACTGGATGCAAACACATTTTCTAAAACAACAACCCATCTCTCCTTGCCATCGTATCTGCTAGATCAAACCATAATTCAAAAGCAAAGTCATTCTGCATGCAACAGAGAAATGTCTCCATCACTACCGAGGAGACAATGTGAATATATCAAAGAGGCAGCAGACACCTGATGAGAGAGCAAACTTTAACGGCATGATAATGAGGTCATAAAATGCATCCATCTTACAGTATGATCAAATTAAATGTATGCACTTTTGAGAATAACTTCGGTTTACTTTCCCAATACACAGATTCTTGAAAATAAGAAAAGAATTAATTGATTGACAGACACAAATCAAAACTGTTCGGAAAATTGATTAATGTTTAAGGCAATTTCCAGCTACTCAAATGTGAGGATTTCTTATTTTTCTTCATCTTATGTGATAGTAAACTTTGGTTTTTGGGGCTGTATGCTACAAAAAATAAGCCATTTAAGAATGGCATTTTAACAACTAAACAAAAACTATTACCAGCAGCAATCATTTGCATTTTATGGCATGGCTTACAAACTCAAAATACTACTTAAAAAAGGTGATAGTTCTGACTTCATCCCTCATAGCATGAGCAGAGAGCATTGACCTTGACCACTTAGTGGGCATTGCATCGATACAGTGCCAAATTAATTTAGCCCAGGCTTTAAACAGCAGGGTGGTCAAGCGTGGGGGCTAAGAAACTTGGATTAAGGTCAGTGTGGATGCAAGGCATTCACTGCTGAAGGGTATTATAGCGAGAGATATTTGCATGCTTTTTAATAGGTTTCTTTAGTACTTTGGCACCTTCACTTTAAACCATTAACTAATTTAAATATCTGCATTCAATCAGTCGGCCACTAGATGGCAGTATTGTGCTTTTATGATGGCTGATTGAGCAGTGGTTACCACATTTTAACATTTCCACATTTACAGTATTTAACCCCCATGCAACATTACTGCAGTTAGTTGCCAGAAACCACATATGGCTGTCCAGAAATATTTTGGAAAACTATGATATAAGTTGCTCAAAGTTCAGAAAAAGGTCTGCATGGTTAATGTTAAACTTTCAGATTTCCAGTGGCAGCTTCTCCATACCACTGCAGTATGGCACTGATATCCGTTACTTAAAAAGTTGAGGGTTGCCAGATCTGATAAGTATCAGAGTACACTTTTTGCGTCAACCTCTTTTCTCCATTAAGAAGAGAAAAATAGTCTACAGGAAGATGAAAAGGAAAAAGGCCCGCAATCAGAGAGCAGACAGGCGTTCCTGCCCTGACTGGAAGCCTTCCATCATCACATACATTTTTCCAGCCTAAATGTACAGACAGAGAGGGTGAAGTGCAACAATGTGCTGTGAAAAAAGCTGCTGCAGTGGGAGACATCGACACACACTGTTATACAGAGATGGAGGTGTAGGTGGAGGCGATACAGTGCCTGGTGCAATCATTTACATAAACAGTGCAAGTGTGGGAAGAAGCATGGAGGTTAATTATGACATAATACAGTGCCTCATATGCAAATAACAGTTTGCGTTACTCATGTTTGCATTGTACATAAGGTTGTCTCATAAGGTTATAAGCCCCTAAAATCGCTTTTGGCAGGTGATGTTACAATCAATCCATTTTATAACCTGTCTGTTCTTATTCCGTTTGTTTTTCTTTGCTTCGAAGACTGCTGTCTCTAACTGCATGTCAAATCCAGCTCCAATAGCTCTGAGAGCCAGTTCCTCAGGCATTCGTTTAAAAGGAAGTTGTGGAACATTCATCAACAGCAATCTTACAGCCCATCAGAACAAAAATTATGCTTGCAGAGCCGGTGTCTTTTTTCAAACTCACTACTTAGGTCAACTTTGAAGACTTGCTTTGAAGCCGTTCTTCCCCTGAGTGTTTAATCCTGCTGCTTTGTTTCTCACTCTCTGCAAAGCACTTTGTTAACTATGCTTTTTAGACAAGTGCTATATAAAGAAAGTGTATTATTATTATTATTCTGAGTCATAGGGGATTTGTTTCCCAGGATGCAGTAGGCACAAAACTGATGCTGCCAGTCTACAGATGGACAATCAGTCCCATTTACACCTATGGGCAGAACAGTATCTTACAGTAGATAATCAGAATATACAGTCCTCAAGGCTGTTTCCCCCCGTTTCCAGTCTTTATGCTAAGCTAACCCACTAAAGGCCATAGCTTTACATTCAGACAAACATGAGAAAGACATCATCTTTTTATCCAACTCTTGCCAAGAAAGCCAATTAGCGTGTTTCTAAAAAAAAAAAAAAAGGGAAAACTATTCCTTTAACTACTTCCCCCTCCAACTGATACCAAAACATCTGTTTTCCCGCCTCCTGAGGAATGGTTTGACGTAGATGTCTGGACTGTAAAAGGAAATCTGTGCAGAGTGCTAAAACATGATCCTAATCTCAATACTATTTATTAGCAACTGTAGCCTCACACCGTGTGCATGAACAGATGGATGATGCACCACAAATCACTAAATGTTTGCGAGATGATTTCTTTGCTTACACTGCAGTCCACCCCCGCATAAATGAAAATAAACCATCCACCTGATGCTGACAAATCTATGACAGTTATGCCCTTCTTCCTTCTCAATGGAGTGCCAGGCTCCAGTTCGACGCTGACCTCGCTACTCCCACGGCTGAGCGGTCCAGTCTGGCCTGGACCTCCACCCTTCCCAGCCTCCTCCATACTCCCCCGGGCTTCAGGCTGCGACCTCAGGGAACATCTCTCATCATTTCTCTTTCAACCTACTCTCCGTCTGCCCTCTGCTCCTCTCGCTCTCTAGCAGCGCGAGTAATTCTCTATTTCAGAAGACGTTTTTATGCAGCCATTTCTATGACGCTCAGGGCAGCAGAGGATCGATTGCACGGTGACCTTGACCACTCTTGGCTGTTCTTAAGACGCCTACAGTAATGCTAGAAACATAGGGCATTAAAAACAACAGGTCAGACAGGTGGCAGAGCTAAAACAATATAGAACATCCAGTATGTCAAATATTCTTTAGAAAACAGCAGCTTTGACTGTGGTTGTTGAGGACAGAAATCATAAAACATAAAAACTAAAACATATGACAAATTGATGAAAGGATAGCTTCATACTTCCCCGGCATGGTGTTAGTTTAGAGATCTAAATATGACATCCTCATACTTCTGTGATAAGTGAAAATAATCACAGGCAACTATGATTGAGCACAATGGCGAGGGAAATAAGGTCCATTAAAAACCCGCTGGTATGATAACACAAATGAAAAACACTATTTACATTATTATCCAAACAGAAGAGAAGTTACTGGAAGGTCTGCTATTCCTGGGGCCCTCTTGCAGCAAATATCTAAAAATGGGATTTGTGCCTGGCATGCTAGGACCTCACTGACCCCGAAACACATTACTCCTTTCCTCCACACTCACCACATCCCTGTGCTGTCTTTTACTTTAATGGACTCTTATTTCTGTAGGATGTGGAGTTAAGTCGCATAAAAACGCTCACTCTCAGCCTAATGGAGTTTATCTGTGATGACTCAGAATGAAGGGGAACTCCTCATTTGGGGACAGGACTGTGGGAATGGGTACGAGCTCCCACGGGTGGTAGTAAAAATCAGGCGATTTCTCACCAAGCGGCTCCTGATGATGATAGCAACTCATTCAGAACTACTCCACAACCTTGAGAGGAAGCACACAGCAGGCTGGGAGGTGCTGTTTTTTTTTTTGCTCTGATCTCCTCCGGCTTCCCGTGCCAAAGACGATGCGAGCCTCCTCCAAAAAAGGCAGAAACATTTAGGCAGGGGCGCGCATCCTTAACCCGGCCCGTCCTGTCGCCTTGCAAGTCTGCTCAACAAATACCAGACACGTCAAGTGTGTACCTCACAGCGTCTGCTTTATAACAGGCCACTGTGTCACTGCTGAGGATGCAGCACAGAGAGAGGCCTCCACTTAACATACTGTACCCAGCAGTGTTTACAGAGGCCCTTCACTGCAATGCACATCTCATCCCTGATGGATGATGATGACTGGGGCAGGGCTCTTATGCCCGTCAGGGATAAACACAAACTCAGACACACACAAGGGTTGCATTCCTGAATGAAGCAACAGGAAATGTTATGACTCACAATGATATTCTTTCATGGTGCACAAAATAATCAGATACATCTTGAGATTCAGAAGCAACAGAAGGTATGCGGCCGGATTCAACCGGCAGTATACTCATAAGTCAGCGAGGTGTCACCAAGTTTAAAAAAAGCTAACTGCCATCCTTACCTGGCGGACAAGGCTGTTGGTGGTGGTGTCTGAGGAGGTGCTGCCATCTGAACCTTTAAATCGACCTTTTCTTCGACCTCCTTTGCTTTGAGACTACAGAGAACCAAAAGGGAAAGAGTGAAAGTGTTAAAGAACAGATACTGATCATTTATGTTTACCTTAATACAATACTTGCATTCACATGTACATGGAAATTGTTTGTAAAATGTCAAATAATAAGTTAATACTCAATAGAGAAGTTGCAACCAGATAATATTTGCTTGAAATATAAAATACAAAAATGTAGGCTTGTCAACTAACAATAAACGAATGGGCTACTATTGGATACTTTTTAAATGTTTTCAGCAGCTATGGTCCCAACAAATTGTTTTCATGGCATCTAGAATCTGACAATTTTTAAATCTTTAATACCAGTAAACCAAATAGCTTTGGGCTGTTGGCAGATAGACAAAACAAGACATTTTATTAAATCCACAGGCGGAACTATTTGATGGCCATTTTGTAGACCAAGCCGTTTATCAGTAGATAAAAATCTGTTAATGCAAACTGCTTCAGGCTCTCAGTGTACACATCAGCATGTGAGTGTTGTTTAAACAAAGGTTTGAAAGAAATGTGAAGCTATCTTTTTAGTGTGGACATAGTTGCTAGTTCAATTAGTTAAGTACAGCTTTCAGTGTTTTATTTGAAGTATAACATTATGACAGGGATCATAAAACAATGGTAATGATGTGGGTGGTCTCTTACTGTATATGCAAGCTGATATGATGAGGGGCTGGAAATGAAATGCACTCAGCTCAAGGGTTCATAAGGCATGTGTTGCTAGTAGCAACTGAAAAATAGGAATTCATTTTAAATCTGCCTTTTATTCCAGCCTGTTCCCCCGGGACATGTTAATCATGCAAATAAAAAGAGACGGTGAAATATTCTGACCGTTTCTCAAGAACCAGTCATTTAGAACTGGTTGACCTGCAAAAAAGGAGCCTGGAGGAACAGGAAGAGCTTTAAAAAGTAAATAAATGCCAATACAGGTTGAATAATGCTCTTTATACTGCAATAGAAAGATAGTGCAAAACTCAATATTTCAAATGTGTTACATGAGGCTTTCTGAAAATCCAGCAGATGTTTTCATTCATTTTCAACATTTACTACCATTTTGAAGTTCGGGTGCTTTTTTGTTTTATGTTTATAAGTTCTACATTTCCCATGGAAACATTTTACTCCACTCCATCCTTTACACAATTAGATTTTTAAGTCCATTTTTCTTTCAGTTATTGAAGGGTGATAGTTACGAATTTGAACCATCCAAGTGTACATTTTTTCAAATAAGCTTTACTAGCGCAGCTTAAATATAAAAAACCTGTCAGTAAATTGAAACATAGCTAAGCCTGATTGAAACAATATGACACTATGAAACACATACGTGTTTGTTTTAAACTTTGTTGTGTCATACAATTATTTCTCCTTGTAATGTGTGCATTCGAATAAAATGGTTATACAATGACAATATAGCAAACTAATATTAAAAATGAATATGTGTAGGTTAAAGATGACAACAGTTATTAGGCTTAAAAGACAAAAACAAATTCAAAGATAATAGCTTCGACGACAATTTTTAATTAAATAAATTACCGTTCAAAGTTCACGAGGTGACGTCCTCGCGACTCACACAGCGGTACGTGATCAAAGCTTAATTAAGCAGCGACCAATGGGCGCGAGGAATTGCACAGGTGAGCTAAAATTGACCTGTTAATTTCGGATGCTAAGCTAACTTCAAACAACTGCAACACGCTTTTAAGTGAAAATGACGGTGCCACTAAAATTAGCATGAACTTACTTGTAACATCGGATGTTCCAGCGAGTCCATGCGGTAGTCCAGAGGTGTTGCTGCTCTTGTTTTGGGAGTGTTGTTGACGACCATTACACCCTTTGAGAAAAGCAAACATTCAACAAAACCTCTCGGCTTGGACAGTGGCCCCAGCTATGTCCAATATTAAAGATAAACCGCATTTTAAAAATACTGAAATCACTAAGTAGAAAAGGAGGCGCAGCAGCAGGCACCGCCAATCTTCAAGTTTGATACAGGAGGGTGAAAGGAGGAGCCTGTGCGGAAGGGCTTTGAAAAGCACTTTTCCTCCAGTTCAGATGATGGTGATAATGATTTGAATTCTCGGATATTATAGCCTCCCTTCAGCATCACTGATCCTCCTCACCAGTGCCCTCCTACACTGGCTGCTCCATGCAACCTCATCCAACGCCAACACCTTCTCACAACACAAGGGATGGCAATGGATACATTCTTCCAAGCTGAAAATATGAATAACATGTACAATGGAGTCTCAAAAATGAAGAAACATAAAATAATAAAATAGACATATAGCTAGATAAGAGGACAACAAAGCTGAACCATAATACAAACATTGAACTATTTAGCTTGAAAAATAGGTCATACATGTAGCAGGTGAATATGTTTATACATAACTTACAGTATACATTGTGTGGGAATAACTATAAAATCACACTTTTGTACGACAAGCAGACTTTATTTTCCAAAATAATCTAAATTTCAATGATCCAGATCTCACAAAACACAGCATCTCTTCACATTAAAAAAAGCTGCAACCAAAACACATGGACATTTTTGCTTGATTAGGAAAGTTGAATGACTAATAACAACATAAGTAATTTTTTATTGATTTAAGTTGAATTTTTGCAGAGAACTTTCATGTCTCACCTGTGCAGGTGTTCAGATGGGTCCTCCACACAGGGAAAGGTACTGCAACCTATTAATGCTCTGTCATTCAGTCTAATAGGACAAACACGTCCTACCTGCTGTGATGCACAGTCCTGTATTCAGTAGTATATCTACTGAAATTAGACTATTCAAACCAAATACTACCGCTGAAGTAAAACCCCATCCTCAGAAAACTTTTAACTCTGAAGTTGTGTTATTTATTATCGCCCTCTAGTGGTTTCATGTGCGTTAGTATTTTAAAGGGTCACCACTGATTTCACCCATCAAAGCAATTGCCAGTTAGCCTATGGAAACAGTTGAGAAAAGTCTTCTGTGGCTCAGCAGGGAGCTTTCCAAAGTCAGAAAAGTAAACGCTATGATTACTGTGTACTGTAATCATGACACCTCGGCATGGGCTTAGAGGAAATCTTAGGAAGCTGGCGGCACAAACTGCGGGGAGTAGGAGAGATGTGTGTTTAGCAGGCACATATGGTCTAATGAAATATGCCTCAGGGTTGCATTATGGGACATGTAGGATCCAGTGTTTTTGGGATCGTAGTCTTAAAATCAGGATGTCTCAGCCTCTACTGCGATTTTTACTTTTCAAATATAATTGTGTATTTGCAACAGCTTCATAGATGAACATGCATAAATCCACTTTCATGCATTCACACAACCCCACAATTATTGACCTCCATGCCAAATTACAGACTCCTTGGGCTTTGTTGAGCCTCCATTTTTAAGATTGCTGCTTCCCATAATTATTTTACATTCAAGTTTAATACTTTGTAGGTCATGATTGCAAATACTGAAACACCACCAGTAACTATGTTGATCCCAGGGGATATTGTGTGAAAACAATAACAGGTGCAAAGGAGGATTTTCAGTCAGATCCCTTCTTATCAAAGAGAAAACATTTTTATACTTCCTTTTTCTGTCTCTCTCTCTCTCAGCGTTTCCAATGTTCTGCTGCCCTGACGACCCCACAGCTGACCTCTGCTTCTGACAGCTCTCTGATGAGCAAGTGAGGATATTCAGCGCTCACACCAACACGGCCCAGATAAAAAGCCCTTCCTTCCTCCATCCTGGCAGCAGTTGCCTTGAAAAAACGCACACCTGCCAAAAAATGCCTCTTTGGTGCATGAAAAGCAGATTCACATTTCCTGGAAATGCCAATGGGGCTGGCATTTCCAAAATAACAGCAGAAATGCTAGAATAAGAGAAAAAGCAGTGGGCTTCCTGCTATTGTCTGAACATTTCTCGGGAAGTCACAATAAATGGTGTCAGCTTTTTCTAAATGATCTCTAACACTGTCAACACAACTGACTTTGCACTTTGATAGCGAGCTCGCTTTGGCAAATCAACATAATTCAAATTGTGCAATGAAACTAATCCCCAACAAAAATAAAGCGACAGCTGTTTGTTCAGATTTGACAGGAAATGCTGTTGAGAGCACCAGAATTTAATCACAGCGAGCTGATTAAAAGCAGGAAAATCTTCTAGTAAGCCCACTCCTTCTACCAATATCACAAATCCAATTCGATGCACAAATAAGTTGATTTACTGTGTTTCATTTATCTCATTGCACTGATGAATCCCTCTCTTCCTCCACCTCCTCCTCCTGCAGGCCCCCCCACTCTGGCCGGTGAAGAGCGTGTGCTCTGTGTGGGCCGCATCGCTCCAGAGCTTCTGTCTTGAACAGCGAGCGTTAGTCATCCATGTTGGTGGATGAAGGGAACAAGTAGCTCAGGTGGGTGGAAGTGCCCTTATATCGGATCATAGAGAGGCCTCAAAAACAAAGGAACAATGCCTCTGAGATGAGAAGCTACAAGAGAGCAACATTTCTCTAAGCAGGGCTTCAAAAATAAATGCATTTTACTGCAGCTCATTCCTAACAAAGATAATATAAGAGTTCTCATTTAGCCATCATCTGTAATAATGTAGAGCCTCTAGGATGCAAAATGACACATTCTCTACTTGTATTAGGACACAAGTGCTCATAAATCCCCAATAAGTAGATACTTTGTATGTTGCTTGTGTTTAATCAAATGATTTGATTCTATGAGGCATCGTAGATATTTTACACACAACCGATATGCACAATGGTACCTGAATTTGAGAAATAAGGTCATAATTCAAGTTGTTACTATTTACCGTCTGTGACATACAAAAATAAATCAAGTATAAAAAAAAAAGAGAATTCATACAGCTAACATTTACCATCCAGTGCTGCGACTAAAATATTCTGAAATACTCACTTGACTTGAATACATTTCCAAAAACACTAGAACGTAAGTTAGCATTTGTTTTGGCTCGACCCTGTGTGAAGAGATATACATGGCGACTCCTGTACACTGCTTTTAGAATTTGAGTTTGTGTTCAAAAAGAGCGAGGAGCAGAAGGCAGGCCCACCCCATCAGCAGGCCGAGGTTCTGAAGCAGAAACAGGAGGAACGGTCTGTCTGTCTTCACCCGATTCATCTCTGGAAGCTGGAAGAAAGACAGAAATGAGGTAATACACAATTATTTATTAAGAAATGATTGGTTAGAAAGAGGATTGTTTGCCTACAACTACAACTCTTAAGGGTTAAAGTAAAGGCTGGCATTACTTTAGATTGTTGTTATTGTCATGGTAGTCCGTATCTTAATAAACTTAATTGGCACAGACCTCTGCTAAGGCCAATGCTGAATTTAAAGGGGCCCTATGATGGACATTTTCAGTTTCACCTATTCAATGCTTATATTTTCACGATTAATTGCACTTATTGTAGGTCGTATCGGATAAAAGCGTGAACTAAATAAAATGTAATGTAATGAATTTAAATGAGGTTTAAGAACAAATGTGGAATATTGATGTGACAAAGATGTGTCGATTTTTTTGTGTTGCTCAGAGGGATTCCAGTTCTTGCGTAACAGGAGCAAAGGAAAGGGATCAGTTCAATCAGGAAATGTGTGCCAACATTTTTTCCAATTGTTCTGACTTGAGTGGTTGTTCAATGGAGTATTTCCAGTCAAAAAAATATATTTTTCAGCTCACTCCTACACCACATGAATGCAGCACAAAGGACCTATTTCACAATCAAAATGAAATATAATGCGTGTAGTCACCTGGTTGTGAATCAGTGCTCTAGTTGAGCAGCTAGGGAACATTATAGATCTACAGTGCAGTGGTGTAGCTCACTTATAGGTTCTAAATAGGCTGATGGCACAGAGGAATAAACCTTATCAGGATCAATTCATTGTTGGTTTTAGTCATTTTACGTACTTATGCCACAATAAAGCTCCTTTACCATTTCCACAAGTGACAAATAGAGGAAAATCCCAGCAGTAACAGCGAAGATCCACTGCTGCACTTCAAAATCGGAGGAAACGAACAGTCCGATGTAGAGGCCCATGAAGGCCGTCAGAGCGCTGAGAAAGTTCATGAGCACAGCAGTCTTCACCGAGAGTCCGGAGCTCAGCAACACAGCAAAGTCCCCTTTGGAGACAGAGCAGGAAAGATAAGTCACAGTGTTCCCTGGCATCAGCCCTAACAAAAGAGGGGTTTGCAAAGTGAGTACCCGTGACCTCTCACCCATCTCGTGCGGGATCTCGTGGCACAGGATGGCCACGGTGGTCGCCATGCCGGTCTCAGCTGAAGAAGAGAAGGCTGCCCCGACAACAAGGCCATCTGCAAAGTTATGAAGGCTGTCTCCCACGATTATCATCACGGCCAGCAGAGGAACCCCCTGTCCTGGGAACACAAAAGGGAGTCTGTGTCATTACAGCTCATCCTCAGACCGTGACAATGGCTCGGTTATGCCAGGCGACTAATTACTAAGTGCATCAGATTTGGCTCATTTAGAGAAACGCACTCTGATGTGAAGGGCTCCTTGTGTTAACGTGTTCCGGAGATACTTCTGAACACTCCAAGTCCTCCACCGGCCCCTGCAGAATACAGAGAAGTAATCGTACAAATTAAATGAAGGAAGATGGATTTTACAAATTTGCAAAAACAGGATATATTTATGTAACAAAATGGTTGGAAAGTGGGTTCTTTATCATGCGAGTGGCTGTGTCTGAAACATTCTAGTTCAAGCGTGTATTGCACACATCATGAAGTGCTTTCTGAATGATTCAATACTTCTCATTCTCCAACATCCTACATACTGTTCCTTCACTGCCTCCCACACCACGCTCCATTGCCGGTTATATAAAAGCAACACAGGACAATTGATTTAAATGAAGTATAGCCGGTTTTTAAAATGTAAACATGGATTTATTCTGTCCTCCATTTTTTTTTTTTGATGCATTAGTGGCAGCCATTTCACATCCATTTTATCGGATTTTGTGCTGTATACTGTATGTGTGCTGTTAGGATCGTGATGTAATTGAAGGGTTTTTTCAACAGTGCCCTCTAGCAGAACTCCACTGTTTAGAACAAGTGCTTCAGTTCTGTCTTGATGCTTGGTTGGAGGAGTAGTGTGGGAGTAGAGTATCATCAGGGCGAATGGAAATATATTGACTTCATAACTACACAGTGGCACAGCACAGTAAACACAATATTTAACCAATGCTTTAACTCCGCTACCATAACTGATTCTTGTTTTTTAGGAGAGAATGTCATGTTATTGTGAACAGTGACAATATATTATAATAGAACAATGGAATGATCTCGTGTTCAGGAGGAAACATATACACATAGAGGATTACAAAGGAATGTTATTAAAGCTAAAAGATTACTAACTATCACGCAAAAAACTAATAATAATAATATTAAGTTGTTTTAAATGTTTTAATAATTTTAATATTATTGCTTTCAACTGACCTAATACAGTGTTAAAATAAAAATAAATACTCTCCTTTAGCCACTTGCAGCAGTAATATTTAGCTGTTTAACTTCAAGGAACTGCTGTGTCATGTTCCCTGCATCTTTTCCAACCAAATAAATAACAGGGATGATGACGGGAAACAGGTTCTTCCTGCCAAGTAAAATAATAAAAAAACAAAGCAGTTCAGTGTGGTGACTCACCAGCTGTATGGTGGAGATGGATTTGCCCCTCTGGGATTGGCCGTTGTAGTTGAGCTCTAAGGGAAGGTCACTATGACCCTGTGGACAAAAGAAAGTCATGAGACCACCGTTTCTCGACAATCAGCTCTGCAAAAGTTCAGACTCGCCACAAACTTGCTTGTTCATGGAAAACTGTAAAACTTCCACCTCTGGATAGATAAAGAAAATCAACATCGCCTTGCCTTTCACCCCCCATGGTTTGAGTATCTGTTTTATTACCAAGATAAAAGCTGCAAAACTTACATGGCCATGAGAAGGAACCAAAAAGGAAAGGATTCTTTCAATGAGGAAAAAGCCATAAATCCCAGCAATAATTCCCAGAATCCTCCACAGATAGTCCTTCCCTTCTGCATAGTGTTCGTCGTCGTGGCTGTGAGTGTCATCATGGAGGCCAAGGATCTCCAGAGGAGACGGAGAGGAAACCATTAGACATTTACTCCTCAGTCAACAGGGTTTCTATACGCTCATGGCACTTGACTCTGTGTCCTATACCTGTGGTATGAGGTGCAGGAGTGCGTCTCCTGAGAGGGTCCCCACTGCCAGCCCCACAAACAGCTGCAGGATCAGGGTGTAGGTCTCCTGGCAGGAGTTGAAGAAGATCAGGCAGATACCAAACATGGAGCCCAGCGTGATGAGCAGGACGGCCGCCGTGCTGTAGCCATACTCTGCAGGGAGGAGACCGTTTAGAAACATGTTTCCGTTTCTCATTATTAAGGTTGTACTTTTTTAATGATCATAGCCTCGCCTCTGACTAAGGGACATCCCACAGGCCATAAGACTGTTAAACACCTGAACTTTTGAAAGAACATCCATAACATTCATCCGTTTACAACTTATATATATCAATATTCCAATTACTTGTATAGACTATTCTGCAAAATGTCTATTATATTCCATTTTATTTTATTTACTTTCACTATTACCTGTTTTATTGTGTTGCACTGTTGGAGGAGCCTGTGACCTAAGAATGTTATTGTCATAACTACACTGTAGCTATGTACAAATGACAATATAAGCCTTGAACCTCATACAATGGTTACATGTTTTATATTTCACTTTTATCTGGATGAACCCACCTGTTATGCAGAACACATCCAATATAGTACAAATCTTAAGACACAAAAGTAGGATCAGCAAATACAAACAATTCTGGAAGAAAGTAAAGACAATTATGAATATATGTTTATATTAAACGTAAAATGTAAGAACTGGATTTCTAATTCTCATGGTTATTTTTTTCATTCCATATATTTTATTATCAAGATCCTTCATATTTGAATTGTTATAATATTTAATTAATGTACAGTTCTTCTTTTGAAATTTGTTTAATAGTTACTGTAGGTACATGAGGGAAAAGGCCTTACTCTCGAGAGCAGTGGGAGGAGATCCTTTTCTTGTTTGCTCTGCAGACTCGCAGGCATTGCCTAGCAACTGCTGAATAATGGCCGGGCACATTTGCCTGAAGTGATCCTTGGAAATTGGCAAATGAGGATCCAGAGCAAAAATATCCACCAGCTGATTGGCGGAAAAACATACCTGATTACATTCAAAGGAAGAGAGAATTTTGTGGATGAGTAGGAGGCACTTCAAATCAAGGCTGACTGCATGCAGATCACAGCTTGTTTTTCTGTACAGGAATCACTCTTTTTAACTACAATAAAACATTAACCTCACCTTTGCCCAGTCTTTGCTTATTTCTCCAGTTTCATGGTTACAGCCATCCCCTTTATGTGAGCTCCACCTCTTCCTGTTGTGGGAGTTCGTCCCTGCTTCCTGTCCAACTCCCAGCTGATACAGCAACTCCTTTAAATCTAAGACAGAAAGCCCTGCGTCATGATACTGTACATTAATCCAAATAAATCAGTGTATATTTGGGACAAAATACTACTTTATGCAAATGGGATAAATAAAATATAGATCTTAAAGGTCACCTATTGTGCACAATCCACTTGTTCATGTCTTTTATAAATAAACATGTGTTCCCTCTGTGCAAAGAGATTCTGAAAGTTTCAGGAAAAAATATTCTCTCTCTTTTTGTCCTGATCCATTTACTGTATATAAAAACCTGTCTGAAAATGAACTGATCAGATTTTGGCTACTTTATGATGTCATAACGATTTTTTTGGATTGTGTAACCTTTAGCCAAACACTTCAGAAACATGTTTTGTATATATATATGAAATAGGGCTGTCAATTTAACGCGTTAATAACGCGTTAACGCAACATTTTTTAACACCACTAATTATTTTAACGCGATTAACGCATGTGTATTTTTTTCCCTCGGCCGCCCCGTAGTTTCAGAGCACATCAAGTTTAAAATACCATCTACAAGCTTATGCTGACAGCCCCGCCCCTGCCGCCCACTTGTGGCAGACCACACTTCCACGCTCAGCAGCAGGCACCGACTGGCTATTGGGACAACACACTCTCACTCCATAATCGTCCAGGAGCGATGTTTGGTCAGGGTCCCGTGGCGTGCAGTTGTGACGCTCCTAGGCTCCTTCAGCTTCATAAAGGGACGCAAATAGCTTTCAACTGATTGCAATGTATTCCCATCTGCGGCGGGATTTGACGCTCATGGAAGCACGGCATTCGTTTGTGACGGCTGCCCTTAAAAGGCAATGTGAGCGTCCATTCCCATTGGATAACGGAGAATTGTACACCCGGAAGTAAGTATTCCCCTTACTGTCGATTGATTTTACAGTGATATCTGCACTACTCATCGACTAAAAAACACCAGATTATCCTTGTTAATTACACAACATTGATTGGTTTAAATTGTGTGCAATGCTTTTGTATTTTTCCCCTTTGATTCGGAGAAACAAATATTTTTTCGGAGTAAAGGATGGCACAAGACACTACCCAGAATCCCCAGCTATCGTTTAGGACTACACCTTGTGCTTTGTTTGACAAACCCCGTTTTTTTTCACCATTCATTCCAATGGCTGGCGTCTATGTCACGTGATCTTCAAATTTCTCCCTGTGTCAGTACCATATGTGTTCGGCCTACCATATGTGTTCGGGGTCCGTCGCTTACGAATGATGTCACGCATTGTGATTGGCTGGTGATGGTGATCTTCGTTTTGTTCCCTGTTTTTTTTTCAAATTGAATTTATTGAAAACTCCAAAATCAACGTAAGAGCTTGTGCCTCTTCGGGGGGTGCTAACACTTAACCATACACGTTATTGTTAACTTTCTCCATCTTTATATGTAGATATAACTTTTCTCCGTTTTTTCACGTTGTTTCCAAAGCAACAACAACTTCCTGTCAACAGCGCTAACTCTCCTTCAAAATAAAAGCTTGTCAAGCGAAGCCAAATTACACTTAAGACATATACAACTGCAACGAAAGTAACAAACACAATGCGATATCCTTTTCAATTTCCGTGAATGCCGTGAATACACCGAAATCCGAGAGTTGAAGCGGTTTGCTGCTGATTACTATGCCACCCCCCCCGCGGGCCGAATATTCGGACAAAGTAAAGAATGAAGTGTATGTTTAAATGTTAGCACCCCCCGAAGAGGCTCAAGCTCTTACGTTGAGTCTGAGTTGAGAATTTGGCCGTGTAAAATGTCCTCTTGGGTTGCCGTACAGCCAATGCGTGACGTCATTAGTAAACGATGGACCCCGAACACATATGGTAGGCCGAACACATATGGTACCTACACCTGCAGAAGAAAAAAAACATGGCCAAACTTCGTTTTATTCTCGGTGGAAAATGCCTATTTTAAAGTTAGTTTGGCCATTAAAATGCGTTTTGATGTCATTTGATGCGAGAAATATGAGTTGTTATTTCAGATTTTGTGTGCAGTGGATGTACATGATCTTTAGTTTGCTAGTTATTACGAAGATTACTTCAGGAAATTGCGTCCATAGTACGTTTTCATTGTTACCAAGGTGGTTGCTAGGGACGCTGCTATCGATATTATTTCTGTTATGTTGTGTAACTGTTTAATGGTGTTATCTTTATTGCTTCCCCCTTCCCCGTCAATAGTGTTGGTCCACAGTGCAAACGTATTAGTTTAACAAAATCCGCGTCTAAAGATACGTTATTTTCCCCTGTGCAATTCCAGTCTCACATCTCACATCACATCGTCATTAACAAATAGACCGAAAACCTTTTAAAAAATTAAAATAATACTTTATTCCGAGTGTGCTTGCTTTTCTCTTTGAAAGTCATCACATAACGGCAGTGTAATACACGGTTCGGCTGCATTAAATATTACATATCTGCCGTAGTTCTGTATTTATAGAGCCCTGATGAGAAGACTTCTAGACAAACATGAGGAACTGCCGCCAACACTGAAAACGTGACGTGGATCATATATATATATCAGCAATTAAACAACATCTTACATTTTTTTTCACACAATACGTCTCTTCGCAGGATCAACACTAATTCGGCTGACCATAAAGGTGCACAGCTGATAGAAAGGGACACCTGGTGGTTAAAGCATGTTATTGAATTTCATTATTTTTATTATTAGATATTAATAGGATCCCTATAAAGTATATTCATTACTCGTTATTCTCTACTAATAGTTAATTAAAGACTGTATATAATGACTATTTTGCACATCCCTTCAAGATTTTAAGATGTTCTAAGATTTATTCACAAACGATGTAGTTATGCAATGAATGAAAAACTTGGGTCGCAGGTTCCTCAATAGTGCATTACAAGACATCTATCAATATTTGTGCATACCTCCAGCAATGTTAACTATGTTGAGGCACTTATTTTAACTGATATTATACATAATATTATACTCTTATAGGATGTATATAGATATTTAATCTCCGGCCTTGTCAGGTATTGAACAATCAATAAATAAAGAACACAGAATTATTCAATATAAAACACAGAATTTGTGTGATTATACTAAATGATTTACAAATAAACACCACTGCATATTTACAACTGTTACACATGCTGATGTAATGCAAATGTTTCCAACTTGGGATCAATAAAGTATATCTTATCTTAAGATGATCGATGGCTACTGCCATATTTGCAAAATTTGTCTCTGAACCTTGACAAGTGCATGTTTTAGGCTTATCAATTAATGTAATGTAATGTAATGTTATCAATTAACAACAGGAGGGGTCACAAACATAAGACCAGCTGTTAAATAAAGCTCTTCTGACCTTAGCTGGCATGTGGGTATATATATTAATGCTGCCCATTATGGGCACAAGCAATTTTCACCCATTTATTAATTATAAATTAGTTTTAAATTTGAGTGTTTCCTAAGCCCTTAACCTCCAGGGATGTACACAGTATACTGGCAACTTCTTATTATGGGAAATACGAAAACGTCTTTTAACAACTCCCAGGAGAGACGTGCCATAGATAGAGAACATATTGCGAAACACAATATCGATAGCAGCGTCCCTAGCAACAAGTAACAAGTAGTTAATAATAATAAAAGACATTAAGAAAAAGTCATTTTAAACAGTCATTAAAAAGCAACACAATCTACCTGCATTGCATTACTCTAAACGTGTAATAACGTGCTTTAACCAGTAGGTGGTTTGGGTTAAAAAGCTGTCAAGTTTACAGTGTTAACAAAATAAAATATACTACTGTTTCTGGTTTAGTTTACGACGGATATATTTAGTTATTGTTTTGATATTTGTAACACAAAAGCGATGGAAAAAACCCACAGCAACACAGAAAATATGGTCTTAACATGACCCAGCGGTCTAGTAGTTAATAAAAAATTATAATATCAAAACAAAATATTACAACTTACTTTATTGTGAAATTCAAACTGAACGGTCAATGAATAGTTTCCGGTCTATTCTGAGCCCGATCTCTGTAGATAAATAAAAATAAAGAACTACGACAGGTGTGTAATATATTTAATGCAGCCTAACCATTTATTACAATGCATTTATTACAATGCATTCATGTGATGACTTTCAAAGAGTAAAGCAAGCACTGCTGAATAAAGTATGATTTGTATCTCTTACGAAACTTTTTTTTTCATATGGAATGCAGTTGGAGGTCAACCAATCACAGAGCTTGAGAACTAATCACGGGGTTTGTCAGAGCACATGGTCTAGTCGTAAACGATAGCTGGGGATTCTGGGTAGTGTAGTGTCTTCTATCATCCTTTACTCCGAAAAAATATTTGTTTCTCCGAATCGAAGGGGAAAAATACAAAAGCATTGCACACAATTTAAACCAATCAATGTTGTGTAATTAACAAGGATAATCTGGTGTTTTTTAGTCGATGAGTAGTGCAGATATCACTGTAAAATCAATCGACAGTAAGGGGAATACTTACTTCCGGGTGTACAATTCTTCGTTATCCAATGGGAATGGACGCTGACATTGCCTTTAAGGGCAGCCGACACAAACGAATGCCGTGCTTCCATGAGCGTCAAATCCCGCCGCAGATGGGAATACATTGCAATCAGTTGAAAGCTATTTGCGTCCCTTTATGAAGCTGAAGGAGCCTAGGAGCGTCACAACTGCACGCCACGGGACCCTGACCAAACGTCGCTCCTGGACGATTCTGGAGTGAGAGTGTGTTGATTGGGAGGACCGGGAGGGTGTGTGTATGTGTGGCGCGAGAGACCTTACGTGTATTGTGGTTGTTGTTAGCATCTGGTGCTAGCTAACGGATATAAGGAGCTGTTTAACTGAAAACAGAGGAGCGACATTTCGCCACAAATGCGCCGAGCACTTGACTTTATGCAGGTAGCCAGACAGTGGGACATTGTACGAAAAGTCAGCACACTCAGCACGGATAGTGCGCGCAACATGATTGCAGCGTCCAGGCAGCTCCTGTTCGAGCATATGCCTTGAGTTGCACATAGCTCCAACGATCACTCACTCACTCACTCACTCACAATTTGTATTGTATGATAGAGGTTCCAGGTTGAATTGAGGCGATATTTGTAATGTTCAGAGGTTGTTGTGTTTAATATTCATGAGAATATTTGTCATTGTTCAAATGATAATAAACATTAGCATAAAGCATATTTGTCCACTCATATTGATAAGAGTATTACAAACTTGAAAAATATTCCTCTAAGGTACATTTAGAACAGATCAAAAATGTGCGATTAATCTCGATTAAATATTTTAATCGACTGACAGCCCTAATATGAAACCTATAATATACTGATGAAAAACAGTATAATAGGGGACCTTTAAGAAAAGCTCTCAAAACAATGAACAGCATTCTGGGTTGAACCTCCCATTTGGTGCCGGTATGTGTATTCATTAAGAGCATGGAAAAGGATCTGACTCAATCTTTAGAAGCTATCTCAGATACAAAATCTTTCAGGGGGGTTGATTGCTCTTTCATGCATGATGCCTCATTGCTTCTTTTTATGAAAAAGACTGAATACATTCAGTGAAAGCGACAGGAAGTTCCTTAAAATAAAGAGAAAGACCTTTCACTTCCTGCTCAGCAACAAACAGAAGACAGATACAGTTAGCGAGTAGCTGAGGAACATAGTGGAGCATATAGCAGCTGGTAGAGAGATGGCGGAGACCAAATACAGAGCTAAAAGTCTCAGCACTTTGGTATCTGGGGTAGCTATATTTAGTAAAACGTCTCTGAATAACCAACTTTATACTTCCTGCTCAGCAACAAACAGCGGACACATAGCGAGTAGCTGGTGAACATGGTGGAAGGTTAGTAGAGACTAAAAACAGAGCCAAAAGAGTGTTGAATGTTGGCCTTAAATTGCTAGGAGGTTTTGTCCATGTAACCGTAATCAGGAAGGGATCTCCGTTAAATGTGTGTATAAAACAACTGTGCTCTTGAACTCACCTATAATCTGCAGGTTACTTGTTCGATTTAGGGATTGAAAGATGTAGTCTGTAAAGAAAGCCGGAGACGGGAGGTTCCAAAGTCTGAAACAGTGGCCCTGCAGGATGTGGCTGATGATGGCTGTAGACAGTCTGGGGACAGATGACACTTCAGCATCTTCATGTACGCCAACATCTTCAAGGAGGCCAGCGGCATCGATACACTGTGGAACCAAAAAGGGGAAATCAACATCTGGTGGTCAAGACAGAAAATACATCTTAGATTTCAAATCCTTACTTGCAAATCAGATGAGTGGTCTTGATGAGATGGGTCATAGTGCTGGTTGATGAGCTGCAGAATACTTTCTGTTTCTCTGGATGATAGGAAGCGATTGTCCTCACCCGGATGTAGATTGGTGAGAGCCAAAAGATAGAATTGAAAGTTCTCAAATGAGGAAGAGGAGGATGAGGAAAGGGAGGCGGCATTTGACACGCACAGGTCTTGCAAGTTTATTATGTAGTACAGCAGGACGGTGGAGATCCGTTGGTAGTCTCCCTCAGTGAGGTAAGCCTTCCCATCATCCTCTAGCACAGAGAGCGCTACATCTGGTGACAGGCACTGCAACAAGAGGGAGAAAGAAGGACATTTAAGGAAGAAATCTTGCAAGTATTGGCTGATAAACGAAGTCTTAGAAGAAAGGTCTGCTTGATAAAAAGGCCTATTTTCTCCTTGCATGCGCCTTACTCTATGCTTTCTGCAGAATTGGCAGCCAAATTAAAACCCACGCACAAAAACAAAAAAGGTTAGGAGAGTGGGCGAAGCACTATGATTTGTAGACCTCTCAGCAAGCAGTGAACAAAGTTTCTGTCTTCATTTTAAATCTCACTCTCAAGGCTTCACAGACACAAAATCCCTTTGGTCCGTGTGAAGTACCTCTAACTCCACTCTTTGGACTTTGTTTTGTCGAACTGCTAGAGAAAGCCACTCAGCATGAATGCCTCTCTGAGGTCAAGGACTTAAGCCTCCACATACACTCACATTCCAGCCATAACAAACATGTTTCTTGGAATAAGCAGGAAGGGGATAGATACTGAGTAACTGTGGGTGTAAAAGTTAAGGCAGGTGAAGGCCTTACCTTGCTGCAGACATCCTGAGAGGAGCCAATCCGCTCAGCACAGTGCACCTCCTGGAGGAGCTTCGCGATCAGGATTCCAATGTGGTTCTTCTGGAGCTGTGGCTCTTCGTCGACACCCAGGGGCAGATCCAAGGCCCTGAGAGTGTCATGCAGGTGTTTCTGCCCTCGCACGTCCAGAAGACAAAGAAGCAGCAGCAAACCACTACTCCTGAGGTGCATGTTCCTACCAAGGACTCCCAGGACTGGCTTTGAGCTTGAGAAGATGATTGAAACAAAGAAGTGAGAAATTGGAATCAAGAAAAGAAGAGTTTGCAAGAGGCGTTAATAATAGGCCCGCACGATCCGGTGGAGTACAGAAATGTTGGTGGGCACCTTTCAGCTGAACCAGCCCAACAGTGGCGATCGGTCAGCCAAAGCCTGGGCCCCTCAGTCCACAACAAAAGGATTAGTGCAGGCAAGTGAGAAAGCACAGGGGGCATGGAGGGGGAGACGGAAGAGAAAATAATTAGTGTAGAGGAAAACTATGGAGTAGGGAAAAAGCAGTAAATAACGAATAGAACGCTTTTTTAAATCTTTCAGTTTTCATGGTGGTAATATACATTCTTCAAGAGAAAGACAGGAGCTGTTATAAGTGACTGCACCCCCCCCCTCCTGATTTAAGCACTGGTAACATCCAAATCAATGAGTTTTTATCCTCTGAGATCTCTGAGTCATCAAAGATCAAAGAACCAGAGCAAAACATGCCAAGCTTTTTAACGTTCCAGCATCCTCCCACACCGTACGCCCTGCAGGTCAAAGCGACCGAGCAGAGGACTGAAGCTACAGTAATACCTGAGATGAGATAGATGGAGAGAAAAATAAAAGCTTACCGGATGAATCGTTCTCCCCTCTGCTCCTCTCAGCGGATGCAACTCGGTTTGTTTTCCTCCTCCGGTGCGATAAACACTAAGGCTTGTTTGGGGAGAATTCTTGGGCATTGCTGCTGCTGCTAAGTAGGATTATCTGCGACAGAGGGCTGGTTTCCATGGAGAACGCTGCCTCATTTTTAACATTAGGTGAAGAGGGGGAGAGGGGGAGGGGGGGAGGGGGGGGGGGAGACGACGACGACGACAGAGAAATACTTAACAGGACATTTTAAATTGATCTTGACTTATTCAAAATGTGCAGAAAAGACATGTTGCTGTAAGGCTGCTTTCCTTTATAACGGGTCAGATTCAATGTTCTCTCTGTTTGTAGTTAATATATTAACACATTTTGGGCATTTCGTTTATATTTATTCTTTAATCCCTGTGATCATCAAGGCTGTATCTAATTACAATCATGCTGATATTCTAACCAAAACTGTAACTACAAAAATGAAACATGGCAAAATACAAGCATGGGAACATTATTCTTAGGGTTTGCAATCAAACATTATTGACACCGTCAAGTCGTTGACGAAGGGTTCTTGTGTGTAAAATAAAGCAATAATGACACCAATAGCTATACTGTTATATGGCTGTAGAGTTTTCCAACCAACAATTTCCTTAGGTTTCCCCACAATTTCCCCTGTTATAACTTGAATAAAAGTGATACTGTTGTAAACATTTTATAACTTTAATAAATCAATATTTTAGATGTATAGCCCTGCTAGCAGCATCACTATAGAGGTGCTAACATGGTTCTGTCAGTTAGTCGTTCAGTCCATCACCATAATCAAGACTGGAATATGTCAAAGATTGTTGGATGGATGAATCCTACTCAGTTTCGTGTGATGGATAACATTAAACCTGCTGAACATCAGCATGTTAGCAGGTTTTGGAAAGAAAAGACAGATAATTCAGTTGTATACATTTCATTTATTTTATTCAGCATCTATTTACAATATTGTAAGTCATTGAAGAAAAAGAAAAAGCATCACAGTTGAGAAAAATCTGATAATTGCATTATCACTTTTTGAAGTTTTTATCTTAAACTGGCGTTTGGTTTACAAATGTTCTTGATTATCTTAATTGGTAAAAGTCAAAAATAAACTGTACACATTTCAGAAATCACAATCATGTAAAATTTGCTATAGATCTTTCACTTATATTATATCTAATTCACGTAGTGCTGTGCCAGTGCTTATATGAATTATTATATAATAGTGAGGAATCATTATCATTCATCCAGTCCTCTTTAAAAACACAATCGGGTTTGGTTGAGATTAAGTTCCTATAGTAATCTTAAACATGAAAGCATAATCATATCATTGTCAAAGTGGGAATTACTACAGAGCGTGCCTTTCTAAGCTTGTTCATTCTGCTCTATGTTGTCCACCAGACCCTTGGTGTCTACAGGCGCTCGGATTGGATTGTTGAAGTACAGCTTGTTGTCAAAAGTGCTTTCTGTCAAGACTGGGATGTGTATCTGTTTACGGAAGGCGAAGAAGGCACCGAGTCCAACTACAGCGATTACAACCAACACCACAGCAATAGTGATGCCAGCGGAACCATGAGAAGCTTGTTTAACCACTTTCGCTGAGGAGGAAAAACACCGAATTATTAACATCGAGACCGAGTTTGAAAACCTTATAGGCCTATTCAATATACTGTACATAAACGTCAGATAATATGACTTACCAACAGATGGTGGCTTTTCGGTAGGTGTAATAACTGTAAAAAAGAGAATACATGATCAATGTTACAAGTGACTACGGGTCAGATTAAAACTGCTGAACGATTGATTAAATGTACCTTTGGCTGTTTTGCAAACGTAGGACCTGTATCTTCTGCAGCTGGCTGTACTCCACTGTCCACTTTCAGAGTCGATGTCCACACATAACTCTGACTTTGGCATCCCTTTTTTCCAGTTGACGTAGTCCACAACACTGTTATCGATCCACATCCACTCACCTGACACAAGGAAGCTTGTTAACTGTTGAGGCTAGCCAAAAATGACAAACACCCTGGCCAAATATGTCAACTATGAATACAAATGTACTTAATGAAGAATAAGTCTAATCATATTAAGTCGATAGTGATGTTACTTTTTTATCAGTGAATTTTCATTTTATTTCTAAATGTCTAGTGTAGCGTACTTTGCAGTTTGTAATTGACCCTACACTGAGCCAGGCTACTTTGTTGTTAGCTGCTGCTATAAAGCTGTTGGAGCTATCATAGCGCCCAGAATCACAAAACTTCAAGTCACAGATAATCACAATCCACAAAGTCTCAAAATATAATTAAGGAGCAACAGTGCTTTGCTTCTATGGTAGGTCTTTATTCACTGCGAAAATAATTCAAACTCAATAGTGGCATGTGTACACCTTCAGTAGCTAGCGTAACATACTATAGAAATGCTTTTGTTAGTTAATGATGAACTGTAGTCTGCTCTGCTGATGTTAGCGCAACAGGTTTTTAAGAAGAAATGTAATGTTTTACAAATGTATATCTCCTCCCGAACTCTCCAGGTAATGAGTATTACTATTACTACATCTTATGATCACTAGCTAGGTAGGAATCAACAAAACCAGTCGGTTTGCTTCGCTAACACTGGCCAGTTTGCATTCCAGCAACAGGAACTAGATAAGAGTCAAATTGGACGGTGCTTTACATCTTTAAATGTTTTGGAAAAAGGTGTTGAAAGACCTGCTTACCTTCATGACTCTTGAAGAGGCCGATCCAGAAGGACTTGGCATCGTCGTGCAGGAGCTCCAGGTACTGTTGTATGAACAAAGCCTCCTGGTGGTCCTCAATACTCAACAGAGAAGCACCTAGTGAACATTAGCATACTATAAAGATTTGTTTAAACATAAACTTTGTGATTTATCATTGAAAATGCTTCAGAACATACCCATTTTCAAACATTCAACGGAGGCATGGGCCCAGTTGTCCGACATTGAGTTGAGGAAGGAATAACAATGGCCTCTGAAAGGTATCCAGGATTTTTGTCTCTTTGTTTCTGGACAGCTGCCGGGAAGTTGTGGGGGCTCAGTTGGTGCTATATCTAAAAAGGAAATAGTAGATTGCATTGGTTACCAAGTGTTCTGTATAGTATATATTGCAAGATAACTAACGGGGGGATTATCTGACCTGGTGACCTCTTGCAAAGGGAGAAGTACGTGTTGGTACACGGTGCAGTCTTCCATGTTTTGTCCACGTCTATGTACACACACGCAAAGTTGTTTATAGGCTCATTTGTGCCCCATTTGGTATATGACATCATCCAGTTATCGACCCACTTGAACTGCCCATCAGTCTGGAAAAGAAAAGTTGATTTAGTGAAAATGTATACAGAGCTTAAAGGTCTCGGTTTGAAATGATTTTGAAATGGTGGTGCCCCTTTACCACATTGCTGTTGAGGCCGATCCACACAGGCTCCTTGAGCTTGGAAACCTGCAGTGTGATGTACGCCTGAGTGACAGGGTTCAGGATACTGGCCAGATCAGCATCGTCGGCTTGGCACTGCCTCCTCGCCTCATCCCATCTCATCTTCTCGCCCACCACTTTGTAGGAGTCATTGCCAAGTTTGTAGAAAGCCTTTGGTAACACAGTTGTGGCTGCGACTGCGATCTGAGAGTCTTTTTACAAAAGGGAAAAAAATAATACGTTCAAAATTGATGTTGTCCCCAGATTGCATAGGCACAATACTTGACCATTGGTTTAGTTTATTTATGATAATGTGACTTTGCTAACATTTTACTCACCAATGTTTCTTTTACAGATGAAGCTATGTTTTGCTTGACAGTCTTCCACCTTCCAGGATCCTGTTATTTTGGAGACGCTGCCCACCATTATCACACAGTCAAATGTCTATCAGGCAGAAAAAGGTACATGACCATCATTTTGTTGAATTCAAATACAGAAACAATGTTGTTGGGATAATGTTTTGGAGTTGAAATAACCTCGTCCATAAATGCGAATCGTCCTTCAGGCAATGTTGCTGGATGCCCTTTTGCCCAGTTGGTGTATGAAATGCCTTTGCCGTCCGTCCACAAAAAGTGCATCTCCCAGTTGACATCATTCATGCCAATCCAGAAGTCCTCATTGTATCTCAGCATCTGTGTTGTCAGGAATGCTAGAAATAAAAAAGACACAATTCATCCCTAACTCCTTCAAGCTGTGTTATAAATACATCACCACACAATGACACGACAACCACAAGGAACACACTCACCTTGCTCTCTATCGTTGGCGATAGAAACCAGATTTCCTCCCAGGTTAACACATTGTGTCCTGGCTTCCTGCCAGCCCTTACTGTCATCCCCCACAACTATCTTATAGCACTGTGTAAACAAGATGAATTATCACTATAAGTTAGAACAACAAGTGTCCGTTCAAGCTTTGTCAGAGGATGGGAAAACATTTAACGGAAAACAAAGTATATCTGAGTCACCTAAATCACATCCTGAAATTGAGAGGAAATACGTGTAAATATAAAGTATTAATATCTTTGTTTTAAGCAGTTAAATCAAATTACCCTTCCTTGGAAAGCTAGCCACTCTGGTGCACATCCTCCCTTAGGAATAGTGGTTGGGGCCATTGTTGTATTAATAAAGTTACTGCTTCTTTTGCAAATAGAAGGTAGCTCCAAGCCACAGTTAATGTCATTCCAGTACCCTATATGTGCAGAGTGTACAGAGAACAATGAATACAAATACATTAATTATTAGGTCAGGTTAGATTATATTTATGAAACAGCTGTATGGGTTGTTTGACTCACCCATGCTACTGTATAAAGTCACACACTTTTCATCATTATTAGAAAAGTTGGGCTCATTCTGTTCCCATGCAGTGTATGATACAGGGGAGCCATCAATCCAGCTGAAATGGAGAGACAAGAAGTGAGTCACTTGAAAACATTGCAAGGTGTTGGGGAAATATTTTCCAAGGCCCATACTGTAACTTTGACCCAGTTTATCAGGTTAAACTGTCCTGACTGAGCATGTGCACCTGTAACCTTGGCTGCTGTGCTCTCCCTGTTCCTGCCTGTTGGCGTCAGCTGATTCTATCTTGTTATGCAGCATGTTGATTATTCTCTCTGAACTAGCTAAATACATGGGTCTGGGGTAGAGTTCTTCAGATTTGACGTGGCAACTCTAACGTGAAGTCAGAACCTCTGACTCTTTGACTTGTTTTGTGAATCCTCTGGCCGAAGCTCCTAAATAAACCATCAGTGTTAGACAGCAAAGCTCCAGCTCTCTCCTTTTGAGTCGGTGACTCCTCCTGCATTGCTACACAGAAGTTTTCCCCACACATGGGAAGTACCCAATATACCTACACTAGTAATCCAATGTTTTATTTACCTGAATGATTTGTCCAAATTCACTAACAAGCCAATGTAGAACTGTCCTCCGGTTTTTGCTACCTGTTGGAAGGTAAGAGACTTTATGGTTAAATTAAAAATTGTAAGACACGGTTATCACTCATTTTGCCACCACATTGGATCGTTGGTTTTATGTTTTTCTTGCCCGTTTCCAAAGGAACTTCCTCTCACTCTCCCCTGTGATGACTGCAAGATCTCCAAAGCCCTTCTTGCAGATGGCTCGAGCAGCTTCCATGTCGAGATGATCATTGTTGATTAAATACTGTGTGTCATTGTAGATAATCCAGCCATCTTCTGTGATGTTGTTTACTGTAAAGGGAACAAAACCATTTCATAAGGGATTGATGGGAAGCATGGCTTTCAAATAAATGAGAGGCCCAGATTTGATGTGAACCTAACAGTTTACAGCCATGCTAGGAGCTAGAGTTTTAGACATTCTACTAAAGGCCAAAAATGTCAAGAAAAACAAAGTGAAACGTTTTCAGTAAAAGGCCCGAATTTAAAAACTTACCTTGTGTAAATTTGACAGGCTCCGGTTTCGGAGTCACACCTGAAAATACAAGAAGCTGGATGAAGATCTTAAGGAGGGCAAAGCTCTACTTAACTACTTTGGACAGAAATTGCATGTCCATAATGAGACGTGTCAGTGTTACCTTTGTGTATCTGGCAGATCCAGTCATTGTAGGACTCACAGTGCCGATCATTCCAGTGCCGTCCGTAGTAAGAGTGGATTTCTGCACAGTGTTCATCATCATTGTGGTTATTTGGTTCCCCAAAGGACCAGTTCTCAAATTCGAACTAGTACACACATATTGGAAATACACAATAATTGGGTCAGGGTTGGTAATAAGGTTGAAAAAGGCTTATAATGAGAACAATGAAGTCTACATACAGATGATCCATCACTCCATCCAAAACCTGCATTGGTACCTAGACTGAGGCCGATCCAGGCTCCGTCAGCGGAACGAAACCTTTATGACAACAGAAAAAACACCATTACTGATTAGCTGAATGTTTGACTACCATAATATATATTTTGACATAAAAAAGCTTTTAGGTTAACATACTGAGCGTTGCTCATGTCCTCCATACTGTGTATGCTCATCAGGTCCCCACCAATGGCCTTACAGAAGTCCAGAGCTTCCTGCCAAGTCTTCTTATGCTCCGCTGTTTTTTTGTAAAGCTTTTTATGAGTGAAAGAGAAAATACCTTGAGTTTTATGAACTTAAAATTGCACCAGTTTCCCAGATTACTTCAGTTTGTACTCCTACTTTGTAGCAGACATTCCTCTTGCCCACGGGGGTCCAGCCAGCATCACAGCTGAGGGCGGGGGTGGTAGGTGCGACTGTTGTCACAGGTACCCCTTCTGCTAGTTTCTTACAGACATACTTCTCCTTGTTGCTGCAGCTGACAACATCCCATAATCCAGCGAAAATGCCAGTTGTCATCGCGACGCATCCTTGGTGTCTGTCTTTTATTAAAAACACCAAAGAGAATGGGACAAATATAGATACACTTAGCTCAAACATGTAATGATCACAATAAATAGCAATCATTAGGAAGGTGTTTTAGAGTAGAGAAATTAAGGTGTGTATAAACAAAGTTAACAAGAAATAAATATTCAACAATAAATGTCTGCAACTAATTCTGAGTTAATGCTAACATCAGCATGCTAACATGCACACAATGAGAGTGTTAACCCGTTGAGGTTTAGCATAATGTTTACCATTTTATCACGTTACTGTAGCATAATAACATTAGCTTATACATTCAACATAGTGCCACATAACTCTTCCATTTCCAATCAACATTTTATTTAATCATAAACAGCACATACATCAATCAATTTTGAAATGGTTAGAAGTGTGCTGTACCTGGCATGCCCACATTGAAATGAGTAAATGTGACAATTCTTTTGGTGGTCAACGAGAAAGTGTTAATGTTGGCTGTGTTCGATAAACCTGTCCAGAAATACTTCTCTGGTCTCAAACCCACCAGACTGACCAAGAAGGCATTCTCATATCTGCATGAAGACATAGGAAAGGCAGAAAGGTGAGATTAATGATATTTATATGGGTTTAAAAATGAAGCCTGATATTTATCGTTGGAAAGTTCACATTAACATAAACATAGAAATGTACCTATCATTCACATCCACCACGTGAGCGCCAGTCTCTGAGCATGCCCGCTGTGCCTCATCAAAGGTTTTTGACTCAGATCCAATGTTGTAACAATAATAACCAAACCTGATTGAGCCCTTGAGGTGATAAAAAAAAAACACATTAAGATAAATCTGATAAATACAGTGTTGTTTAATTAAACTATTTCAAAGGGAAAGACAGCACTCACAAGTTTGCATCCTGGATTGGCTTCCTCTTGGGCGCCTTCAGCTGGTTTAGTGGAGGCCTTACTCTTACAGATGTATCCATACGCCTTCTCACATGAGTGGTCAGCCCACCTCCCGTCCTGTATTAACCACATGCAGTGTTTAAGAACAGCACTTTTCCTATTATCATTTCAATGATCATGCTTTGCATGCTTAGAATACCTTTCCTCTGATGAGGACACAGTCTTCCTGTAGGTTGGTGGCATGAGATGGCTCCCCAGTCTGCCACTGGGTGAAGGTAACGTGGGAGTGATCGGACCATTCAAACAGCAGCTGGTTCTTCTGATCATTGAGGCCAATCCAAAGCACATCTGTCGGCACTAAGGGTTATACATGGAGATATGAATGTGTGGATAGTGTACAGTTTCTTGAATTTGATTATTATAATCGTAATAGTCAGATATTTGGAGAAATATGTTTATTTGTTTTCTTGCACACAGTTAGATAATATGGACAGCAATGAGCTGCTGTCTAAGGCCATGTAGGCTACAGTGCTGATGCTCTCTCCTAATTTTTGGCAGTAAAAGTGAATAAAACGATTAGCCAATATGTACAAACAAATGCTTAAAAAAGGTAAAAGTTCACTATGATCAATCATATAAACATCAATTATTTTTGCATAGGATTGGTGTTAAAACCAAGAAGTCACTGGAAAAATGCATTTTGTGTACACTTACAGTATCCAGATTGAGATATTACAAAGCTCTGCTCTTCTATATTGCTTATGCTGGCCAGATCTCCCCCCTCTTTGTGACACGCATCCAAAGCCTCCCTCCAAATCTTCTTAGTCCTCTGCAGGTAGTAACAGTTTCCTGCATATGGCACCCAGTGACTGGGGCAGAAGCTGGGCTGGTTTTTGACTGTAGATAGACATACATAGAACGTGAGAACAAATTAGGTTGCAACATGAAGACTCCACAAGTCAGATTTTGATTCATTGGAATTAGGCTATTGATTTACCTGGTGGTGGAGGCAGGCTGGTCGAGTTTCCCTTCCGACAAATATAACCAAGTTTCTTGGTGCAGGCGCTGCTCTCCCATTTTGACGCTTTTGCAGCATTTAGGGTCACACAGGTGAGCCCGGGCTCTGACGAAGGGTGACCTATTGAAAACATCAATCCATGTATTATATATTTGACATGTGAAATGTATTTGATCATTCATGGGAGCATTTATCCAGCTCCTCATATGATTATATTCTGCACAGGTTTGTATATCTTCACTGACCTGGAGCCCAGTTTAAATATCTGAAGGGGTTTCCATTGCTCCACTGCCATCCACTCTCAAAATCCAAACTGTTCAGTCCAATCCACAGAGCTGTTCCCAAATTATTTGTCAACCCTGCGTCAAAACATACATTCAAATAAAAAAAGTTAGAAATTGTAACTGAGTAGTATTTGTAATTGACAAAAGACTGACTTTGTACCTGAAATGTATGACTGCTCATGCAGCTCTACAATGCTGAGGAGGTCGGCTCCCTGCTGCTGGCAGCTCTTCCTGGCCTGACTCCAGGTCAGCACTGACTGTGCGTTCCTCTGATACTGAACCCCTGTGACCGGGTCAGTGTCCCAACCTGAGGATGCTGCATTATAATATAGACACAAATGGTCAAACAACAGGAAAGGATTTAATCTAGTGTAATGCCTGTTGACCTGAATGGATTTTAGATAGAACAAGCATCTCACAACTGAAAAAAGATCAATGAGAAACATCTTCCCTCTTCTAGACTATGGCTGTGCTGTGCTTTAGACAAATAGTTAAAGGGAGCTTTGTCTCTTTTTAATGTCCCTTTCCTGCCCCAGCTTTTAGGATTGGCCTGTGAGAAGAGGAAAGTGAAGACAGTGCTGTGTTGACAACTCATGACAGGAAGTGGTTGTGTTGTTCTGCTGGGGGATTTGGGGGGGCAGAAACCAGACCTGTCAGCATTAACCTCTTCCATGATAACACTTTCAAGACAAACAAGGTGATTCTGCATCTTTTCATAACCAGCTTAATGAAAAATAATTTGAAAAGGTGTTTTCAGTACCGTTTACTATTATAGATGTTTCTTACCTTGACTGGGACAAAAGCCCCACTTCTTCGCCTTATCGTAATCTCTCTCTGTTGCACACCACAGCTGTCCGTCTGAGCGACCGTCCTTTGTGCACTCAGCGTACCACTTCTCCTGAAAACTAAATGGGAACTGACAGGGGCCTCCGAAGGCATTGCCCCCTATTGTGAAAACCTCTGAGGAGACACAGATCATGAAGAAAAGATGGTCAAAAATGTATTTAGAAAATAAAAAAAATGCAAAAAAACAGTAAATCTTTCCATACTTGAATATGTGGACAGGATTGACATTTTGGACAAGGACGAGGTTTGGCGTTATGCTTATATAAAGGATAGGGTACAAATGATGATGCATTTCCTATGATTAACATAATTAAGTTTCACTAGTTGGCTGCCCATCTACCCCCGCTGCAGGCTCAAGCCCCAAGACCAGGCTCAAAACCCGAGGTCACCGAGCCTTCTCAGCAGCTGGCCCCAGGCTCTGGAACACTCAGCCCCTCCATGTGAGGTCGGCCCAGACCCTAGGGGTTTTTAAATCCTCACTAAAGACTCACTTCTTCTCCCTGGCCTTGTAGTCAGAGCAGAGTATGACACCTGACTATTCCCTGTGTTTTAGTTTTTATATTTCTGTTGTAAATTATTGTCTTTTATTATGATTGTAGTAATGTGTTTTTATTACATGTACAGCACTTTGGCTCGACCAAAAATCGCTTTTAAATGTGCTATATAAATAAAACTTGATTTCATTTGATAGATAGATGGATAGATCGATCGATGCTAGTTTAATCACCCTCAGTCGGTCTGCAGATTTCCAGGATCTCGTGGCGGGCCCCAGCGACCCACTGTACCTGGATGCATTAAGAGTCCTCTTGAATGAACCATGCTTGAAATCTGCAACATGTTCCCGATCATGGGATGCCAGACAATAAGATAGCAGGAGTCTTAAGATATTGTGTAATTAAATCCTCTTTAAATGGGTGTCTAGTCTCATGCACTCACTCATCAGTTGCAACACTACATTTTGTTTATTATCTTAAAGTACAGTTTATATTTTTATATAATAGCTATTTCCACACCTAGAAAATTAGAGCATCAGGACCACAATCTGCCCTTTTTGTAAACTTAGGCCTGTTTTTTGCATTGAACTCTTCCAATCCAATTCAACTTTATTTATATAGCACTTTAAAACCTTCAGACCAAAGTGCTGTACAGTCAAATAAATACATTTAAAATAAAAGATACAAACACAAAACAAACCAGAATAAACGTAATAATAAAAAAAAAAAAAAAAAAGCCATATAATAAAAACAGCAGACCACTGAAATTAAATAAAAGCAACAATCTACTTGTTTACGAATGCTAAGGAGAAGAGGTGGGTTTTAAGACGGGATCTAAAAAGAGACAGTGTGGGAGCCTGTCTGATTAAAAAGGGCAGGTCGTTCCACAGTTTAGGGGCGGCAGCAGAGAAAGCACGGTCCCCTCTGCGCTTAGACTCCTTGATAATAATTTGTTAAGACTGAGGTAAAAGAAAATCCAAAATTAGTCATTAGACACTCACAATTACTTATCATTTATTTAAGATCTAAATTTGATCTAAAGTTATAAATTACTACTTGTCTACAAGATATGACCAATAGCTGGCCAAGTAGAATATTTTTAACCATCCTTTGAACCTTTCTAAAGATTAGATAATACACTATTTAAGGTTTTTAAGCTCAATCGTGTCCCTACAATTCCTACCTTGAAACCCCTTTGAACACAGGTCACCCTGGGTGCCGTATATCCTCCAACGGCTCCAGAGCCCCGAGCCTTTGTAGATCATTATGCTCCTCTCATTGTGGTTGCCCCAGTTTAAGTGCAGGTCTTCGTTTTGTAGGCCAAACAGGGTCTCGTTCTTGCACTGCCAGTGTTGTAGTTTATTGCTCTCATCACATTCAAAGAGGCGCACCTTCACCCAGTCTCTAATTTCTGTGGCCCCCATACAGAGCTTTTGGGACAGACTGAGGACGCGCGATTCGGAGGCCCAACGAAACTGCTGCTCCTTGGCATTAGGATCACATATGGCTACCGTTAGGGAGGTGGCACTCTCCACCCTCATGCACTTCTTGTGGTTCTCATTGAAGATCAGGAAGGTGCCACTGTCTGGAGGACAATAGAACCACATCAGCAAATTCATTTACAATCAGATTACTCTCATTAAAGTTAAGTTGAATAGACAGCAAAATGTGTCATCAATACGTACCTATTTCTGCAGTGATGCAGACAACTTGCAGGAGACAGAGGACCACAGCAACATTCAAACAGGGTAACATTATCCTTAAAGTTTTCCAGTCATGAGAGAAGGGGTCCGGTGTGTGCTAAGGTGTGCGACATGGAGCAACAATCACACAGAGGCATGGTGTTACCACCCTTAATCACACTGATGGGTATCCTGTCACATGGCTAGCCAAGATTGTTCAAACGACAGCATTTTCCATGAACTTCCACAGATTTTTTTTTGGCAGAGGAAGGCAGGAAGCGAGCAATCTCTTGAACAAGAAACAGAAAGTCACCAGTGATTGCTTCAAGATAACCAAGTGTCAGGATGGGACAATAGCTATTTTTAATAAATTAAAGGCAGAAGAGGAACCAGATGATTGACTTTGGGAATTAATTGATCCAAGCAGGCTTTTCTAAGGTTCTATTGCCTTTAACTGAGATTTTTGATCTCCTATAAATAGCTGTAATAAATATGTGCAAGAGCGCAGGTGACTTTCAGCGAGATTGGCTTTGAAGAAGTTTGACATCTGATCAGGAATGTTCCGGTTTCAAAATATTAGTGCTACAGTAAACAAGGTTTAAATGAGGTTTTTGCAGCGCTTTGCTGATGTGAGGGTTTTTCATGGGATAGTAGCCCCCTGTAGGTCCGCGGGGGCTTCGGGATGATACAAGTCAGTAGAAAGAAAGGACAGGAGGAAATCCTGCTTCCTATTGGGGGAAGCGAGTGGAGATCTGACCACTTTAGCCTCAAACTGAAGGGATGCCCAGCAGTGGTGCAGACACGTATTTATGTAACAAAATGGTTGGAAAGTGGGTTCTTTATCATGCGAGTGGCTGTGTCTGAAACATTCTAGTTCAAGCGTGTATTGCACACATCATGAAGTGCTTTCTGAATGATTCAATACTTCTCATTCTCCAACATCCTACATACTGCTCCTTCACTGCCTCCCACACCACGCTCCATTGCCGGTTATAGAAAAGCAACACAGGACAATTGATTTAAATGAAGTATAGTCGTTTTTTTTAAATGTAAACATGGATTTATTCTATCTTACATGTACTGTATGTGATTAGTGGCAGTGATGCATTTCACATCCATTTTTCTTGTTTAAATCTGATTTTGTGCTGTGCTGTATACTGTATGTGTGCTGTTAGGATCGTGATGTAATTGAAGGGTTTTTTCAACAGTGCCCTCTAGCAGAACTCCACTGTTTAGAACAAGTGCTTCAGTTCTGTCTTGATGCTTGGTTGGAGGAGTAGTGTGGGAGTAGAGTATCATCAGGGCGAATCGAAATATATTGACTTTAATAACTTCACAGTGGAACAGCACAGTAAACACAATATTTAACCAATGCTTTAGCTCCGTTACCATAACTGATTCTTGTTTTTTTGGAGAGAAAAACACTTTGTAGGTAACCCATATGAGATATAAGGCTACTAGACCCCTTTACGTCATTTAGATGTATGAATACATGTTGTTTCTGCACGGACCACTCTAGAATGTACACCTAGGGTGATAAGTGGCGTCTGTCTGTCTGTCTGTCTGTCTGTCTGTCTGTCTGTCTGTCTGTCTGTCTGTCTGTCTGTCTGTCTGTCTGTCTGTCTGTCTGTCTGTCTGTCTGTCTCTCTCCCTCTCTCTCCACCCTGAAGACACAGAGACAACAGTCGAGCAGCTCTTAGTATATTGTACAAAATAGCATTGAAAAAGTGGTTATTTGTACTCAAACTATGTTAGTTAACAGACAATAATTTGCCTAGAACCCCTGTGTGAATCCGAACTAGAAGACGACAGTGTCCATTTATAAGTGTGGAAACTCCGATGTGTTGAGGCTCTAGCTCCTTGTAAGCACTTTGAAGGGCTAGCCTGCTAATATGACAATGACGGTTCGTTTTTGTTGTTTATTATCAGATACATTTCATTAAAAAAACAAAGAAAAACAAAGCAGTTCAGTGTGGTGACTCACCAGCTGTATGGTGGAGATGGATTTGCCCCTCTGGGATTGGCCGTTGCAGTATAGCTCTAAGGGAAGATCACTATGACCCTGTGGACAAAAGAAAGTCATGAGACCACCGTTTCTCGACAATCAGCTCTGCAAAAGTTCAGACTCGCCACAAACTTGCTTGTTCATGGAAAACTGTAAAACTTCCACCTCTGGATAGATAAAGAAAATCAACATCGCCTTGCCTTTCACCCCCCATGGTTTGAGTATCTGTTTTATTACCACGATAAAAGCTGCAAAACGTACATGGCCATGAGAAGGAACCAAAAAGGAAAGGATTCTTTCAATGAGGAAAAAGCCATAAACCCCAGCAATAATTCCCAGAATCCTCCACAGATAGTCCTTCCCTTCTGCATAGTGTTCGTCTTCGTGGCTGTGAGTGTCATCATGGAGGCCAAGGATCTCCAGAGGAGACAGAGAGGGACCCATTAAACATCTTAAGACATAAAAGTAGAATCAACAAATACATAAAATTCTGGAAGAAAGCTAAGAAAATGATGAATAGTTTATATTTTTAAAAGATAAATTATTCATTCTCATACATACATTACCACATCTAACGGGATGTTTTGTGTTGAATACCTCACCAATCTTTCCCATCTTACGTCAAAGGTATGAACTGTATTTCAAATTCTCATAGTTTTTTTTCCATTCCATACATTTCATTAACAAGATCCTTCAGTTTAGAGTTTATAGGTTTCTCATATTTTAACCAATTCCTAGGTTCAAGATAATTAATGTACAGTTCTTCTTTTGGAATGTGTTTAATAGTTGCTGTAAGTACATGAGGGAAAAGGCCTTACTCTTGAGGGCAGTGGGAGGAGATCCTTTTCTTGTTTGCTCTGCAGTCTCGCAGGCATTGCCTAGCAACTGCTGAATTTGCCTGAATTGCTCCTTGGAAATTGGCAAATGAGGATCCAGAGCAAAAATATCCACCAGCTGATTGGCGGAAAAACATACCTGATTACATTCAAAGGAAGAGAGAATTGTGTGGATGAGTAGGAGGCACTTCAAATTAAGGCTGACTGCATGCAGATCACAGCTTGTTTTTCTGTACAAGAATCACTCTTTTTAACTACAATAAAACATTAACCTCACCTGTGCCCAGTCTTTGCTTATTTCTCCAGTTCCATGGTTGCAGTCGCCTCTTCCTGTTGTGGGAGTGCGTCCCTGCTTCCTGTCCAACTCCCAGCTGATGCAGCAACTCAAGACATACATCCCTGCGTCATGATACTGTCCATGAATCCAAATAAATCAGTGTGTATTTGGGACAAAATACTACTTTAAGCAGATTGAATAAATACAAAATAGATCTTAAGAAAAGTTCTTAAAACAAAGCACAGCACTGAGATTTTGGGTTGAACCTCCCATCTGGTGCCAGTATATGTATTCATTAAAAGCACCGGAAAGCGTCTGACACTAGCCACCTAGCCATCTCTGAGGAAAATCTTTCAAGGCTACTTGCTCTTTAATGCATGATGCCTCATTGCTTTTTTTATGAAAAAGACTGAATAGATTCAGTGGAAGTACAGGAAGCGCCTTCATATAAAGAACTCTGATGATCACCTGACTCTGATTTTATAGCTTCTTTCAGCTCCTTCTTTTGGTTGTACAGCCCCCAACCTCACTGTTTTGATGTCTCAGCACTTTAGTTGGCTGCCAAAGTGAGTTTTCTTTGGTGAAAAGTCTCCAATAAACCAACTTAACACTTCTTGCTCAACAACAAATGGAAGACAGACACAGTTAGCTAGTAGCTGATGAACATAGTGGAACATATAGCAGCTGGTAGAGAGATGGTGGAGACCAAAAACAGAGCTAAAAGTCTCAAAAGTCTCAGCAGTTTTTGTATCTGGCTGCAGAAGGGAGCTACAGTGGGGCAAAAAAGTATTTAGTCAGCCACCAATTCAGCAAGTTCTCCCACTTAAAGATGAGAGCCTAAAATCAAACGTTTTCTGTAAGTCTTCACAAGGTTTTCACACACTGTTGCTGGTATTTTGGCCCATTCCTCCATGCAGATCTCCTCTAGAGCAGTGATGTGTTGGGGCTGTCGCTGGGCAACACGGACTTTCAACTTCCTCCAAAGAATTTCTATGGGGTTGAGATCTTGAGACTGGCTAGGCCACTCCAGGACCTTGAAATGCTTCTTACGAAGCCACTCCTTCGTTGCCCGGGCGGTGTGTTTGGGATCATTGTCATGCTGAAAGACCCAGCCACGTTTCATCTTCAATGCCCTTGCTGATGGAAGGAGGTTGTCACTCAAAATCTCACGATACATGGCCCCATTCATTCTTTCCTTTACACGGATCAGTCGTCCTGGTCCCTTTGCAGAAAAACAGCCCCAAAGCATGATGTTTCCACCCCCATGTTTCACAGTAGGTATGGTGTTCTTTGGATGCAACTCAGCATTCCCTCTCCTCCAAACACGTCTAGTTGAGTTTTTACCAAAAAGTTCTATTTTGGTTTCATCTGACCATATGACATTCTCCCAATCCTCTTCTGGATCATCTAAATGCTCTCTAGCAAACTTCAGACGGGCCTGGACATGTACTGGCTTAAGCAGGGGGACACGTCTGGCACTGCAGGATTTGAGTCCCTGGCGGCGTAGTGTGTTACTGATGGTAGCCTTTGTTACTTTGGTCCCAGCTCTCTGCAGGTCATTGACTAGGTCCCCCCGTGTGGTTCTGGGATTTTTGCTCACCGTTCTTGTGATCATTTTGACCCCACGGGGTGAGATCGTGCGTGGAGCCCCAGATCGAGGGAGATTATCAGTGGTCTTGTATGTCTTCCATTTTCTAATAATTGCTCCCACAGTTGATTTCTTCACACCAAGCTGCTTACCTATTGCAGATTCAGTCTTCCCAGCCTGGTGCAGGTCTACAATTTTGTTTCTGGTGTCCTTTGACAGCTCTTTGGTCTTGGCCATAGTGGAGTTTGGAGTGTGACGGTTTGAGGTTGTGGACAGGTGTCTTTTATACTGATAACGAGTTCAAACAGGTGCCATTAATACAGATAACAAGTGGAGGACAGAGGAGGTTCTTAAAGAAGAAGTTACAGGTCTGTGAGAAAGTTAGTTTGTAGGTGACAAAATACTTATTTTCCACCATAACTTGCAAATAAATTCTTTAAAAATCAGTGATTTTCTGGATTGTTTTTTCTCATAGTTGAGGTATACCTAGGATGGACATTACAGGCCTCTCATCTTTTTAAGTGGGAGAACTTGCACAATTGGTGGTTGACTAAATACTTTTTTGCCCCACTGTATATTTGGTAAAAAGTCTCTGAATAACCAACTTTACCCTTCCTGCTAAGCAACAAACACCGGACACAGTTAGCGAGTAGCTGTCGAACATAGTAGAATATTAGGAGCAGGTGGAAAGTTGGTAGAGACCAAAAACAGAGCCAATAGAGAATTGAATATTGGACTTAAATTGCCAGGAGGTCAGAAACTTGCCTCCAAATGCTGTTATAGATCTGTATCTGCTGGTGTGTAACTGGTGGCTAACTGGTTGTAACTGTTTTGTTAATCGCTTCTTTCCGTTAAGTCAAGTTGCAGAAAAACGGTTATTATTAATATTTTGAATAGAAGAGAATAAGTAGTTACTGTATATGTAGTCATAATCAGATAGGAATCTCCGTTAAATGTGTGTATAAAAGCCAACTGTGCTCTTGAACTCACCTATAATCTGCAGCTTACTTTAGGGATTGAAAGATGTAGTCTGTAAAGAAAGCCGGAGACGGGAGGTTCCGATGTCTGAAACAGTGGCCCTGCAGGACGTGGCTGATGATGGTTGCAGACAGTTTGGAGACAGAAGACACTTCAGCATCTTCATGTACGCCAACAAGGAGGCCAGCGGCATCGATACACTGTGGAACCAAAAGGGGAAATCATCAACATCTGGTGATCGAGACAGAAATACATCTTAGAATTTAAATCCTTACTTGCAAATCAGAGTGGTCTTGATGGGATGGGTCATAGTGCTGGCTGATGAGCTGCAGAATACTTTCTGTTTCTCTGGATGATAGGAAGCGATTGTCCTCACCCAGATTGATCAAACAACAGCAATTTCCACAAACTTCCAAAGATTTTTTTAGCAGAGGAAGGCAGGAAGTGGGAAGCGAGCAATCTCTTGAACAAGAAACAGAAAGCCACCAGTGATTGCTTCAAGAGAACTGAGTGTCAAGGTGGGACAATAATTCTATTTTAATAAATGAAAGGCAGAAGAGGAACCGGATTGATTGACTTTGTAAATTAATTTATCCAAGCAGGCTTTTCTATGGTTCAATATATTGCCTTTAACTGAGATTTTGTATCTATAAATAGCTGTGCTAAATATGTGCAAGAGCGCAGGTGACTTTCAGCGAGATTGGCTTTGAACAAGTTTCACATCTGATTAGGAATGTGCCGGTTTCAAAATATTACTAACATGGTTTAAATAAGGTTTTTGCAGCACTTTGCTGATGTGAGGGTTTTTCATGGGATAGTAGCCCCCTGCAGGTCCGCGGGGGCTTCGGGATGATACAAGTCAGTAGAAAGAGAGGACAGGAGGAAATCCTGCTTCCTATTGGGGGAAGCGAGTGGAGATCTGACCACTTTAGCCTCAAACTGAAGGGATGCCCAGCAGTGGTGCAGACACATGCCTAGGAAATACCTGTGTTCATTAAACACAAAGATGTAGGAGAATCATTACTAAGTTGTATATTATAATGAACACATATAGACTGCAACCTACTAGTGACATGATATAAAGGTTATCAGAAAATCAAGAATTGATCATAAAAAGTTTTAAAACACAATATACTCTTTCCTTTTTGCAATTTGATATCAACTTATAGAGGACAAATCTGTCTCTTTAAATGCTAAATGCACAAAAAAAAAAATATTTAGGGTTGTTTGATGCCGTGCAGTCAGTTAACTAACATGTATTATTTACATTTTATTCTTGCTTATGAGTGGCCCAGAAAACGAAAACTATCAAACAAATTAGAAAGAAAAAAAGGTAATAAATCAAAAATAAATGCTATGCTGTTTTCTGAGAGGGTTAAATGCTAGGACATATACAGTTGCAAGAAAAAGTATGTGAACCCTTTGGAATTACCTGGATTTCTGCATAAGTTGGTCATAAAATGTGTTCTGATCTGCACGTTTGAAGTTTGCAAAAGAGCACCTGGATGTTCCACAGCACTACTGGCAAAATATTCTGTGGCCAGATGAAACCAAAGTTGAGTTGTTTGGAATGAACACACAACGCTATGTGTGGAGAAAAAAAGGCACAGCACACCAACATCAAAACCTCATCCCAACTGTGAAGTATGGTGGAGGGAGCATCATGGTTTGGGGCTGCTTTGCTGCCTCAGGGCCTGGACAGATTGCCATCATCGACGGAAAAATGAATTCTCAAGTTTATCAAGACATTTTGCTGGAGAACTTAAGGCCATCTGTCCACCAATTGAAGCTCAACAGAAGATGGGTGATGCAACAGATTGGGATCATTGGGGCGACTGTGGCTGCGAGGGAGTGCGGTCGTCTTTCAACCAGAAGGTTGTGGGTTCGATCCCAGCCCATGCAGTCAACATGTCGATGTATCCTTGGGCAAGATACTTAACCCTGAGTTGCTCCCGATGGCATGGCCAACGGTGTGTGAATGTGTATGAATGTTAGGTCCTATAGAGTAAGGTACACTGCTCTGTATGAATGGGTGTGAATGGGTGAATGACATGTAGTATGTAAAGCGCTTTGAGGGGTCTTAAAATACTGGATAAAGCGCTATATAAGTACAGTCCATTTACCATAACAGGACAACGACCCAAAGCACAGAAGTAAATCAACAACAGAATGGCTTCAACAGAAGAAAATAGGCCTTCTGGAGCGGCCCAGTCAAAGTCCTGACCTCAACCCAATTGAGATGCTGTGGCATGACCTCAAGAGAGCCATTCACACCAGACATCCCAAGAATATTGCTGAACAGAAACAGTTTTGTAAAGAGGAATAGTCCAAAATTCCTCCTGACCGTTGTGCAGGTCTGATATGCAGCTATAGGAAACGTTTGGTTGAGGTTATTGCTGCCAAAGGAGGGTCAACCAGTTATTAAATCCAACGGTTCACATACTTTTTCCACCCTGCACTGTGAATGTTTACATGGTGTGTTCAATAAAAACATATAAACATATAATTGTTTGTGTGGTTTTAGCTTAAGCAGACTGTGTTTGTCTATTGTTGTGACTTAGATGAAGATCAGAACACATTTTATGACCAATTTATGCAGAAATCCAGGAAGTTCCAAAGGGTTCACATACTTTTTCTTGCAACTGTAGAAGTACAGAGAAATGCATCAAATTAGTCTAATACTAAGGTGAATTATAAAAGGGGTCGCTACATGAAATCAATAATATTTTGGAAAGCAGAAGTTTTATCGATAATAGATGATAGACAATTTAATGCAAATCGCCAAGTAATAAATCTCTCTTTCGTCTTTATCATTGCATCATTATTTAATCTTGTCATTTTGACCAGGCATTACATTTTATTTTTGAAGGCCCGTTTTGAAGTTTAATGAGCCTTTTTGTTCTCAGTGCTCTTGAGCTCTAGACCGTGGGTTTACGGGAAGGCATGTGTTGACACTGTTTCACAGAATAATGACAGGAAACCTGTTCTCTTGGGGAGGGATTGGGAAAAAGTGCGAAAAATGTCCAGTTAAAAAGTTATGAATGGAGGTCAAAATCATAAATCACACTACTGAAACTTAAGACATCTATTTAAATGATTTTCTTTATTAATCTTAGCAAAATATATGTATCAATGATACAAACTCACTATGTTGTTCCGTTCTGGATATAACTTGGCAAAGAAAAACTCAATGTAAACGACATGGATTTCGTTTTTTTCACATTCACTGCACTTTATCATGGTAGAAAGAAACTGCTATCAACTCTCAAATGACAATACAGGTACATTCCTCAAGTGCCATGCATGGTGAGGGGTTTAGAGGAGTAATGTTTGAACATGAAAGTTAAATGATACGCAACAGAGTCATGTGACACACACTGTAAAGGTCCTTTTTGGGAAAACATTGAACCCTATTTGCCCGTGGAAAGTACCATCATGCATTGTGACCAACTGTCTCCTCTTTGTTGCCAATTCGAACTTAAGAGTTGGTGCAACCACCTCTTCAATTCCTGATTCTGCCTGTTCCTAGTATATGTCTTTCTTGAAGTCTCAAAAGTACATCCTCTCTGTGTTGAAGACCCTCAGTTTGGTCATGAAGTTGAAATAAACAAACGCGAGGCAGACCAGCAGGTTCTTCATCAGATAGAGAACGGGCGTGACGAAGCCAAAGAAGGCGATGAGGCCGACGCGCACGAAGAAGAACGGAAAGTCCTGCAGGGCCACCCCTAGTGAGGGGAGCAGCGGGCTGTGGGGCATGACCACGACCCGCAGGCAGGACAGGTAGCTGAAGATGTAGATGGGGAACACCCAGCCTGAGTAATAGACAAGGGGATGCCCCGCCACCCTCACCATCTCCACGGTATCCATCCAGAACATAAAGCTGTCCACGAACACATCGGCACGAGCGTCGCTGGCACACAGGAATCTCAGTGGACCCGTGTATTCGTACGGAGAAATATGGTACACTGAGGTGCTTGCAGATCGTGAGCTCAATCCAGACATGCTAAACGGTCTCCCGGGGTTACCTTGTATCCCTGGGAGGGTCCCGTTAGCTTCCGATCGGGCCCCTGGTCCGTTCTGGTTCCTGTCATTGCGCTGGCCTGGTACCGGTTGCATGGGATTTTTCCCAGCCTGCCCGGGCACAGATGGCCCCGGCCCGGCTGGGGTGATAGGCGATACTGGGGTTACCTGTTCCACATGTGTGAGGACTGTCGAGGGGATGTCGGGATCTCTCTCCATGTCATTAGCTGGGGAGAGAAAGTAAACATAATACAGAGAAAAGCACATTTCCTCAGTTACAACAACTTCTGGCACAAAGCCACAGTAGTTATTTTATGGATAAATTAACATCCATTTGTTGCATCTAGGCTCCTGCAATGTTGAAGATCGGGATCTAAAGCCCTCTAAAGGTGAGTGATTTGTGTGATGTGTTCAGAGAGCTCACTCACCATGGCCTGTCAGTCTGCAGTGGCGTATCCTCTCCACAACGTCAATACAGATGAGGGAGAAGAGGACTAGTGACACAGGGAGCTCCGTGAACGTATCGTATGTCACGTTATTATTTATCTGAACCTAGGGAAACAGCGGGAAAATCACATGTTGATCATATAAGAATATTTAATGTGATTACTTCTAATCAATTTAGATCCCATCTCTGCACCAATGCTTTACGTCTACATGTCTGACCTCCTCTTGGTCTGTGGGCTAAATCACTTACAGCGCTGGTATTTCCCTGAGTCAGGACTTCATGCCAACAGGACAGAGAACAAAGCAGACAAGTTGGTCATCTTAGTAGAATTGATGGCCCTTGTGTAAAAGACACCAGATAAGCAAATGCCTAAAAAGGTCAGCTTGGGCTCCAGAAAGGGCCACATAAAAAAAGCAAATGGGACCTGGGCCGCAGCCAGAGAGGAAGTGAAAAGGTGCCTCATGGACAGATGATATGACAGGGGCAGCTTGGACAGGAAGAGGAACCAAGCTGCTTATCAGTAGCTCCTTATCCATATTCATCCCCTGAGAGGCAAAGGGCTCCTCACAAATCATCACCTTTATTCCACTCAGATGCCTCACACCGTGATTACGCAAATGTCTGGCGAATCACAGCGGTTATTTTTTGATGATAGACACTATATTCCAAAACAACTACTACTCCTAAAACACATGACACACTACACATCTTGCTGTACCTCAGAGCTGGCGATGAGAAAGGCAAAGCAGGGTAATGTGGACAGGATCACATAAACGAGGGCCACAGGCCTCCTGATGGAAAGACAAAGGAGAGGAAAGAAGTAAGGAAGGAAGACAAAGGCAGTGCAGTCCAAACCATCAGGTCAGGTTCAGTCAGTTCTGCACTGCTCACCACAACACTGACATCAGGAGAAATGTAGAAATTCACCACTTCTTCCTCCCGATGAGAAACTTCTTCTTGACGAAGACCATGTACTTCATGGGTACCCAGACCAGCAGGGCGGTGGAGGTGACGTAGGCGATGGAGGAGGCCACGATCAGCCAGTAGGCCGTGCTGCCGTCTCGGGGCGGCTGCGCGGACGTTTTGACCTTTGCTACGATGACGGCGAACCTCTGCATGACGATGAAGAGCGGCACGCACAGGCCTGCGAACTGCAGCACCTCGCACAGGGCAAACTTGAGCGTCCTCCCCGAGCCCATGCTGTGGAGCTCAAAAAAAGAAGGGAGGGAGACGGGGCTGTTGTCGCAGTGAGGCGACCCCTGTCCCTCTGAGGGCTGGTCAGGCCTCGGACCGCTGCATTGTCTGCCCACCACTAGCATGTTCCACACAGCACAGCCCTGCTCTCTGCTCACCAACTGCTTACACTGCACTAGGCTTTGTGTACCATGCTGTGATGGGGATGTGACTGCTCTTCACATACAGATGCCTATGAAATAAAAATCTCGTTTTATCAATCAACTACACAAACTAGATAACCTAAATTCATCGAAGTATCTGAAAAGCATGTAGATTTGCATTATTATACCCTTTATTCTCCAAAACCAGCAAACATAAATGGACTTGAGTAACACACAGTGATTAAGAGCAACATCCAAAACAGTTGTGGCTCTTATATGTATAGATCGCCCTCTAGTGGCAAAGTGTGATAAGTGTACAACAACATGTGCAAATGATGACAACAAATCCAGGTAAATGTAAAACAATCTTGTGTCTTTATAATGACAGTGATTGTAGTCTTTATTCCGTTGGCTACTGAGCTACTGAAAAGTTTCAATAATAATCCATCTACACACACACATTATCTCACACCCGTATGTGACATTTGGATAATAACAATAATCAGAAATGTGCTGTTTACCTACATTACTAATTCATATTATTAAGTATTCTAATTTTTAGTACTTTAAAATAAATGTCTTATATTTCAATCGTTTTTTTTTAGTATAATAAAAGTGGATTTTAATAAGTGGATTTCTAAAGTTGTGTTGCTTTCATTGGTCACTGTACATCATCCATCTGTTGCTACACTGTGCAACATGATGTTTTTACTGTTGAATAATCGTTAACACTGATCAAATAAGTCTGCATAGTACAGTCCACTACTTTGATAAGAAGGCCCACTTTGGCAACGCATAAACAAAAATGTTAATTACATCACCGGAGTATATACACTTAGTATTACAATTTACTTCACTACTGCACATTTATGAAGCAAATATTACTCTTATGAAAGGTGTAGGCAGTTGTGGTATTGTACTTTACGTTTTTGTTCCTCTCACACTATAACAACAAGAGTCCATTTCCCACCGACAGGCCACGCACTTGTTGCAGCACTAGTCCCGCGAGAGAGGGGCGCAGGGATGGATGACCCCGCTGCTCCCCTCCCCACCAGTCCCAGCTGTCAGCTCCCTTCCTGACTTGCCCACCCTGCCCCCGATACCATGGCGTCCAGCGAGGAGGACGGCACGGTTGAGGAGAAGGAAAACAACAACAAGAGGAGAACGAAAAGCGCCCTCGCTACAGCATGGCTAACTTTCTACAACATCGCCATGACCGCCGGGTACGTGCTTAATAATCCGCCCGCCGCCTATTAATAAGAAAAGCCCTGAAGTTAGCCGCTCCCTAAAACACTGTGTTGCCGTTTATAGGACTGAGTCTCTGTGGCCGAAAGTACCTGTTCAGCTCGCTTAATATAGCGGCCAACAGCAGCAGGGGAAACTTCAGTAAACTCTTTGATAGTCTGACAAAAAATAGAAATATAAGGGGGATTTGTGCGAGTGTTAGATAATGAATGGAAGGCGTTTGGTAAAGTGACAGGCTGGGGCTGAAGCCGTGTCCAAATAGGGCTGACTGTCAGCTTCAAGGCCCACAGTGCACCGCAGTTGCAGTGATAAGTATAGCCGGCGCGCGCTGACACTGGAGCTCAGCCCTGGGACACTGAAATGCTCAATGAGCAGATTTTTTAATAACAACATAACATAACATTTGTGAGTTGCAAACAGAAAATGTTTCATCGTGTTTTTAGGGTAAATTAGCAAGGCAAAACGATGGTAAATAATATGTCTCTGCTGAGTGACCTATGTGTAACTGAGCTGTCAGATCAGTGTGTTACTTCAGTAAAAGCAGCAATACAACAGTGTAGAAGAAAAATATCTGCACAAAATGATATAGCCCATTTATATCAGGTGTACTAGAAATGTATAGGAAAGTTGAAGAATGCAGAGAAATGGCTCAGTGTCTTTTCACATGCATTAATGAAATTAGGATTTGACTGGTGTATTTGGTTGAGCTGGAGCTGATTTCAACATATTGAAAAGGAATGGATCAGTTGTATTTACATAAACAATTGGATAGCTTGATTTATAATAAAACATTACGTTTTATTACGTTCAATTGTATTGGTGCAAACGAATCCTTAATGTATCTGTACAGTTGGCTTTAGTTACCATCATGATCTAACACTTGCAGCATTAATTGTTTATCATCACCATATCTTGTTTTATGTCATTATTCATTATAAAGCTATGCTTTTAGAACTTCAAGAGTCAAGAGGATATTTTTTAATTTACATCTTATAACATCACTTTACTGATGTAATCATCATACAGACATTAACTGAATACACATACTTACATAACTTACATAATCAAAAGTTAAACACAATGTATAGGCGTTATGTATCAATTACAGCACTGGCAACAGGGTCAGTTTCTTAGTCATCATATCGAAAATAAAGACACATTTTCAACCATTTCAGCTCCTGTCATGACATTCTACCTTTTTTGGTGAATTCACTTGAAAAAAAAGAGAAAGGAACCAAGAATATATTCAGCAAAAGCAATCATTGCGTTGCATCACTGTAAACCTTACAGTTGTTAATACAATTGATCCTCTTAACAGTTCTTTGAGACATTCTTTCATGGCTAGTCATTATGGGGCCCAGCTTCAGTTTATTGTATTGTATGTTGCGCAGAGGGAGACAGCATGACAATGTGTCTTTTAGAGTGTTACACATTATTGCATTTTGGTAGAATTTATAAATTATTTATAAGCCTACTAGAAATTATTTCAATAGCAGTCCCAAGAGTTGGCTCCACCAACACATACAATTGTAGAAATATGTGTTTTCATTAACTCACGCAAGTGCTATCGTTTGAAATCTTGAGTAACTAGCAAGAGCCAAGTGTTGCCAACTCTTTTCCAACAATAAGTAGCTAGCAGCACTAGCTCCCAAAGTCGCGAAAAAAGTATAAAAGTTTGTAAACTGACAGCCTGTCCCATTAAACTTCCCTCCAAAACCCCACCGCAACAAAAAAAAGAAAAAAGTAAACATAATATAGTAAACGTTAACAACACACGTTGCTAATGTACGTAGACAACTCACGGCTGCCATGCATGGGGAAGACTCCGGTCTGGTGACGCGTATAGGTGCACGAGCGCGTACAGGTAGACAGCAGCGCCATATGGCGCTGATAGACAGGTAAGGCGGCCGCGGCCGTCCAATCACTTCATTTGGGCCGAATGGCATGATGGGACGGATTTATTATGTCCTGCGTCACTGCTGAAATTGGGTCAAATGGAAACTGATTTAAATGTATTAATATGCTAATATGTCGTATTATACACGTTTTCTTTTTTTATGAATTACTTCCGTGGGCTTTCTGTAATGTTTTCTACCATAGAAGATGCACATTTTCTTTTCAAATATCGTTTTTCTTTGACAAAAGTACTCAAATAAGTCAATAATCGCCATCTAGGCTATTGTCAAGGTAGGGCAATTACAAGTTATGAGCTAATATTTGCATCTCTTACTATTGTTGTATAATTTTATGGTAAATTGACTGCATTGTCTATTGTTCATTCACACTACTTTGGTGATGATGGCGAGACAACTAAACAATATCTCGTTTCTCCTGCTCTTTATTTTCCTATCTGAAGCAATACGATTAAGACTAAACAGTTGACACATCTAGATAGATGTGTATGTGACATCTATGAGAAGGTGCTGTATGTTTATGGTTTGTGTTTCAAATGCATTTGCCTAAAAAATGTTTTATACAGAGCTGAACAACATGATTTCAATTTGAACCATCATTAAAGCCACTTTCCGGAATCTCTTGTATCAATCAAAACAGATCCATCAAACACTTTATTTTACATTATGTGTTTTTCTTTCGTTTCTTCAGGTGGCTGGTTTTGGCCATTGCAATGATGCGCTTCTACATCCAGAAAGGCACAACCAAGGGTCTGTACAGAAGTATAGCAAGGACCCTCAAGTTTTTCCAGACCGTTGCACTAGTTGAGGTAAGAATTTGAGAGCAATAGCTGCCCAGTTGTAGCATGAACTGATTAAATACTGTCTTAGAGTTAGAGAAATGACAACGCTTTTAAAAAAGATGATAGAGATGAATTGATTATTATGTATCTTGTCTTACAGGTGGGACATTGTGCTATTGGTATGTGAGGATTTTGTTTATGTCTTATTGGTTTAAAAATTACTTACTGACAACTACTGCAGCTTTAAACTGTTGTTTTTATGTGTCTTTTTTTGCTGCAGGAATTGTGAGGACTTCTGTAATTGTGACCGGGGTGCAAGTGTGTTCACGAATATTCATGGTTTGGTTCGTCACCAACAGCATCAGACAGGTGAATATCACGCCACAACACAGGAACATCACACAACAACACATCTGAAAACTGCAAGAGCTGTGTTTTATTGTACTATTATGTGTTTTGTATTTACCATAATTGCTCATTTGCACATTATTTTTAAGTTACTCTCCTTCCTGTGTATATTTGACCTGTTTTTCCTGACGTAAATGAAGATCCAGAGTGAAGAAAGCGTAATTCTATTCCTGGTTGTGTGGACGATGACAGAGATTACCAGATATTCCTACTACACATTCAACCTGCTCCACCACCTGCCGTACTTCATCAAATGGGCCAGGTGGAGACACCATTAGCCAGCTGCCGGGATGAGCTTGAATTGTCATTACTGTGTCAGACATTGTTGTCTAAGCATGTCTAAGCACTGATCTAGAGATTTCACCTCGCTTTACATCACGAAGTAGTGCTGCCGTGTGTGTGTGTGTATTAGGTATCGCCTGTGTGTTTATTGATTAGCACCTAATTAGGTAACTGAACTAACTGCTAACAATTGTGCTCTGACAATCAAGGATACAGAAGAGGGTTTATTTTACAAAACATATTTGAAAATAGAATACGAATAGATAATGGCATACATTTCTTATGTAAAAAAAACGTGATTTCTTACGAGAATAGTAATCCAAAAGGTGTAAATCAAAGCCTTAATTATCTGCATGGAAAACACACAACTGATTGTCAGTATAATGCGGTGACGACCGACACATTTCTCAGCTCGAGAGTGACATAATGTCTGTCTACTACTGTATGAAGAGCACTTGTGACGTGGCAGTCTCCCTGCTACAGTAGCTCAGCTGAAATTGGAGACGCTGGCAGGAACGTCAGCTGTACACATTGATAGATGTCCAACACACGGGCTTGGCATCTTACAGCCGAGAGAGAGGCTGTCTCACTTCATGATAGTGACGTTTACATATCACATCAACTCAAGTCCAAGGTGGGACATCTTGTCTCTGCAGTTTGAAGGTTAAACCCAAACTACGTTTTTTGTCTGCTAGTTCAGCTCGTCATGTGATCCGTCTTGAGCCAGTTACTCTTTTGTTTATCGGTTTGAAACCTTGTGTACTTAATGCAACTCTCTTCCCTGCCCCCCCACCCTTCACGGCTTTCTTTAAGCACGGAGGAGACGCCAGGCCCCGGGAGGGGGGCTCATGTTCAGCTGCTCATGTTTTTAAGACCATCTGTTTTGGTCATGGAATGTTCACCCAACATTTCTCTCACATCCGCCGAGACGCTCCCCCGAGCCTTTGCTGTGGTCCCTACTAAATACAGGACCTCTGTAGCCCTTAGTCATGGCATATATCCTACTCCAGAGGCCCTGTGCTGTCACAAAGAGAGGCTGGCTATGTCACACTTATGCCAAGTGACAGGAAGTAATAGCGGCAAACCAACAAGATGACAGATTGTGAATAGCCTTATGAAGAGCAGCTTTATTCAGTATCTTAGATGATTTTATGACGAATTTGGGAACATGTTTTGTCTTCGTATTCCAAGATTTGTTAAACAATCTTCCTGCCAAATAACTGATTTGATTTTTTTTATCACGCAATCGTCCGTATGGCCAAGTAATGAAAAACATACCTCTTAACTTTGTAATCAATCACTTAGTGACAGTTTTCAGACAGCATCTGCAACCTGATCCTGCGGCTTTGCCCACTTCAAAATCTGCCAAATCACATCCCTTTTCACAGAGGAGACCCAGCAACATGTCTAGGTTTGAGTCAGCGCCCATTATCAGTGCTCCAATTTGCTCCAATAGGTAATATTGCATTTCAAAAACAGCAGGCAATTAAAAAGTAGAAATAGCCGAGTTGGTTCCCTCAACTCAGAACAATTTATTATGAGCAAACATGGACGTGATTTTGTTCTTTCTTGAATTATCATTTGCTTTATGGCTGCCAACAAACAATGGAACAATGTGTAGATTTATTTGGATTCTTTGGCAGAAATTGAATATTGGTTTGATTGATTGTAATCTGCAAACTCACAGCCAGAGGCCACTAAATCTACTTGTGGGAGTTTTCCAGAAACCCACCAGTGCATTGCATCAGCTTCAAGAAAAGCACAAACTAAAGAAATACAACGTGACCCAATTTAGTTGTGTTTGATTACCTGTCAAAAGCAAGTTTATGATACAAGAGACAACACATGACAATTATTGTTGCTTATGCTAACTGTGCATGTGTACAATTAAAAAGAAGATTCTATGGAGCATGCATTGACTGTTGAACTCATTTTTAAAGGTTGCATTTGTTAAAATCTAAGTGTAAATTGTAGAAACCTAGGCATGTGAGTGCTTTAACATCCGTAAACTGTGTGTGTTTGTTGCATTTGTGTAACTGTTTACATCCTTTCCTTCCCAGGTACAACCTCTTCATCGTGCTGTACCCCCTGGGGGTCATCGGGGAACTGATGACCATTTATGCTGCCCTGCCGTTTGTACGCAGATCTGGAATGTACTCCATGAGGCTCCCCAACAAGTATAACGTGTCCTTTGACTACTACTACTGCCTCATCATCGTCATGCTGTCCTACATCCCACGTAAGGAGACTTTCTATTTCCATGTTATGAGAATATGTAAAAAAAAGGAGGATGACCCCAGATAGATGACCTCTCAGTGAGGATTTAACCGTTCATTTTTCTCCACATGAGACTTAAGATAAACAGCATTTCAAATGGTCTGAAAGAATAATTTCGAGTTTTATTTTTTATGCCGAGAGTAAGATGAAAAGATCAATTCCTCTATCATGTCTCCATCTTAAGTATGTTGCTGGAGCCATGAGACAGTTAGCTTAGCTTAGCATAAAGACTCGAAACATGGGAAACAGCTAGCCTGGGTCTGTCAAATGGTTACACTAGGACCTCTAAAGCTCACTTATTAAGATGTCCTCTGTTGTTTGTTTAAAAACTAGAAGTTGCAGGGAATTTCTTGGGTCACATTTGCCATCTGACCTATGACAAGAATCCAGGAAGTCACTACTGGGCTAACTTTTTTCTGGCTATAGTTTTATTTTAATTCAGCCTACTAACTTTTCAAAAGAGAACAAATAAGCACATCACCTAAAACTGACCGGCAGCCATCTTTGTTTTACATTTTGTATTGATGCAATGATGTTAATATAGCATATTTGTGCCAGGTAAATAGTAATACATTCAATCAAGGACAACACCAATGCAAGACATATAACTTTTTCAAAGTTGATAATGAACAAGTTTTCGAAACTCATACATTTTGCAGATCAAATATACAATATTCTGTTTCTCGTAACTTTTATAAAGGTTTCTTGCTCTCCTGCTTTTTTATTTAAAATGTGGATGTAGTGAGCTTTGAGACAGCTGACTACTTTTGCCTATAGCATAAAGAACAGTTAACAGAACATTTTCATTGTCCCCACAGTGTTCCCTCAGCTCTTCTTCCACATGCTGCGGCAGAGGAGAAGGGTGCTTCACGGGGAGGTCATAGTGGAGAAAGACGACTAGAAAAGCCACCACCTCACGCCTTCGTTTGAGCCAGCCTGCCTCCACCATCACCCCTCACCTCCCCCACTTCAACTTTAGCCCCATCGGACGTTACATTCTCCACCGCACGGGACCGGAAGAGCCGCACGGACGACGAATAAAGGAGTTCACCAGTAGTGAGCAACAATAACTGATCCTAAGTCTTTACAGGATTAATTCCTATCTGAATGGTAATATTGGAAACATGCTTACAGTCCCAGTGTTTGCTGGAGCTTGAGACTCCTTGACTGCACCTTGTTGCACTGAAACACGAGTCACAACATCTCCCGAAGGAGAACAAGGGAAAAGAGAGGCTTCCAGGGAAATGTGAAATGAAACATGTGAGGAAGATTGTAAGTTGTGTCTCCTGAGTTGTCAACCCCAAAAGCAACCCAATTGGCTGTTCCATTCTTTTTTTAAGTGTATTCCACTACCGAGATTTTGTACAAAGCAAAGATAAAAAAAGAGGAAATAGTTCTATCATACCTCAACAATAAATCTACATTTAGACAATATGCTGCTTCTTTGTGAATGTTTGTAAATGATACAATGTGAAATGAGCGCTTAATAGTAAACATATTTCTTAAATTATTCGCATACTGTATCACTTAGAGCAAGCACAGCTCAAACTTAACATTTTGTCAGCTTGGCTCCTGCATTCTCCTGTGTTGCTTTGATGTTTACTATGTCAAATTCATTTACAAGAGTGCATCCTCAACAAATTTGAAGTCTTCAAAAAGTAGTTTTCAATAGACAGCTGTAGGCGAGAGTACAATTCAGATTTTTGTAAGCACTTTCAGTCTTCAGTCGCTGTTGTGTTTGTTTTTTAACAGAAGGAATCCAATGTCCGTGTTGATAAAGGTAGTTAGTTCCCTCCTATTTAAGGTGCTATTGTAACATCATTTCAATCTTCTGTGCAGCTTAAGGAGTGACTGTGATTGGAATTGACCTAAAGAAGGAAAACAGGATGTGAAATGATTGAGAGGAAATGTTGCGTAGCCCAAGGTTATCTACGAAAATCGACTTTTCTGCTTATAATCTGGGTTAGGGAGGAGAGAAACCATAAAAGTCAATCACTGGGAAAGTTATTTTTCAAACAATATAAATGTGAGAATACCTTCTTTTGTGCAAAATGAATAAACAAAGTTCTACAATACTGTGGAGAGTTTTGTGATGACCGTCACACTTATGCAGACAGATAAGCCATCTGACACCAGATCAGTTTACCTGGATCTGCATAAAAATGTAGAAAAAAAGCCAACAAATACAAACACCTTTTGGGTTTTTACATATTTATTTGAGTGTTTCCTTCATTGTTCATAGTGTTGTTAAACTCGTGTTTTTCTTCACAGGAAACTACCTGAGTGCATAAAATGGCACATTTTATATTTGTAGGTAGGATCCACAGATTCATATTCATTAGCCTATGTACGTCTGTAATAGTGAAAAATAAATCTCATAACCACAAAATACTGTATCAGATTAAACTGTAAATGTGCAGTCTTGAACTAAAACAAGCTGATTTTGACATATTTCTGTATTAATGTGTAAATGCTTACTTCGACTCTACTCGTATAAATGAAAATGCTATATAGACATTCATGAAGGGAGATAAACGGTTCCTCAAAGATAGCATATCAGCAACATTTCATGTTTTTAGCGCATCATTTTGCACCTTTTCATTTGAAGACTATTACAGTACATGTTATGAAAAGCACTACGATAAGTCCACTTGGCTTCATAGAATGAATAACTTCCTACAAAACTTGCATAATGAAATATACATTCAGATATTCACGTAGAATACAGTTTTATAAAATGTATTTAAAATAACCATAAAAATATTTATATATATAAATCAGTTGGTGATTTGGTACTTTAAAAAATAAAAGTCCTCCTTCTGTGATTGCCCTGCTGTATTGCACTTGCTGGTAATGTTGGACTGTGTTCACTTTGGAGGAGAAAGGCATCTCTTCCCCATGAAAGAGAAGTTCTCTACTGCAGCGCAGGGCTTATTTCAAAATTGTCCCTTTTCTCTCTCCGTACGGACTCTCCATGTGCTGTGCTGGTGGACCAGTGCCACATGGGGGAAGTCTAGCTTCTCACTGCAAGCTCCCTTCCAAGAAATCGCTACGATTCAGGCAAACTCGCTGCAAAAAAAGATCAAGACAAGATATTAGGACAGCTCGACTTTTGGACATTTGGAAAGGAAAAGAAGAGAAGAACCGACGTACTGGTGTCCATTTCCTTCTCACAGATGTAGCTTATGAGATCTTCACAGAAGAAATCATTCCACAGCCCTTCATGGATGAGCCCTGCGCAGTCTTCTCCCATTTCATGCCCGTGGCCCCAGTCATCAGGCTGACCGGGCTTCCACCTCCTGCAGGCAAACAAGAGGGGGCGATCAAACATTAGACACACAGGGTTTTTTCTAAGAGAATGGTGGGAAACTACAGCGGTGAGAGAGAGACAAACTGCAGCAGGAATTTAATTTGTTTGAGGTTAATGAAGCTTCTATCCAAAGGTGCATATGTTATATATGTTATTTCCTTTTGTTGTTCTTGTCCTTTTGTTGTTCTATTTATGTTTTTATGTTTCATGTGGAACTACTTGAGCAGGTCTCACTTGAAAAAGAAATCAATGATCTCAATGGGATTGAGATTCATCTGTATAAATAAAGGTTTGAAATGAAAATATAGTGCTGGTTTGATACATTCCATAATGGTGTCGATATCCTTTTTTTGCAGTTGCAGAGAATGTTTTTCCTTTCGTTGCAAGAGAGTGAACTTATCTGATCTGACCACCCTGACAAATAAAAGTTTATTGAATGTGAGAGTATTTGTTTTGTTTAACTGGGCAACAGGAATATAGCAGTGGAGCTTTGCATTTCAAAGAAATCAAAAAACATCAGAAAGTTCAGACTTTGCATGTTTTTATAGTTGTTTCATGTAAGTGAAAACCTACGGCTTGTTATTATTATTGGAAAGCAGCTCTGAAACAAAATACCCATCTGAGGAACAACACCTAATTAACCTGTTAAGCCCTGAGCCTGTTTTCCAGGTCTCAGGCTCGAAAATGACATTCCTAGAACAAATGACTTTAACTCCACTTATAAAATGGGTACATTAATAATGTTTTTTCTCAAAGCAATGATAAACCTGTGAGTTGGATGTAGAAAAATCAGAATCAATATAGATTTATTTTTGTTTGAAAGTAAATTGAGGTTGAACATAGTAAAAAAACATATATTATAGTGTCCTTCCAATAAAATATATTACTTATAGTGAAAACCACTCTTGAATGATGGGATAGTAGAATAAAAGCTTTAGGAATCCACCCTATAACATATAATAAGTACCCTGTATCAAGATTGATGCAAAACATGTGACATTTGAACTTTTTAGACAGATTTAGAAAAAAACAACACTTCTGGGGTCATTTGGGTGGGGGCTATGGGGCTTAACACAGGATAAAAGGTTCCCTATGGTGGTATTTCCTGATTTCATACTGACGTGAAAGCAGGTTCAGTCCCGTCCAGCCAGCGCCAAGCGGTCTCCTCCTCCCTGTCCGTCAGACCCATCCAGAAGTATCCTTTTCCAAAGGTCTGCTTCTTCAGCCATTTCTGAGATCACATGAGGACATGAAGACTGAGATATAACCTCACATATTACAGAACAAGGACAACTTTTGATTCCAGTGCATAATGATTTGAGCTGATTTCATTCTTAAAGCGCTAAAGAGAGTATCATGATTAATCACCTGTTCCTCCACATCGTTGATGATCAACAATGAAGCAGAAGATGATTCACAGGTCGCCTTTGCATCGTCGAAACTGTGCAGGTCTTTGGAGAAGAAGTAGCACTTGCCTCTGTAGTGTGCCCACTCAGAAGGGCATCCTGTAAAACATTAAGTCACAAACAACCATATTATTATCAACAAGGTTAGATCAAATTGGTATACCTCCAACATTTTGATTATGAAATAGTTGAGTTTTTGGGAAATTAAAGGAAACATTGAAGCTTATAAGATGTAAAGTTTTACCTGGGGCCCAAAGAGTAGGAGCTACTGCCTCATCCTGCAGAGACACAGGGCCCATAGGAATTGATGGAGCCCGGATTGGGACCCCTTGTTGTCCCGGTTGTCCTGGGGGTCCCGGAGACCCTGGAGGCCCCACTGGCCCAAGCAGTCCCCTTGGACCCGGCTCACCAGCTGACCCCATTGCCCCTCTGATACCCGGGGGGCCCTGTGCCCCCTGAGGACCAGGCTGTCCGTCTCTTCCAGGCAGACCGTTAGCACCCGGCTCTCCTTTAGTCCCAGGAGGTCCGGCCCTGCCTCCTGACCCTCGGGAGCCCTTTGACCCTGGGTTGCCGGGTACGCCTGGCATGCCTTTTAACCCTGGTAGACCTGATGATCCTGGGATACCCTGCTCTCCTCTGGTTCCTCGTATCCCCGGAGCACCCTTTTCACCTTTTTCTCCCTTCTGGCCAGGCTGACCAGCTGATCCCTGGGGTCCTTTGTCCCCTCTTGAACCTCTGGGTCCAGGAGGGCCTGAAAATAAAAATTCACGATTTAAAATGTTTTCCAAAAAAGAAGGGTAGTGTCACATTTTGCAATGAGCGCTTACTTATTTGTTGCTAGGATTTAGATTAATACTACTGTATGGCTGCAGCTTCTTTTACATACTCTTAACACATTGGATTTAGTCCAGATTAAACCAAATCATATACCAATTTAATGAATGAATTTTGTCAGAAATGCTAGTAGCTGGATCTTATTACATATAGACATAGCCATGCTAGCTGTTTTCCCATTTCCAGTGATTGCTATAATCTAAGATAACCAGCTTCTGCCTGTAGCTTTATTTTTATTGTAAAACATTAGAGTGAATTTGATTTTCCTCATCAAACTCCTTGCGAATAAGCTCCCAAAATATCAAGTTCTTTGACTTTCAAAATAACTATTTAATTAATACAACACCTTCCTTACCCTTTAAAATGGTGAAGTTGGTTATTAGCTGTGAGTGCTTGTTGTCAACCAGCTTCATCTCCTCCATGACAATAGAGAGGTTGGTGACCTCCTTGTCCATACGCGCTCCCAGCTCTTCCTGCTGAGACCTCAGACTGGACGCATCTATCCTCACGTCCGTCACGCTGTTGTTGAGGTTCACCAAGAAGTCCGAGTGGCGGCCGACGGTCTCGGAACAAGTGCGCAGGTCATTCAGGTTGAGGTTGATGGCGCCCAGGAGCTGCGTGGTGAAGCTGATGTTGCCGGTCACACGGTCCATACTCTGCTCGGACTCATCCAGCCGCACTTCCAGCCGGTCAAACTTGGTGGATGTAAAGTTACTGAAGTCCCTCTGCCGGTCCAACACCTCCCTGAGGGTCTGGTCGTGGGCATCAGCCAGGCTGCTGGTGTTCTGGATCTGGTTGGCCACCGAAGCCAGCTGTGATCCCACCTCCTCCAGGCTGTCGTTGTTGGCTTTTGCAAGAGTCGAGGTGTTGCTGGCCATGACCTGGAGGTTTTCCACCTTACCACGGAGCCACTCAGTGTCCGAACGCGTCTGTCTGGCCGTTTGCTCCAGGCTCTGAAAGTCATTACGCATTTTCTGTATGGCCTGGGTAGTGTCTTCCACTGAGCGTTGCAGTACAGCGATGAGGTCTCTCTGCTGGGCCTGGGTGAAGTTGAGGCCGATGATGCTGAGCAGGGCCTGGTCCTGAAGTTTCACCTGCTGCTGGAGTTCTCTCTGAAGTCGCGTGGTGTCGTCCTGCAGGCCTCCAATGGCGCCGCCGTGAGACTGCAGCGTGCCATTTACAGAGTGCAAGGTGGCCGTGTTTCTATCCAGCGATCCCTGAATGGAGCCCTGGCTGTTTTGGATGTCTGAGCCAATGTTCTGCAGCTGACTCAGCTTAACTTGATCGCTGTGGATGCGTTCCTCCACCGCAGACAGCTGCCTCTGGAGAGACCAGATGTTGTTCTTGAAAGCCTGGATCTCTGTGGTGGTATTCTCCGACTTCGCCCCTGCTTGATCATCTGACGAGGGAGATGAGTGCCAGAAGTTACAAAGACTGTTCAGCTTCTCGCTTACTGCAGCTTAACCGCAGATACATGGAACTTACCTAGCTTTTTCAAATCAGTCTCGACAGCAATTATCTTTCCTCCATAGTTAGCGATACCTTCGGACACAGTGTCAACTCTTTGCACCACTGGAAGGAAAACAGAACAGGTAGGACAAAGGTTAGTGTCAGACTCATCACAGGCTCCATCTTTATTAGCAGACAAGAAATGCCCGCAACCACAGACATCCTATATAAAAGGGATCAGAGAGGAAACCACTGAAAGATACTGAGAGATGTCTTGTAGGCATGCAATAACGCTGCACTCGATTAATGTAATCTCATGGGTTATGCCAGATTTAGAGTGTGACAGGAGGTGGGCAGGCGTAGTAAAAGGGGAATATGGAGTTCATTGTAATTTCGGGTGATGGACAGAAAAGGTAGGCACTGTGAAAGAGACAGGAGGAGGGAAAAGGAAACATTCATTCAGCAAAGATGGAGTGGGTGGTCAATGACAGACTCCGAAGCTGGAGGTTGCATGGGGAGACACTGGCGAGGGCCCTATGGGACAGGAAGTGACCTAGTGGGGGTCTTCAGTAAACAGGCGGATCAAAGACAGCCCAGAGGAGACAGACGCTGTGGCAGAGAGGCTCTTCACGCCCCCACAGGCGACACCAGTGTTCATTTCCTCTGGAATGTGTCTGGGATTCCGGGGAATAAGCCCAATTCTACCACCAGCCTGGCCAGGGGGACACATCCTTTAACTGGGGACGGCATGGGCTCCTCCGTTGGGAAGCAGCATCCCCGTCCCCAGACAACAGTTCAGTCATGGGGCTTTCAGATCACAACATGAGCCTGTTCAAATCCATCCATCCCTCTAAATAAGGACACAGGTTGATAATTTTGTCCATGGCCCGATAAGCAGTAATAATGTCTTTAATCTTGTGGTATAACAGTAAGTCATCATATCCCATGTATGTTGAACCTTAAGCACTAAGTTTCACATATTGTGGAATACATGTATGTTATGTGTTTTCTTGCCGAGTCAGATTAAAAGATATATCACTAATCACTAATATCACTCATGTTTGTCTGCTAAGCATGAAGCTAACTCCAGCTAGCTTAGCTTAGCAAAAAGACTGAAAGCTGCTAGCCTGGTTGTGTAAAAAGGTAACAAAGTCCTCCAACAAGCACATGTCAATAATGTTTGTTTAGGTGAAAGTCAAATCAGTTAAAAAACAATACTGGTCTTGCAGTGATGGTAGCCATATTGTGTTTTGTCTTTTGGCTCTCTCTAGTTTTATCATACTCATATGACTGTGGTATTGACCTTGAATAACTAGAAAGCAAATAAGTGTAATTTTCTAAATGTCAAACAATTCCTTAAAATACAAGACTTCAAGTAAAGAAGATATTTTACTGTTATGAAAAAGTGCTTCCTGAGTAAATAGACACTGAGATGTTTGGGAAACTTCAAATTGGAAAGTGAATGTTTAACTAAAATGGTCAAGGCTGTTTTTTGTCTTTCGTCTTCAACCTTTTAGACATCTTAGAAACAGACTTACAGTTGTCTCATGGAACATATAAACATATTTAAAACCATATAGACCTTTAAAAACATCCTCGTATTTCAAAATAAGTGGTTAAAATGTTCTGTTGGACGGGAAATGTTCCACAAATCAGGCTAAATCGGACACGTTTCCAGACACAGAACGTACAGTTCAGCATTACAGAGCACAAAAGACACTTTTGAGTGCACTTCCACAGGCAGATACACTACACCTACAGTATGGCACATTGTTTCATCATACTATGACAAAATTAACCATAAAATACACATGCAAAGAAGTTATAAATGCAACAGGGCTTCAGAGGAAAGCAATATTTTGAAAGAAACCCAAGAGGTCTTAAAACTGTCCGGGTAGCCTTGTAAAAGTCAGCTTCCTTATACATTTAAAGTCAGAAATAGTAAAAATTATTGTAATGGTCACTCTTAATTAATCAATTAATTATTTAAGGGCAGCAGCTGAGGAGTGCTATAAAGAAGCTACTTGTGGTGATTGTAGCTGCTGAATAAAAGGTAATAAAAAAGCCGGTACTGTAGTATATTTGTCTTAGTATATGGGGTAACCCTAGGGACACGTTGCATTTGTCCAGAAAGACGGATTAAAGAGATATTCAATGAGGGAATACATTGAAAAAGTGTCATAGCAGCTAGCCTGGAGGTGAAGTCAAAACGTACATAGGCGACCTTAAAAGAGCGTGAATGTAATGGGACTACATACAGGGAATAACATAGAAAAAAAATTCATGGTGAGGTAGCATGTTGTTTTACTTTTGTAATAAAAACCATTCAAGTGTTTTATTATGACATGCTAAAGTATTAAGGTAAAAGTAGCAAAAGTAGAGGAGAGCCCAAAACTGACTCAGCTACACAGCAACTAAAGTCTGCTAACATTAGCCACCCAAGCTAACCAAGTTATGCTGAAGTAGGAAAATTGAGTCTATATTTCAAAACCAGTTGGTGTTCCAGAATAAAAGCACATTCATGCAGGGAGGGAGGTAAAATGCCAGGTCATGTCCTCCTCCAGTCTATTTTCTTACTGTCTTAGAGGAAAATGAATGGGACTTGAATCCTCTAGAGTCCAGAGAATGACCTCACACTGCTTTTGGTCATGTCAATCAAGAGACCACGCCGCAGGAGAGAGGACAGGGGTCACTGAATCCCTGCCAAACCTTTAAGGTTAAATTGCATCAAAACAAAAGAGTCACATTGAGGATGTTGGTGTGGGTCAGTGATGGAGGACAGAGAGAGGCACACATGTTAAGTGCATAGAGTGCTCAGGGTCTCACTGCATTACCATCTGGAGCTGGGAGGGTGTTTAGCCTGAGCTGTGGTTCCCTTGACAGAGCGGGGCTTCAGTGCCAGTAAAAACCCAATTTCAGTGGGTTCTGCTGGAGTTGCACTGAGTTCACTCACTGCTCATATGGGATCAATTAGGCCTGCATGAAAACATGCACCATGGAACAAGAAGGACCGACTGAGCTCAGAGAGTAAGGGGACATCATTGTTGATGCAGTTAAAACCCTCAGATAACCCCTGAACATGTTAACTTTCACATCCCGAAAATAAGTAGGGGATAAAAGCAGTCGCATATTGGAGTGTTTAGCACAATTATAGCACTCAGAGTTCAATTCTCAGAAAAGACGGCGGGACCGTTTCTCGACCTGAAAAAATGTTTAAAAAAGCGAACCAGGAAGTTCAGCTCTTGAGACCCTCCCTGCTGGAGTGTGCTTTGCGGGTGTTGGTAAAATAAACTGAGAGAATGTTGTAGGGTGGAGACAGACCGGCTCAAGCACAGGAAAAGGGGACATGGTAGGGGCTTTAAGGGGCTTTTACCCCAAATTGTCAAGCAAATAGCCTTTTCAGGCTCCAACTTAATACAACGGATGTGAATGAAATTGCCTTTCCTTTTTACTGTTTAACAGTTTTCCCTGGATCTACTTTCTACTTCATATAAAGTCTCTATAAAAATGTTATAGTCTTTCCACAGATGTATTGAAAACACAATTTTGTTCAACTCCATTGCATTGAGCAACCATCAGACAGATATCCCAGAATGTTGACAAAAACATCAAAGAAACTATGGTATCTTCATGGATACATAATTATTCACATTCAGACATTTGTCAACATTAAGGAAAATACTCTTACTGTCTTTCTTTCCAAGAGTTAGATGTGGTTATCAATACGATTTCATGTCTGTAGGCTAAATAGGAAGCCATTCCCAGTAGATAGTTAGCTTAGTTTAGCGAAAATACTTAAAGGTGACGTATCATGCAAAATGCACTTTTGTGCGTCTTTTATACATGAATATGTGTCCCCGGTGTTCCAGGGAACTCACCAAGTGTCCAAAGGGGCTGCAACGGATCTGATACAGACTGATCCAGATTTGAACACTTCTATGACGTCACAGAAGTGGTGCTACGGCTATTGGGCCAACTCCACCAATCAGGAGGAGACAGCCACGGACATTGCCGTTCGAAAGCGCTGGAGACGATGTAGTACATATGCCAGGCCTGTAGATGGTGCTGTTCTCACAGAATCAGCCCATGCAAAGACAGTGTTCAATTGAGCGAAATGAGGAATGGCTAAAATGCATTATCTGTTTGGTATTTTGAAAAATAAAAAGTATAAATATGCCTTATATAGGTATGGTCCTACACTATATTATTCAAATATAGCATGATAGGTCCACTTTAAATGGGGGGAAACGGCTAGCCTGACTTTGTACAAAGGTAAGGGGTTTTGAACGGCACTAATAGTGGATTATGTAACCTTAAAACAGAGCTTCCCTCTGCTCCCAATCTTTATGCTAAGCTAAGCTAGCCAGCTGCTGGTTGTAGATATGTATAACAGACATATAGAGAATGCCAATAAGTGTATCTAACAAAAGGCATTATATTTATTTTACTTCTGGATTCTTTCTTATAGGTGTTGCGGTCTTCTCCTCATATTTTCCAGTACTAATCGATTGCCATGAATGAATGACAACGGAACATTGCGAAAGAACATTCATGTAATGCTTGGTCACATGATTGAAGAACTCTTTCCTTCACATAAACACACACAAGCTCTCAGTGTTCTCATACAGTCATTATACACTCAGTAATGCTTTTATTCTTTTGGCAGAACAAAGACAAATCAAACAATAATATGTTTGGGCCCCGCTCTCTCAGCACAATGTAAGCAAATCATTTTATAAAATAAAATGCATCATTGAAGTGATATTTATAAAAGTCATTCTGTAATTGTACCCAGCAGGTCACAGGGACAGAGTGTATGGGGCCTTCTTACCTTTATATCCAAGCACAGCCACAGCGATGGTGAGGAGGGTACACAGCACATAGAGCAGAGCTATGGAGGTCTTCAGCGCCCAATCATTCTTACACTTGGTGCACTGGGTGCCCTCCTGGATCCCTGAATACAAAAAGAAGACATCAGCATATAATACATTGTTCCTGAACAGAAAGGTCTTAAAAGGACATGTGGGTAGAATTTGGTGTTAGCTGAGGACTCTCCAGATCCAGGAGTCCCACATCTGGACAAACAGTCCTGGAGTCTACATTAAAGAGTCCGGCAGTTTCCTTAGGGCCCGGGTGGTGAAGGGGCAGGGGACACAAAAACAATCCCCCCCACTGATTTGTTTACACTCAAGCTTATTTTCCTGAACTCAGGCTCCACTCAGAAAACTTCCTGTTTCAGTTCTCTTGTGTGCACAAAGAATCAGACTGAAGGAACTATGTTTAATGCACTTTTTGTACTTTTAACATCAAACGCGGACTCTTTATATATATATATCTCTTCTTATGGCAGTGTTAGTGGATTTTGGAGTAAAACTAAAAAGGCCTTAGCTAGCGGGGACACTTTTGGAGTACTTCTTTCCGAGGATATTCTTCATGACAGATGAGTGGCGAGATCCACAGCGCTGACGGGAACACAGCTGTGTTTCATTTTTAATTCAGGAAGTGTGTGTGGAAAGGTTTGGGGGGGGGGCGTTCTGTTTTTCAAGTACCTGGAAGGAAACTGACTTTACATTTGCAATATGAAGGAATGGCTTTAATTCAACTTGGCAGCACAGAGGGTTCAATACATAACTATCACAATCCGTGAGTCACATGCCCATTATTCATCAACCTGTTAAGAGTCAGGACCATTCAGTGCCAAAGATTTCCCCACACATCTAGTTTAATACATGAGGTAATACTTCAATAAATTAAAAGTCCAGCGCTGACTGAATGGTCAGGGCCTCTATTGGGAGTTTAGATGCCAAAGTTAACAACTTGACTCAATATTATGAGTGTAAGGGGATTGTTAATGATCACCCGGTGTAAGTACTCAGTTAAACACCAAATCCAGCTGGAAGGGAAGTCTCAAGAAAGCTCTGCCAACCTGAGAGAACTTCCACATAACGGTAAAAAGCTCGTTTTAACTGAGTTAAAAATTGTTTGAATTTTATTACCGTAGAACTTACGTAGACATTTGATTACCGCAGATACAATAGTTTATACAGCTGCCAAAAAACAGTGTCCGTTCTACATTGTTTTTCCACCAGAGTGTTTCCTAAAAAATAAATAGTCTAAGGAATTGGTATAAAGAATAGGTTTTTCAAACTCAAATATGTATTGATTTTAGTTTACATCTTAAAAACTCATCAATCCAGTGAAAGCCCACAAACAAAACACTGACATATAATCACATTATAGTTTTAGAGGGTCCGAGATAATTCCGTGAACTGCAATCATATTGATTCAAAGCTTCGAATAAGCATAGATGTTGAAATGTGATCTACAGTTTAAACTCTTTGCCAACACATATGAAACCACCGCCTCTCTGGCCAAGTAACAGTCTTTATGTTTTGCTTCATGCTGGACTGAAACCTTTGGAAATCAATCTTAGTGCATTACATCTTTGCATAAACTGGAGCAACTATACTGTAAGTGATTTCTTGCTAAAAGAAATGTCCAAAGCTAAAATGATATGGGGCAAAAAATAAACCATGATGATAAGCAAGAAGATGACAAAAATCATGGGAAGAAAATATCTGTGGTGGTTTGTTGGTTTTGACTTATTGCAACACACACCTGAGAGTGACCTCAGCCATTAGAGCCCTAAAACAAGCTGATGCTCTATGTGTAAAGAGCCTTATAGTGCATCAACGTTATCCTTGAAAACACAGCTTCAGCTCAGGGTGTGGAGCCAGTTACTAAGCACAAAGCTGCTAACACAGCTGTGTATGAGGAGTTACCAAAGTCTTCCCTCGCCACCGGTTTAACTGTAAGCAGAGAAGTGCACTCTGGGAATACAGCCACGATAAATGATTGCGTGTCTGAATCATTCATAAGTGCTGACATGTTTGAAGTGTCAGCTCTCGCATGCTTCCACAACATTGCGAGTGTATCGTTGGTTCATCAGTTCACAGTAATCAAAGCGCTGCTGCCCCAAATTTGCAGTTCCAATCCAAACAGGCTGACAGTGTTTACAAATCTGCTGCGCTGAAATGATACCACAACACTTTGTAAGGGAATAAACTATTACAGAGAGAAAAAGGATTTTCCATTTCAGTGCACGTTGACTGATGGTCTTCAGATTTTCAGTGGATAAGTGGAGGGTTTTGTGCTGGCTGTCAAATATGGAGGACACCTGGCAAAACACAAAAGACGTGGCCGAAAACACAACAACAAAAGGACAGAGTTCAGTTTCACAGCTCCTCCGTGAGCACACAGACTTCAGATGGAGCAGCTGTAGTCTCTTCAACCCCTGAGAGTCCACACACCAGTGGGCTGTCTAAGGCTTTATCAGGGGTTGTGACCTGCGTGCTGTTCATTTCCCAGTGGGGCACTTCCTGGATGAGTACGAAAAAAAAAAAAAGGAGTAGAGACAGATGCTGGACAGGACTGCTGAGTTAAGCTCTAGGCTCAAATTGGCGGGGTTTTTATTTGTTTCCTGTTTCCGGTTTCTTGTGATGTCCCTACATATGTTATGCGCATAAGTTAAGACTCAAGGGCTTGTTCCCTTCCCTTCGAGATGCCGTTTGCCATTCATTTAATCCATTGACAAGTTTATTTTGAGTAAGTTATAATGTAAGTGGCTTTACTAGGAACTATACGAGGAGCCCAATTAGACATTATTAATATTGATATTTGGGAGTAAATATAATAAATATATATCTGTTAGTAGAACTTTTCTAAAAACCTAAAAAGGTAACATGAACAAACTATCTAGAAAAACCTTATACCAACATGATATATCAGGAAAAAAGCTAATTTCTGCTGATATGTTACGCAATCGGTACAGCCCTACTAGCTTGGTCTAAATTAATACAGTTAAAGTGGAATGAACAAAGAAAATGTGAACCAGACCAACCATTTAATGCCAGTAACAAGTCAAATGATGCCTTAATTATGGTCGATTCTACCAAATACCAACAGGGAAAAAAGACATCCAGATGTTAAAGGGACTCCTTTGTATACCTCTGTAACATAGTGACATCACGATATAACACTCGTGTTACTATTGTATCTCAGTTTTTATTTGGTGTCCTATAACCTGCGAATTACTAAAACCATGCTTACATGGATGTCAATTATATTGTTACTTTTTCTGCTTTCAACTTTTGAAAGAAAAAGCTAGATTTATCACAGTTTGCATTTAAAAAAATAAAATGATGCATTACATAAGTGATAGTCTATAGGGGACTCAAATATAGACAAACATCATCATGAAGTAAAGAGACCTTATGGTTATGGCACCCCTCCACATTCCCTGACTTGCTGTTGACATGAGAAATGGCCAGATGGATTGGAGACAGTCAAGACGAAAGTCGTTCACACATTCTCAAATATCTGACACGCTAACGGGGCCCAGATGCACAAATCCTGACCAAGTAAAAAACATCTTGAGGTTTGTAGAGCATAACGTTTGGCTACATTTAGAGTCCCGATGTGGAGAGGTTCAAAAAGAAACATCCAGTGTGACATGCATTTTTGTTCAACATTCAAAATGAGGAAGAAGAGAATGCGAAGCAGATTGTGGAAAAACTTAAGTAAACACTGACCTCACTGTTCACAGTTTAACATCAGAGGCTCGCTTTCCTCTAGTCTGTCTGCTCGTCGTTAAAACTGACTCTGATTCGTCATCTTTCCCCTCCGCCTGCGCAGTCACACACAGTCAAATCTGACCGACCACAACCACAAAAGCAGCCATGGTCCAGGATGCTCTGACCACAAGCTGACAACAACACTTTTAATGCTCATGGCAAAACTAAATTGATGCTGAAAAGACAATGAGCCTGAACAAAATAACTATGTTTTCTAATCCAAATTGATTCCCTCATCATTGTTTGTTTTGCCTGGATAAAGTCACCCATTGTTCCTGCAAAACCTCTATGTTGAAATACAACCGGACAGGGTTCACTTTAGTCATAATTAAGTGTCTCCAATCCTCCGTCTTTCGCCAACCTTATTTCCTAAAACAAAGAATGACCAAAATCATCTTGTTCTTCTCAACTTAACATGCCCCAGAGTTCCAAATGATTCCCACAGCCAGTCAGGGCTGGTGCGTGGGCCCTGGTCATTAAACTTCAACGTTTATTTACTGTAAATAGCAGAAGGGACGCTATAGTAACGGATGAAAACACAAAGCTGTGAGCTGAGGTCACACAAACTGTGATTTGGATTATTGCCTCATTGAACACACACTCAAACCCTTTCCAGGAAGCAGGGTGCAGATTACTCCAAGAGGGCAATCACTGAACTATAACTGGCACTTAAGACAAAGAGACGAGTTACAGACAAGCAATGGTAGAAGTCCTTTCTGAGCCATAAGTCAAACTATATCAGAACGGGATAATACTCAGTTACAACGAAGTCAATGTTTTGTTTGAAAGGATACAAGCAAAATATAAAAAATTCCTAAAGAACATAAAGAAGAAGAGGTAACTTTCAAACACTACAAATCAGTCAACAAAATATCTCCATGCCCTTCTAAATGAAACAAGCCCCTTTTGATATGACACAACTATTGACGGGACATCAACTACGTTTAAAAGTAAGTCAGTTTTCTGATATGACACAAAAGTTGGAAAGTCTACATTTTGTCCAACCATCTCAATCTTTCTCATATGTAACTTTGTCATCTGGAAACAAAAACATGTCCCCAGATTATTTTAAAATAGGCTATAATGACATACAAGTTGCTGAAATCCAATACTTGATGCAGATAATTCATTTTCTCCACATCAGGATAGCAGACTGTCAAGAGTTTCTGTGATGAATGTGAAATTACGTTTTTATTTGCACTGAATGTCAAAATCTGTTGCTTGTTTTCACTTGTTTTCTCAAAAAACAGTCATCTCTCATGCCATCTGTGTTTCATTACTCAACAGAAATAAGTTTGAGTTTTACAAGATCTCTGAAACACTGTAATCTAAGCCAAGATGTTTCACAGTCAGGAGGGAGATGATGGCTCAATGAATGAGTCATACTGTACAGCGCTCAGCTTTCTCAATGGCATGGTGAGGTGGCCTGCACTGAATCATGTGCTGCGACGCTGTGCACAAGTGTGTGGGAGTGTGTGTGTGTGTGTGTGTGTGTGTGTGTGTGTGTGTGTGTGTGTGTGTGTGTGTGTGTGTGTGTGTGTGTGTGTGTGTGTGTGTTTTTGGACACAAATCAGTGACATTAAGACACAACTTTGAATAATTAGCCCCCCTTTGGCTCTTCTCAAACTCCTAGCCTCCATGGTGTACCTATTGTCCCTGAACCTGTCTTGGTAAAATCTGCATCCGTAATTTCTCAATGCCATTTTATCTTGCTGTGTTCAACTTTGTAGCCAAAAAGAAGAAAGCTTGCCGGCAAAGGAAATGTAATATTAAAAAAACATTCATAACAGCTCTTTTAGTCATTCTTTTGGTTGGATTTTCCTCAAACACAGCCAATGCACAAAGCTCCCTCGCAGCGGAGGTCCTGGCTTTATGGTAACCTCGCCTAATAGCTGACTGTTTAACAGCTTGGAGAATAAACTTGGTTCTACAGCATGCCCACTGCGCTCACTTGGAGGCCGTACCTGCCAATGACGCCATGAGAGGAAGTACAAAATTAGGGCCGAAGGGTTCTGAGTTCATGGGATGGCTCTGGGGCCCTTGCAGGAAACTGACACCATCCCAGCTCCATGTGTGGCCTGATTCAGGCTCCATCTCTTTTATTACATGTGATGGAAACCATACGCCTCCATCATAGGAGATAGGGGGGCATGATGCTCATAGCAGTGAGGAAATAAGAGGGGGAGTGAAGACAGTCAAGACAAGGCCGACGCTCAAAAGGATCAATGTGTGAAGATATAGTGGCAGCAAAATGGTTTAAAGATCGAAGAGGTGGAAAAAAAAGTTATGACGAACGGTTAAATCCAGTAACCCTGTCACATCATGAGCCAAGAACCTCTCAGGATCAGTGACATGGGCCAGGTCACAATGGGAAGGAGAGGAAAAAAGGATATGTCCGGCTGAGCACATCCAACAAAAGGCATTATCAAATGATGATGCAATCAATATTGCAGCTTCCAGCAGCTCTTCCTGGCTCCAGCTAACTGCCGCCTCGCAGTAGGAGAGGAAAACAGAGCTTTTTTTCTACCCAAAGATCAAATTCATCCGTCCGATCTGCTTTGATTCAGTGACAGGTTTATGAGGTTCCATTACACAAAGGAAAGAGGAAAAAAGTTGAGCATTTGGTTGTATTTTGGCTTACTAAGTGGATAAACACACATCAGCGAGCCTCCACTTCGTGTACAATGTAAAAAGACACTGAAAATCTCTGTGTATTTTGAAACCTGCATTCATAACATTTGTTGGCACCTTCTCAGTAACTGCTTTATAAGGTGATAAAAGGTGAAACCCTGGCATTATCACCGTATAAAGTTATAACGCTGAATGTGTATTTAGACAAGCAATAGACACAGGGTAACATTAGCGTTAATTAATCACCATTTCCATACAGGATCTCCAAGTATAACGTTTTATCTTTGTTGGCAGTACAGAGAATCTGGTATCGACATTTTCCAAATGTTCCCCTTCACACATGTAGGAAAACAACATGTGATTTTCTTTTTCATTCACATTCTAACTCGCTTAAAATCAAAACAACTAGCTGATAGACACTAAAACGTATTGGTTCTACTTTGATGTGAGGATAAAACTAAAACATTGATTAGTGCATCTTTAATGTTAAAGTTCAGGATTAATCAAACCTGAGTAAAAAAATAACCATGCGACTCTTTAAGGACACGGCCCAACCAGCCTCATCCTACCAACTGATAGTAAAAGGTATACAAACAAATACTTCCAAAATGGTTTTCAGACAGGCACACAGGCCGCGGCAGCATCCTCCCGCCCTGCATCCCTGCGCCCCCCCCACGAGCCTGGAGGCCCCGCACGGCTCTGCAAAGACTCAGCGCTCGCTGCACTTACACAAACAGGTCGTCTTTCCAGAAAACTACATCAACAGTGGAGTGGGGTGCGGGAATGGTCTTACTCAGCTAAGAGATTTGGGGCCCAACAGAGTGACTTGGGTTTTAGTTACAAAGCAAAACATTGGATCATAAGAACCCAAAAAGGTTGTAGCTCTCTAGTAAGTGTGTGTGTGTGTGTGTGTTTCTTTTTGTCTGAGTGTGTGTGTGGCCCTCTAGTTAATGACCATCACATTAGCATCCAGAATTTGATAGCCTGCGTACGCTCAACTTTGAAGGAAAGACAACACCATCAGCTACAAAAAAAAGAAAGAAGCGAGTTCTAAGTGAGAATGCGGGCGTGCAGGACAAGAAAAACAAAAGATTACCAATGAAAAACCGTCTGTTTGTCCTTAGTCAGCTGTCATTGAAAAAAAAGAAATCATCACAAAGTGCAGCACCTTACAATGTTACCATACAGGATTTGAATAATCGTATTCCCTTTCAGATAACATCGTACCACAGGAAAATCTGAGAATCTGTTGCTTTCTTTCAGTCAGCATTCTCAATACCAGTAGACTCTCAGCTGCAAGAATCTCTAAGTGCGTTTCTGTCTCTGAAACCTGATGGATGTCCGGATCTCCTGCTAGCTGCTTCAGGTGCCTGTCAAAATGTGAAAACCACTACAAAGACCCCCAGTTCCGAGGAAGAACTGGCAAGTACTTCAAAGAAAAACAAACAGCTAAATGTCGCCGGTCGGAGAAAACCAGAAATAAAATAAATAGCGTGACCTTTTTCCTCTGATGCGCAGCTGAAATAATAAACCACAAAATGGCATGGAGGCATTAAAACTTCCCTCTTTTTTGTCTTGTTTGCACTGTATCCAAAACTTTAAATCTACCTGCAAGGACACCCAAAACACTATCCTGGTCATGGATACATGCAGTACCAATAATGGCCACTAGTTGAATGGTCAAAGACAACTTTTTTATGATTTTTAAGCCAACCAGGTTTTGCTGTTGTTTTGCGATATTTTATGAACATTTCTGAGCCTGATCCCATTTCCAGTCTTTGTGAAAGTTCTTTAAACATCGGAAGCTAAAAATATTCAGCAGAGAAAGTGTCCAATGGCAGTTCATTTTTCAGCTGTTGTAACAGTCTACTGTCGCACTTTATGTCCTACTAAAACAGTGTCTGAAAGTGCACTAAACTACAGTTCCAGTGCTGCTGAGAGGATGCCAGATAAAACAAGGAAGGCTTTAAAGAGCTGTGCAGATCTTTGGGATACTTGACAGAAAATCGGTTATGGAAAATCTCAATGGGAAGTTCTTTTTAACAGGCCATGCCCCCATCAGCCAAACTCATTACCATGTTGGCCACATCCATCGCTGACACCGCCACATGGACGGAGGACAGGACTTCAACAGAGCACCGTGTGCGTTCTAGGAAATGTTTTTCTTGACCTTTTACTATCAGACACGGTGGTTTCTGCTCTGGTGTTACTGTGGCTGATGTCGGTATAACATTATGGTTATTGTGGAGAAAGCCGCTCTGTGATTTTCAGAGTTGCTTGTAATAGGAGGTTCTATCATTTCAACAGAGGCTTTGTGAAGATATGGAGGGCTGAAAAATAGGAATTTATCTGTGGTTCATGTGTTGTTAGGTGGTTAGACTTTTCTCAAAGGGGCTTAGAATGGACCCAAAGACAGATTGGGAAAAAAATATATGCAAATTCAGAAGATTGTACTCTGTTTTACTCTACTGAACACTATTTTTTCACAATATTTATAGGATATTTTTAATGAAGTATGCTTTGCTCAGAAAGTGTAAACTTCAGAATGTCAACATAATACACATTTTCTCCAGACTCAGCAACTAAGAATATGAAAACAGGTCTGAAGATGATCTCTGAGGTGGCTAACAATGGAGTTGCCGTCGGTTATGCAGCATCATGGGTGTTGGAGTTGCTTCTGGGTGGGCCTCCACGTCTGCGGTGGGACGCGGGGGTGTGGTCTGTCAGTCTGAATGACAACAAAGCCTCCTATCCTGCCGCTGGTCAGGAAGAAGAGGACGTTTTTCTGTTTGCCAAAATCTGGTCGGACACACACACTCCAGACATGAGGGTGGCACGCTCTTCTACCTCAGAGCAGCCTGAAGTCAAGACGAAGCATCAGGAGGAACTGTCTGACATCTGGGTTGTGAATCACACCGCTTACTGAAAGCAGTAATCAACACCAGACAATGGGTTTAAATTACTCTGCATAACTGTTTGTTTAGGGCAATCTAGAAGAAGTGCCAGGGGGAAACTCCTCTCTGAATGAGGGAAGAATCTGCACAGGGATCAAACAATTACTTTATTACTCCAAACAGCAAGATCTGATTACCACAAAGTATTTGTAATCAAGAGTTTTAGCAATGTGTGCTATGCAAAGACGGGGAAATGTGTCCATAAAGAATGTAGGTTTTCATGCAAACCACCATAATTGGTAAGAAAATAAGATACATTATATACAACTTCAGTATGTCTGTATATATTCACATCACTCAGGACATTCAATATTTAGGATTGCTAAAAGGCGGTCAGAATAATCTACTGAAGGCAGATTATACATATCAAATGTATACAACCCAAATACTTACAAGCGCAATTCTATTAAAGTGAGAAGAAAAGCATTGTGTGAGATCCTTATAACTTAAAAAAAGTATACTACAATATCACATGCGACCCATGTTATTATTGTTTAATACAATAAAAAATGAACTTTTTTTGAACACGTAAAAAGGGACAAAACTTTTTTTCTATTAAGTAAACAACAGTGGAGCCTGGGGAAATGTACATTACACATATATGGTAGTGTGAATTGTCAAAGAAACAGTTTGTCCACTCAGTATTTTTCTTATCAGTTATATCTTCAGACCCCTACTTTTGTGGGGGCTAAATTGCTCTTACTGTAAACTGCAGTGCCATATATGGCAACTTTGAAACACTGAACACAGTGTACTGTATGAAGTCACTGAATACAGACGTTAAACACAAACTCTGCAGAGTTATGAGAAAAATAACCATCTTATTATTTTTAATTCATTAATTAACCATATGCATGCACAACAAGCATCATGCCATGGAAGGTGCCAGAATGGATATAGTGAATTCCCTCTGTCTGCAGTCCTAACCACACATGGAAAATTTGATAGTCGTTATGTATCTGACAGAGTTCTGGAGCAGTTCCTCGCTGTTCCTCTCTGCTTCAACTCTTTTTTTTTTGCAAACCAGGAAGCTGTAAGTTGATCTTGGCAACGCTCACAGCCATGCCCCCCCCCCCCCCCCCCCCCCCCTTCATTAAGATTTTGGACTGGGAATAACAGATTTAGGAGGTTTTATTACTTATACTAAAAAGAGGAAGAATTAGAATCCCCAAAGTCATTGTTAAAGTGTGCCTGGTGTTCTGCGGCCGGAGGTGTGCAGAAGACCTCCGGGCGCGCGCACACGCACACACACACACACACACACACACACACACACACACACACACACACACACACACACACACACACACACACACACACACACACACACACACACACACACACACACACACACACACACACACACACACACACACACACACACACACACACACACACACACACAAGGGTATACAAATGTAGTCTCTAATGTAAAAGAATGTTCCCAGCAGAACAAAGAACTGCAGCTAGCCAAATATGAACGCAATACTTTTCAAAGGAGGCTCGCAGGTGTCTTGGAGCGCCTTCTCTGCTATTCTTTTATTAAATTATTAAATCAATGACTCAGAGCCCCTTGCCTAAACACCCCCTTAAAGACTCCTAAATAGGTCACTTACTGAACTGCAGAAACTCTCCCCTGACATCTGCGTGTGGGTCGCGTCAAGGACACCGGGGTCATTATTGTGTGAGCGGAGAGGAACCTTGCTGCTTTCCCTCACTCTCAAAGGTGAGTCAGAGAAGTCATTGACACTCGGATGATCACAGGCCAGATTGGAAATAGCGGCTAACTACCAGCACATGTGTATTCCTGGCAAAAACATCACAGATCGACGCCTGCTCTGCATATCTGCCTGGAGTCATTTTACTGCTGTTTTATTTCGCTAATGAAGGCAAAACAGAAAGAGAAGAAAAGAGAGAGAAGGTGGGAACAGTTTACAGTACGCCTCGGAACTGACTGATGTTACAATTGGTATTGTTCTGTAGTTTCTCTACCTGATGTCCCGGTTTGAAACATGCCATCAGATAATTTACTTAGAGGGATAGTCCGGATTTGTGTGGGTTGTATGAGGTACTTATCCAGTGACTTTTATAGCACAGAAGCTAAACAATGTAATGCTGTGGACAGGGCAGTAGCAACACGTGTTTAAGCCATAACAATATTAATATCAGTTTAAGTGTGTATGCTATATTATGAATATTGTCACCGCTTTACCTTTAAGGGCAAACAGCCCTATTGGTAGTTAACTGACATTGTTTAATCTTCTCTTCCGGCCATCTCTTTTAATAAAAATGTACATTTTACCCAGCGGGTCATACGGTTTTCTAGTCTACTGCCACATTGATCGGTTTGATGTTTGTGTTATTATTTGTATAAGTTGTATACAGTAATATACACATATTGTGATCTATACAGATAGGGCAACAGTAGTTCAATTTGTTGGAACTTGGTTAAAAGTTCCCCGAACATGATATAATGTCACGTAATACTAAGATGGGAAATGCAGAATCTAGATTTCATTATGTACATGTGTGAAAATGAAAACAGAATTCATAAACCTCCATTTCCATACCCTATGCTTGAGGATAGCATGTGTGAAATGTACTTTCCACCCCTACTTATATTATCCTAGGCTGTACTATTAAACTAGAAGAAAAATGATGTATTCATAAAATCCCTGTGATCGCCTGCCATTTACCCTTTTGGCATCCGTTCTTCACATACGGATAGTTTAGTGGCATTCCAGGTTGAAAGGGTTGAATTATAACAGAGATAACTCTGCGTCCAAAAGGAGAGTGAGTAATGACTAAAACCCACTGCGCCAGTTTTCATCATTACTCACACTCAAAACTAACGATGTACTAATTGTGTAGGCCATGTAAGAGCAGTTGCTCTTGTGTCATAAAGGTGTGTACATTTGTGCTTTGGATAAACAGTTCCAGCTGGATCGTGTACCGTTACAACTCCCTCCCCTTTTCTTTAACTACTACCATCACACACACGCTCTTATCTCCTCACAAAAGCTCCTCTCATGATCCTCCAAACCCATCTATCAACTTCCTGCTGTTCCCCTATAACCGGCTGCGTCTCCTCCACTTTCTCCCACTTCCTTCTCACTCCCCTTTGAATCTCCTGGGATAAAATATCCCCTTGCCGGGAGCCCCCTTCTCCTCCAGCTCATTCAGCATCTTGGTGTTATCTCCCGTCCCGTCTGTCCACTGGTGCGAGATTCTCCCGAAGCCAGATACGAGGAATCCCTCATCCCTGGTCTGTACATCATCTTTGTGTTTACACCAAGAGGCTTGAGTTTTAACAGCCCGCTCTAAAATCTCAGGGTGAACCCTCCTCTCCCGGCACAGAGTAAATAAACCTTAAGTCTGACATGTGAAACTGAGACATGGAGGTGGTTCCTGTAAGCCAGTGGCTGACATCTGACTTTATTATTTTAATCCCGTCCTTCAATGTATCTTGGTGTCTCCTTGGGAAATGTAATTTGTCTGCTTACATTTTTCTTTCTCTCACTCACATACACTTAATTCACTTCTTTCTCCTCATGTCAACACTTTCGATCTCTATTTTTCTCCATAGCGCTTGGAGGTGTTGGGGCTCTGCACAGATTTTAAAGTACCTTCTTGGTATGAATGATTCCAAAACCATCAAAAATGGGTCAACAGTCAACAGGACTTGAAATAATTCTTCGGATAAAAAATTATCGGGATTTTTCTGTACATGACACCGGATGGGATGAAATGTAATGAGAAAATCTTCCATGTGCAGAGAAGATGAGAAATCAGAAGACATTTTGATGCAGGATCATCATCATCAGAGCCCAACCAAGTAATAGCACACCATTCTGTTTTTACTGACACTCACCGAACAGTAGGTGTGGGGTAGTAAACCATACATAATCAGGAACAGGTGTTAAAGAGGCATGACACGCGGAAAACATATATAAAGAATAAAACTGGTTTGCTTAAAGAAGAGTTTGAAAACACATTGTTGGCCTTGAAATCACCTGAAATGTATTTTTCTTGCATTATTTCCTATTATGTTAAAGGCAAATGTACTGTTTATTGCTGATCCGCCTGATTTTAGCAGGTGACTTCAGTAAGTGTTTTGCCATCCACGCTTTCTACAACAGGTGTTTAACCCAATGCAGATTCAGGTCAAGTACTTCTGCATCTGGAGCTCCTACAACGGCTCCTTCAACTACTAGAGCCATTGTCTGTTTGAACTGGATCTGGCCCAACTTGACCCAATCCATTCCAGGTTGGGCCGGGTTGTTATTTTTTTCCCTTAGTCTGATAGATGAGGAGTAACGAGGTGTTGTCACAAGTCTCTGGTTCTTAACGGGTTGGGCGTGGACAGCAACTATACATCAGATTAATTAAAAAATTAAAAAAGTAAATTCTATATTTTTAGCTCTGTTTTGGTCTGAACCAATTCTGGAAGGAAGAGTCTTCTGTAGCTCTTTGACTGCTCATTCCTCTACTATGATCACCAGCTAAGAAAGAGGGTTAATAAAAAAAGGCACATAGAATAAATATGTTTGCGAAGGCATGCCCACTTGAAAGGAGCAAAGAAAAGTGGTATGGCAAGCTATGCTTTACCAAAGTATTGAGTGATCAGAACTTGCCATGCAACTTTAAGAAAGGACTAAGAGGCAGAACTGGAGAAACCCACAACACAACTCTTTAAACATTTGCCAAGAAACCACAGCAAAGTGAATAAGAATCCTCAACATACATTCTTACAAACACACTGCGAAGTATCACATGACAGTATGTATTAACGGTGTCAGGGTCTGACAAAACCATGTCTGTTTCCATGTTAACCATGATGGATGAGGTGGTAGGCGAAGTGTCATTATCACTACAGCTGAAGGTGGTTGTGAAACCGGGGGATGCTCTTTGCCAAAGAAACCCACCGGACTGAACCGAGCCCTGGCTGTGCTGACACAGCTGGTTCCAGGCACCCCAACGCCATGCTCGGGCTCAAGGAATGTTCCGGGCCTCGCTGGAGAAACCATAACAAGTGCAGGAAATAGATTAGTGCACTCTGGGTTCCACGCCGGCCGCAAACCTCCAGAGCCCGGCCTCCTCTAACCCACATGTGTGGGAACAGGAGACACTGCAGCGGAGGGAGTAAGACCCCCATCCAGACAACAGTGCTGATCCTTCTGCATTGAGTAATCAAGCCTCCATTAGTTCATGACTGGCCCTGACTCCTACCTGCACACCAACTGCTTCCAGTAAAAATAAATACCACATGAGAGCCAGTGTTGGATGGTGGTGAATGCAATTTATATGAAAGATGGTGTCAACTGTACACACTGAATGATGAAACATGTATATATGATGATATTCTGGCAGCTACTTTTTATCAATACATAATGTTTAGAGCAACTTTAATTTTACAGCGGGTCATTCAATTCACATTTTGGCTCACTGACTTTGCCTCAATCTGTTTTATGTATTTCTAATTAGATTTGCATTCATCTGTTTAAAGGATACCCCCTTGGGAAATCTAGTTTTGCCAAATTATTCTTGAACAGTAAATTAGGAAAGGCAATATGATCCAACATGACATGTTTAGAACTGCTACAACATAAGTTAATATACAATTTGGCTTAGATCCTTTCGACTTGTTTGCTAACTTGCTATGCTAGCTTAAACATAGGATTGAGACTTAACTTTGCTATGCTATCAGAAACAAACAATTGCCCTGTATTGAATCTAAAAACCTTGTACGTTTTTGTTGTCCATCAAAAACATAAATATCTTGTTTAGGAAAATCCTACCACTGTCTTACAATGCTTCCAACGGCTGCCATTAGCATTTTATGTGCCAATATCGCTGGCAGTTATTTCCTGATTTTCATAGTTCAGAAGCCTGATCTTCTTGTAATTAGCTGTGAGTTTTTTGCACGTAGAGAGAGAGCGCAATAAATACTGATTAAGTAAGATAAAGTGAAGACAAATTAGCTTGTGGTTGTGTTATTCCACTTTGGTTTAGACATTTTCACAATCATCCTGTGTAATTGAATAATGATCAATTGGTACTAAGTGATCCAAAGCACGTTTTCCGAACTTACATTGTCCAGCTTTGGTGAGCCGGTGACAGTTGTAGCTTCAACATCTTTGGAGAAAAGTGTTTTGTAACTGAAGGACTCCTGGTTTGAGTCATGCAAAGGGGTGAGTGTTGACTGCCAATGATCAATGAGTATACCAGCTCTGAAGGGGCTGCAAGAGTTCAGCCAAAGCTCAGGTTGATTTTCATTTTTATTCTAATGGCCTTCTTATGTCAACCCCCACTGAAAAATAAATATGTTTAAAGCTTGAGCACAGTGGAAGCAGTTCCGGCCCGGATAAACTTGGCAGGGAGAGGGATGGGATTACCAGATGAATTCACTCAACAAGTGTGTGTGTGTGTGTGTGTGTGTGTGTGTGTGTGTGTGTGTGTGTGTGTGTGTGTGTGTGTGTGTGTGTGTGTGTGTGTGTGTGTGTGTGTGTGTGTGTGTGTGTGTGTGTGTGTGTGTGTGTGTGTGTGTGTTTGTGTGTGTGTGTGTCTGTGCCATTTTTACTTAGATATTTCAACAACACTGTCACACTAAATCTAGCTGCTTGTTACATGTGTTGATATTACAGATTCGGCTTTATAATGCAAGAATGTGCGCAAACAATTTTCATTGAAGTTGAAGCCAACAATCAAACCTTGAACCTAAAAGCTAACAATCCTTATCATCCTTCTTGCTTAAGGACAACAGAGTTGCACATGTTTGCGCCAAACAATTTGGAATTTTCCAGTCCACTGGAAGTCTATTTGTCCACTTTTTAGTTTGTATCCATGTTCCCTTCTTAAACTAGCAAGATTGATTGAGTGTTCTCAGTAATGACACAGATTTGTACAACAGCTTTGACACATCTCAGAGTTTGAAACACTATCAGCCTCCTGGGAGAAGGCAGTGAATTAAAGCAAAAACATGGATCTGGAAATAACTGCTTGTTTCCCCCTGAGCACTGAGATTACAGTGCTAATAGTGGAAGAATGGGGGTTTGTGATGGTTTGCACAACAAAGCCGCTGGAGTGGTGAGGAGGAGGACCCTCGGAGCCAGCCCCTCCAAACAGCTGCCGTACCCCTGAGAGGGCCAACAACACTCATCCAGAGTTCAGCAGCGCTCTCTTCCTACTCTTCCGAATGTCAAGAGTTCAATTGAATAAAGTTAAAAGTGAGTGTGATTTGGCTGGGCGCCTGTAGCTCTCCATGAGCGGGAACAGCACGCGCTCACACAGAAAGACAAACAGGATGCTTCTACTCGGGTGACTGGGATAAAAGAGATTGTGTTCTGACACAGTTTGAATTCCTCTCAGCTGGTGCTGCAGTCCACCACCTCATGTCCACTCTCATGGACCTCCGCCGAATTGTGTGTGAATGACTCATGCTGCAGCAACACCATAAACACAGAGACACACAGGCTCCTGATCCCAAATCAGTGTTCAACCAGCAGAAACAGTGATGGAGCGCTCCATCTCCAAGGAAATGACTAATGATGTGTTTGAGTGTGTGTGTGACACAGCATTTGACCTTTGCTGCCAGTTTTTTATTTTTTCATCCAAAAGCATGAATGCATGTTCTTGATGGCGAACATATGCCTAAATAAAACCCAACAGCAGCAACCGGAGGATTAATTAAACAGACTGACTGAAAAAGGTATTTGTGATTAACGATCATAAATACAGCATGTCAGATCTACAAATGTGCATTTATGAAATCAATTGTAAACTTTGTGAGCTTCTTGCATTATGCAGAACAAGAGAAAATGACAGAATGGATCATATTTGAGTTGCCATGGAAGAAGAATTTCTAAAGGGTAAGTTTGCCAAATGTATATAAAAACATATTTCCCCAAAAATATTGGTCTTATTAACTATTTGTTAAAAGAACAGTGACAGATATCCCCAAACTTGAACAAACACAACCAACACTGGTTGCATGGCTGGATGCCATTCGAGGTAAGTGTTTGTAATTTGTGTGAACTGACCCTTGTTTATCTTTATCACTGGTCTGTCTGGGTCACTTCCAGTGTACAAGTCCAATGGGAAAACGTCCTTTGTATTCACGATAAGCCAGCTAATGTAAACCAGTTACTGTGGTGCTTGAATTTTTTTTTGGCTAACATACAAAGCTTTCTTTTATATCTGAAGTTGTTTTAGAATACATCAATCACAATACATCATGAAATAGAAAAAAAACTAAAACTTAGCTAAAGTTCCCTCGCATGCAGTGACACAAAATGGATCGTTTTTTTAAACGAATGATGTGGGAGACAACCCTGAGCCAATACAAGCTCATAAGCATGTGGTAAAGATATATGGCCCTGAATACATTACAAAATGGCAGGCAGTGATGTGTGAGGGTAAGCAGAATATTTATTTGGGGATTTAAGTTGACAGTGGCATAACATATTAAAAGCCCAGTTTGTTTCATGTCATATTATGTTTTTTTTCTCATTTATTTGGAAGGTTGCCTTCAGATGATCAAAGGTTTAGAATCCAAATGTTAAGCTACAGGGCTTTCGTGGTGCATGTGTTACACTTGTACACAGACCAAATGCATGTGAACCCCGTCTGCACCACAACAGAAAGATTTACCATACATTGACTGCAATTTGAGTAACTCCACATTTGTTGAGGTCCCGTGAAATGTTTGTGTGAGTCAACGCGTTTGAGAGACTCAGTTTAAGTGGATGAAAGAGAGAAGAGATTTTCTGGAGCCTCTTGATCTGGTGAGCTCTGTCAGCGGTCGTTGGGCCTGCGGTGAGCCGGACCTCACAGACTGTCAGCCACACTTATGTTCAACCCAAACCCTGCAGAACTGTTAGCAACAAAGCTAACTCTGGCAGTCTGCTATCTGTCCTGATGCGTCTTCTCTGCTCGCGAGAACATTAAATTAGTCCGACATGCCTATAAATACTAAGGTAATTTAAGAAAAACAACAGGAGTACAGTTGTAGCTATTATCGACAACATTTTAGTCTGAAAACAATCAAAAGTTCAAAGTGTTTCAAGTTTGCGCTCTTATCTTAAGAAAAATCACTTTTTCACTCACCGAACCTCTTGTATCCAAAAGACTGTACTTCCTCCTCGTCTGCAAAGTCGTCTGTGTGACATAATCAGAAACAAAACATGAGTAGGTCATATGTGCGCTACTGAGGATACATACATTGTGTCCCACAATATCATGACTCAGCTAGTCTATACTCTTCTTTTTTTTCTTCTTGTGTGTACATTTTTTGTAAGTGTGTTTGTTTGATTGGAACTGTTTGTACTGGGTATTGATAGTTCTTATTAAATTGATTTAATAATGGTAAATAATGCAATAGTTCAAACTAAATAAAACAGACAGGGCAACTGCAGGGCAACTGCACATAGCCAAGAATGTATAATGTAATCCTTCAGTCCAATGATCTCTGTTTGAGTGGAGACAGCCAACAAGGCGTTTGGTTGAAGTTAGTAGGGTATCCTCTATACTGTGTGTGTGTGTGTGTGTGTGTGTGTGTGTGTGTGTGTGTGTGTGTGTGTGTGTGTGTGTGTGTGTGTGTGTGTGTGTGTGTGTGTGTGTGTGTGTGTGTGTGTGTGTGTGTGTGTGTGTGTGTGTGTAGATAGGAGGTCCAGAGAGCTGTAAAAGCCACAGGCTGCGGTTTCTCTGCATTGTTGACAGTTACCCTAATTACACTGTGCTGCACTATACTGAAGACTGGAGCAGAGCACAGAGAACATCACCGGTAATGGTAAGCAGATGGGACTGATCAGGGGAGACAGTGGAGACAGGGAGGGATGAGCTGAGTGTGTGTTAGTTTGTGGGGGTCAGAGTGGGTCATATGCTATATCGACTCAGCTTAAGCTTTTAAAATGAATAAGATATTTTATTTAAAGGTGCTCAAAGTCAAATAATGTGCTGTCAAATGCTACTAATTGGCTTGTAATTAAACATCAGAGACTACAAGATGCGTTCACTGGTCATCTGCCACTCAGGAACTTTTCCTAACAATGGTAAAGTTGAATGGAAGCAGCATCTCAATTCTCCCAACTTCAACAAGTTTTCAAAAATAAATCCTTTACGCAGTCTTATTCTGCAAACATAATTTGGTACATATATATTTGAATGAGATGCAAGTAGTGGACGGAAAAAAGAGACTTCCAAGTATTTCCCAACTTCTGCACCGCAGTACCGTAATGTCATCCAGATGTGAATTGCGCACCACACATAAATACCCACAGAACTAGGTGTAATCTGAGCGTTTGGGGGGAAACACACTTTAGGGATAAAATACACGTAAAGGAAACATACCTTTCATGGCGTTTTATAACTCGTTGAGCACTGAAGAAGAGATGAGGACCCCTGTCACTTTCTGCGCATCTCAGCATCCAGTGCAAAGGTGTAAACTTGCTCCGCAGAAAACGACCCAAACTTATGCAAGGAAACTATAAGTATGTCTTCATGTCGAGTCTTCAGTTTAAAATCCCATCTTCTCTGTCCTGTTGCTCGCTTAGTTTGAAAGGAGTTTTTGCAGGAGTGATGTGATGTTCCCTGAGCCTGAAGGAGGAAGACGTGCTATAAGTGTTAAGTTACACAGAGAAACACGATCAACTTCCGGTGTCGCTTTCAGAATTGAATCGTTTTTTGTTTCGTAACACTGTAAATAAAGCAAACATAGTATATTTTATGAAGAATCACTTTTGTTATCAAGATAAATGTCATTTTTTAACCAGATAATTTACTCTCACTCTAACTGTTTAGCATGTCTCTGAATGTGATAAATTGCTAAATCCAGCAGCCAGTTAGCTATGCACAAAGTTTGCCAAACTAGGTGAGGGAAAGCTAAGCCTAAATTCAAATGTAGCACAATTAAATGTAAAGCTAATTAAAGCTTACCATTGAACAGGTGTTGCTACAGTGTTTAATTTGTACAAAAAATGTAACCATTTCCGAAGTGTACTACAATAAAGCCAGTAGAACTCCTAAAGTTAACCTAGATACAGCACAGTTAACCACACATATGCAAAGCCATAAATGTGCTTCAAGTAAATGTCCAAAATACATGGTTGTTTTAGCTATATCTGCTTATATTCAACCCCACAGCACGTCTACCCTAAAACAAAAGCCAACCTACCAAACTCTTATTTTGGAGTCTAACGTGCATGACATCCGGTTTCCCCAAACTTTCTCTCTAGCTTTCTCTTTGTAACTTTAAATCGTCCACACTTCAGTTTGGGCTCAACCACTGTCCAGCTGAGGTTTTTGAAGTCATACCAGTGCCTGTCCCGTCCCCCCCTGCTGAGTCTCCCCCTGTGGGGATGGAGGAGGTGCGGACAGACCCCGGGCCGTCGTGCGGGGCTGCAGTAATCCAGCCGGAGATGAGATTAAGTTACTGGGGGTTGATGGCAATCGCGTCCCCGGGTGAAAATCTGGTACCCATTAGAGATAATTTCAAAGGTTTGGGGAGGTGGAGCGACACCGAAACGCGACATTTCAGTGCAGTTCCTGTGTGTTTACATATTCACATCTCATTTCCTTTAAGGCAGAAAATCACTTTCATACCCATATGATATTCCTTTAGGTCCATATGGTTCTCCATAATATGTTACTCATGTGGTTTGGGGTATTTTATCAATTGAATTATCACAATAATCTCACATTCCTGTAATACTGCTAACATTTACATATTTTCAAGACCTTTTTATAAATCCTCCATAAAGAAGAGATACGAAAACGGCACAGTAACATTATTTCAATGTGGTCTAGTTATTTTTGTTATTTTATGGAAATTGCTAGAAATATCTATAATAAAGAAAAAGCTTTACAAAAATCAAGAAAATAAGAGAATAGTATCCTTAGAGTAAATTGATTTTATAAATTAAGTATCCATTCTAATTTGTTGGATACAAACAACATTTTTGGACATCATTATAGCAAAAACGTACCTAATGATGTAAATATACTTTATTGTTTTTAGCTTGTATGTTAACTGTGGCCTTTATCTCCCTTTAGGGTTTGCAAAATGAAACCAGACTCATTTTCTCTGCTGTGATACATATTATTCCTCCTTACTTTTTCCCTCGATGATACAGATCTTTACATTGTTTACTTTTAGTTCAAACAACAATTTACATAAAATAGTCCCTATGGACGCCAATACTGACCACGATCCATCATAATTAGGCAGCAGTGGCCGTTTCCCCTTTGACTCCTCCAGGTGCTGTGAAAATGTCAACAGTTCCTGTGTCCATAATCTCTCCGGCCTGCAGATGCAGATCACTGATCAAAGGCTTAACAACAGCTGCATCAGACTAGATCTAAGACAGACTCATGGTTCCACAGAGCAGGTTAGCATCCCTCGGTTATATTGCATTGATTTACAGGAAAAGACACAGATAACACCAACTGTCCAAGCTCTAAAACCCTTTGAGTTTCAAGGAAAAAACGTGACACAGACATCAAACTCAGATCTGTTTTTCTTCTCTCTTTGGATAACAGTGCCTTCAAACCCCGGCTCAGTGCTAATAGCTGGAGTTTGACCCAGGACTCAACATCTTAGTTTCCAGACCAGCCTGAGATGATAAATCGGCTAATTACTTGTTTTCCTAAAGGCTTCAAAACTGTTATTTTACTTTCGGCCATAATTGGAGCAGCAGGCTGGTATTAGGAGCCAGATAGGGATCGTGCACCGCTGATAAAAAGCAGCTGAGGGTCAGGTATCTTACCAGCCCTGCTCCTGCTGGTCCTCATTCAGGGGTTGGGACCTGATTTGCTGGGTCAAGGCTTTTTAGCAGTGGGCTCAGATTAACAGAGAACTGAGAAAGCACACAGGAATTCCACATTTACCACGCTGCTGTTGCTGCCATGTTTAGATAACATGATAAGAACTCAGATTGTCTTGTGTGCAGCAGGACAGTCGCTGGTGCTAGAGGCATGAAAGAAAGAAAGACATTTTGCTTTTTCTCTCACAGAAGGATGTATGATCCAGGATTTAACCATACAGTTTGAAAAAAGTGACATTAGCGTCCTCTTTAAAGTTTTTGTTGTACTTTCTATGGCCTACAGTACAAAGCAAAGCCTAACTCCAGTTTGTGCCAGGTCTCTGCAGGAAGCTCAGGCTTACTGTCAGTCTGATGGAGATTAGAGCAGAACGTCTGACCTGAGGAGTCTGCAGGGGAACAATTAAATGAGATAGAACTGCAATCAATTGAGCATGTCATTTCTCCACTGCGCTAAAATTGCCCTTGATGACATTGATGTGTTGTGCTGGCTGCGTAAAGCTTAATAATGCAAACACACCAATAGGATCTGTGCTTGTGAATAGATCCATAAAAGTAGAACAATCCTTAGAGGAAGCAGGCACCTCACTCTCAACTCTCCAACAGCAAAACCTGCTGCTTCTGTTCTGGAGTCTTGTGTTGCAAAGTTGTCAAGGTAAATATGCTTTTGCAAGTCATTTTGTTTCTGTTTTGCATCTAGAATAACCACAAATCCACCCTTTAAAAGGATCCTTATAGCAGCAAGTACAGCTAAAATGTTCTGTTTTGATTTATTTTGGGACACATGCATGGATGCAGGGATATTTACAAAACTGGTCAGTGTTTTTTAAGTTGATGAACATATTTATGATTGAGAAAGACATTGCAATATGACACATTTCTTCAATGAAGGTGGCCTCAGTGCCAGTTTTCGCTGATTCATGTTCTATTTTTGTCTTTTTCTATTGATTCATACATGAACTCAGAAATGTATGCATTGTTTCAATAGAAGTAAAAGTTGCAAAAATAGGAATTTAATGTAATTGTGTTCATTTCTTTATAAATAATTAAGTTGCCTTGTATTATGGCTATTATCCTTATTATTTTATGGGATTTAGTCCTACTGCAGTAGCTGTAGTTAATGGAAATCTCTTCCGGTAATTTTGTTTATTTGGTCCACACTGATGTGATAATCCATGCTAATAAATGAACATTGGAATAATGAGTTGCACATTATGTTGTATTAATTTTGAAACGGCCTCAATGTAAATCCTTAAGAAATGGCACCACCTTGTGGAAGATCATTACATATTCCATTAAAGTTAATACAATGAAAGCCTGTCTTAGTTGGTGCTGTGTGGTGACAGAATAATGAGAAAGATTTCCTTTTTTCAAGACAAGATAAAGAGGTTGGTTTTTTCAAATTATATTCATTACTGAAGTCCTGCTCTCTGTGGCTGATTCCTCTCCACTGAGCGAGGACATGCTGAAAAGTGAGGCCTTCATCTATAGAAAACCTACAGTACTTTTTCTTACTTATATTGGTGAATAACGGCATGTCTCTTTGTGTGTGTAGAGCTGTCTGCAGCAGGAGAGCAGTGTGTTGATGAGGAGGTAAAGCAAGTGTTACTCGGGATGAAGCGGGTGAAGAAAACAATGGAGAGAAAAAAGGAGAAGCACGGGCATCTCATGGACACCCTGCGGCACAGCATTGACAAGAAGAAGGTATAAACTGTGTTTCTCCACATCAAAATACCAAGAAGTCAGGCTGTATTCAAACACACTTGAAGAACAGTGTAGTTGAACAGTTCCACGCCAGTCTTTGTGAGATATTCTGAAACCCAATACATTTTTTCTGCCTCATAAAGGCAAAGCCACGCAGACAGACATCAAAGCAGAGGGTGACACATCCTTGTGGGAGTAGGCCTATCAGGGTTAAAGTTTTACTGTCATTTTGTTTTTAATGGTTTCAAAATAAAAGGGCTTTGTGTGAAGGCTCCAACCACTTCTTATCCTTAGTGCATCTACTGTGACATGTCTCCTTGCTTTTCACCCTCTGTCTGAAACCAGAGCCCAGTCTGCTTCTCCTCATTTGCATTCAAGGTTTGACATAACATGTTTCTTTCATAATTAAGCTTGAAAAAGAACAAGGGTGAAGACTAAATTGTAACAGGATTCCTGTATCTTTCTGCAGTTGGAAGAGTTTCTAAGTAAAATAGCCGCCCAGCTGGAGGCCACAGAGCATCTTTAAAAAAATGATGAGAACATGGGTCGCACCGACTCACCCAGAAGATCTGGAGCTTCTTCAGGCAGATGATTCTTTCAGCGAGTTACTGTCAAACATCAGCCTCCTGTACAACCAGAGCATCGTGCTGGTGAAGAGGAAGGAACAGGTGTTTGGGGACTCCTTCCTGGCAGCCTTCACCACAGAGTCGAGACCCAGCCTGGTGTCAGCCATGCAGAGCCCTGGCTTCTTCACAACGCTGGGATTCGATAAAATCCTCGGCTCGGTGTCTGACTTTGGGAAGAATGTGCTGGAAGAATTGAGCTCCACAGTGGCTAATGTATTTGAGTAGATAAAAGAAGCAGAGGTGTACTTTCAGCAACCAAGCCCAGGTATCTGATGTCATGACATTTGTGTGTATTATATAATTATATCCATCGTAACATCTGTGATTGTCTGTCTACAAAGACGCTCTCTGCTTTGGGAACGTCCCAGAGCAGAAATCTTTGCAGACGCCTCCGCAGGCAGGCATCAGAGTGCTGGCAACTCCAACATTTGTGCGAGACTTGTGAAGATGATCTGTTAAAAGGTAAATAATGAAGAGATCATTCCAAATCTATTTCGCTCACCATTTATGTGCTTATTGCAAAAAGGACCTCCACCTCAAATGCAGATTCTGGCCCAAATAACACGCTTTTTTTCCCAGGCGGACCGTTAAAAAATGTCTTCGAGTTCACGATGCACACCATGGATTTGTGTGTTCTCTCTATGTGATCATTTGTACTCACAGAGTGTCCCAGTGTCCAGCAGTTACACTCTGAGGTGGAGGAGATGCACTTGCTGCTCAACGCCTCCCAGCAGCAGTACGACAACATGCTGCAGTTGGTGCAGAGACACACAGCGGACACACAGAGGTGGCTGAGCAACATGCAGGACCGGCTGTGCTGGGTCAGCCAGCTGTCAAACAGCACAACGGGCCCACACAACATCTTCAGTGATCACAGTACGTTGTAGAAGTGTATAATGTGTTACACTGTAACTTAGAGTAGGTGATCCGGAATGTTTGGAAGGTTCCTGTGTGGCAAATGCATTTTATTACTTTTTATTTGTCTAGATAATGTGAATTTCTTCCCCAAAAAGCCACCAAAATAATCCTGTTCTGTGCCATTTGTATAGTGTTTAAAATAATAGACTTGATACCTGAAATCGAAATTACAAAACTAACCAAAGACATAGGACCTGATTGTATAATAGAGCTTTAAATTATATATATTATTATTTTTGGCTGTCAAATAATCTTGTTATTGTATTATTTTTAAAAAAAGTTTATGATTAAACGATTTCTTGGCTGACGGAATAGGCGGAAGTAACGATATTTGTCATTCTAGTCGGAACCATTTTTTTTTAACGCAAGCCGTCATCGCCACGGAGGAGCACACAGCCTCTGTGAGAGAGAGAGAGAGAGAGAGAGAGAGAGAGAGAGCTAGAGAGAGCACACCTTTATCTATTTAATGTGTTGTAAAAAATAAATAAATCATTCCAATGTGTACTATAGGACAGTAAAAAAAAAAAAAAAAGTTTGAAAGGGGAATGATTAGTAAAATCTGCATAAATAAAAAGAAAGAATACTATAGGTAACATAAGATAAGAATAAATAAGTTTAAAAGATTTGTTATTGGTTGTGATCATATTCTAAAGATTTTTTGATTATTGAAAAGTATACAGCTCTCTTTCATGAGTGTTGAGAGCTGTATCCATAAATTCATTTTGTGCTCAAAGTGCACCAGATTGATGCATTGAACTTCCACATTTAAAAGAAAATCTTCCCGGGACCCCCCAGGAGAAGGTTAGGTCCACCCCCAAATAAAGCAGGTTAAAATAATTAAATTGCATACATTTGACAACACTGAAAACGGGTCCCACAGACCCAAACAGCACACAAAGGAATAAGCATATAATAATGTGTAATGAAACAAATCCCAATAACTGTATTGCATTGTTTTCTTAGGTGTATGCGCAATTACTTCATACTGTCTTCGTCTTTTTCGTCCTGCATTTATTGTGCCCCCCTCAGAAAATAACTGGCCCCAGCCTGGCCCCCCCCAGTCAAATTGGTCTAGAACCGCCACTGCCTGGCAGTGCACCCAATTAGATTTAAATAAAATGAAATGTGCTTATATGGAATATATTCAATGTTTCCGTTTTCCCACATTTTATTTGTTTTGAATTACTGAAATTACTTTTGTTTTGTTTTTTAAGTATAATTTATTTATTTAATTATTTCTATAATTGTATTTGTCTTTCTGAAACCCTTTTGGCAGGCAAAAGTGAATCTGTACCGGTGTCGGTACCAGATGTGTTCGGGTTACCATAGGGGGCCGTCTCTTACCAAGACACAGGTCTGAGTTTTTGTTGTAAAGTAATAAAGAGGGGCGTACTACTCTCGCGAGAGTCGAGTTAAATTACCCGGGAAAAACTACCGCTTCAACTCAAACCAAACAAAACAGCTCTGTCTGTCAAATACTCTTATTCCCTCAACATGCCTGCTACTTCAAAAATACACTTATCGCAGGGCTGGGAGACGGCGAAACAGACCCAGACGTCGGTGGTGGAGGACAAGAAGAAGAACTTTGGTGTTTTCTGTGATGAACGCGGGTATTTGGATCAGATTGAATACATCATGCAGAACGGCCGAACCAAGGGGGACAGAACCGGGACTGGAGTAGTGTCTGTGTTCGGGGCTCAGGCTAGATACAGCTTGCGAGGTCTGTCACATTATACCCTTTATTGTTCTGTATGTATTAGTTTATTATGCATTGGTACTTATTATTATTATTATTCTAACAAACAATTGCGCAGGAAGTTTTCCTTTCATTTGAAGTATCAATTAATCGAAGTGTGTTCATATAACCCAATATCTCCCATTTTACATTTCGTCTCAGTGGACTTAACAGTTTTTACAGAATATGGGGAAACATGTTAGAAACTTCGGGGAGAGTGAGAGGAGGGATCCCTCTCCCATGACGGACATACGTGTCTCATATGTCGCGTGTACATAAAACACTAGCAATATAGGTCGTCCAAATGCTCGAACGTGCATTTGTCTATGAATAAGAAGATGATTAATCCAGGTGGATGTCAACAATACTGTGGGAGCCATCAAAGAAAAGGTGAGCAACAAGCCAGAAGAACACAGGCACACCCACGACTCAGGAACACAGAAACAGGCATGGACACGACTCATGATCACGACTCAGGCTGCATCTCAAGTCGGTTATTTTCATTTCCTCGCTCCTTGGTATCACCGAAAGTTGATTTGTCTGCGCCATCTTGAGTAGCGTCCCATGGCGCTTATTTCTGCCGGAGGAGCGATAATCAAGGAACTACCAGACCATCCTCCAGTGAAATCCTCAGCCACTCGCCCCACCCCCTTACTGTGTATCGCTCACTGATTGGACGATGCGAGCAGTTTCCCAGCGGAGTGAAGAAAATACATGAAACTCACGGGAGTCACACTCCTCAGTTTACTTTATACTGCGTTTTGTTTCAATTAATGTATTATTTAGTTACAAATATGTGATATATCTGAACAACAAAGTGGTCAAAAATAATTGTATTTATTGGAAACATTTTCATAATCGCTTTTTTCGTTTTACATTTTCATTTAGTGTGCAGTCCAATGAATGTTAATCTAACTGGGTTTTGATAGATAACATGTCTCTTTCTTTTCTTCTTATTTCTATTTTGCACTCTAATCAATATTAATCTAACTATTGTTCGTTTATACATTTTAAGAATGGCGTTTATCTTTTTTGAGAATGAGACGCAAGGATTCTATTTAACCGACCTGAGATGCAGCCTCAGGATCTACTACTAAGGGTCCACGACTCAGGACCACATCAACAGGCACCAGCAAGCATTGTGATCAAGCACTCAGGATCCATTACAACGGAACACTGCAACATGCACCGCCACGTACACGTATTCCCACTCCTAAATGAGTCATGCATTCAAAAATGTATCTGCAAAATAAAAGTATACAGGTTCTTCTGAGCAAGTGTTCTTTGATTGAGATAATTTTTTTAGGAGATAAATGATCTATTAGTTTGTTTAATTTATCAACAGTGCATGCTTTTAAGAAGTTTTGCTTATAACATTTTAAATCTGCAGCTTTAAGTCCTTAAAGCTGTAAAATGAACCTAGTGGAGTAAGAAGTACTCCGTTTCTGCATTTTAGTGGAGTGGTACTGAAATGCCAAAGTTATGTCTCTGGTATCAGCAGTACATCGTTTCTCCACCAGGGAGAACTGACAGGTTGCTTTATTACGAAAATGTTCAACTGTCAACATTTCTTATCCATATCTTGGTCAGATTTTTGTAATAATAATTGCTACAGGAAGAGGATGGAGGTACAGTTGCAGCAGAGGAATGTCAGCTGAGTCTGGAGAGGCCTACAAATCATCACTGGCTACAAAGAGCCAGACTCTCAGGTCCAGGGGAGCCAACAGTGGGCAAACAACCTGAACATTTTCTTTAACAGATTTGACCAGTCTGGCGCCCCTCCATGGCCCCATTCCCCCCTGCTGTACTACATTCGAGGTCCAGATGGCATCAGCTCGAGGCTCCTCAAATCCTGCGCAGACCAGGTGTGTGGGGTCGTGGACGTCCTCTTCAACCTGAGCCTGAAGCAAGGGAGGGGTACCACTACTGTGGTAGACGTCGTGTGATACCTGCGCGAAAGACCCCCCTCCCCGAAGGATTTCAACAGCTACCGGTCGGCGGCGCTGACATCACAGCTGATGAAGACCCTGGAAAGGCTGGTCCTTGGACACCTTCGGCCCCGTGTGAGGACATAGATGGACCCGCTGCAGTTCACCTACCAGCCTGACATCGGGGTGGAGGACGCTGTCAGCAACCTGCTGCAGAGGTCCCTCTCTCACCTGGAGAAGGCTGGGGAACACCATCCAGCCCCTGCTTCTGAGAGACAAGCTGCAGCTCTTGGGGGCGGATCGCCATCTCATCGCCTGGATCCTGGACTACCTCACCAACCGTACGCAGTACGTGAGGACCAAGGAGTGTCAGTAAGACACCATCATCTTCAGTACGGAGGCCCCTCAGGGGGCGGTGCTGGCGCCGTTTCTCTTCACCCTCTACAGTGCCACCTGCAGAAATTCTCTGACGACTCGGCCATCGTCTGCTTCATCTTTAACGAGGACAACAGGGAGTACAGGGAACTGACCCAGGACTTCACCCTCTGGTGCCAGAGGAACAACGTTGAGCTCCACACAGGGAAGACCAAGGAGCTGGTGTGGGATTTCAGACGGCGCCGACACTCTCCGCCAAACCAGTGAACATCCAGGGAGCAGACAGTAGCTGAACAGTGCAGCGGACAGACAGTATGGCTGCCGGAGAATGGCGGCCATACTGTCTGTCCGCTGCACTGTTCAGCTCCTTCCGTGACAGGCTGCTTCCCCCGCTGTGTTTCACAGAGATATTGCAGGTCTGCTCTCCCTGCAGCGATCAGGATTTCCGACCAGCATGGCCCTGGTAGACTCACTGGTATTCCTCACTGTAATTACACCAATGTGCAATAATATAACAAACAAGACTGTTGTGCAATTACACTTATGTGAAATTAGTAGGATCTACTTTGAATGGGACTTGTAAATTAGAATAATTTTTACTTTTTTTTTGTCTCCATCTTCACTTTTTGCTGTAAAAATGTACATTAACAATTTTATTTCATTTTATGTATTATACGGCTACTAGTCTGTAATGTCAAATAACGCTGCTTTTATTCATAGACCAGTTTCCCCTGCTGACGACCAAGAGAGTGTTTTGGAAAGGGATCCTTGAAGAATTGCTGTGGTTCATTAAGGTGAGGATTGACCTCTTTTTCTTTCCACCCACATCACAGTTTTTATAGTTTTTTGTGTCATCACAGGGATCAACAAATGCAAAGGAGCTGTCTGCGAAAGGGGTGAAGATTTGGGAAGCCAACGGTTCCCGGGCCTTCCTGGACAAGCTCGGGTTCACTGAGAGAGAGGAGGGCGACCTGGGACCTGTGTACGGGTTCCAGTGGAGGCACTTTGGTGCAGAGTACACAAACATGCACACAGGTAAAGCAGCCCAGAGTTTACTTTTTTTGTTGTTTGATACATAGTTTAAGTGTATATCCCACTTTCTCATTTTGAAGGATTTATGCATCTGTATTTTTTTTATATTGAGTTGTGCAACAACACTATACATTGTTTTTATCTCAAACTCCTTGAAAAAGAGTGAATAAGACAACTTGTAAAATATTATTTTAAAAAAAATCTATTTGAACTCATAACAATGACTGTGCCTCAGAACTCAAAAGAACCAATATGTAATGTTTTTTACAGATTACACAGGACAGGGTGTTGACCAGCTGCAGAATATCATTGACACCATCAACACCAATCCAGAAGACAGACGCATCATGATGTGCGCATGGAACCCAAAAGGTGTGGCATCAACAACATTTGAAATCCCTAAACGGCTCTTAGGTTCTCCTTGACTCTGATTGTAGTGCGATGCATCATTTTGAATGTCTCCTTCTCATGTAGACCTGCCCCAGATGGCTCTGCCCCCCTGCCACGCCCTGTGTCAGTTCTACGTGTGTGACGGTGAGCTGTCCTGTCAGCTGTACCAGCGCTCGGGTGATATGGGCCTCGGGGTGCCTTTCAATATCGCCAGCTACGCACTTCTGACCTACATGATCGCACACATCACTGGACTCAAGGTAAGAGCACTGTGCTTTTGTCAAATCTCACCTTTAGCGTTTGGCATTGCGTTCACCTGACAGTTTGTCTCTTTTACTCCTTATCTTCAGCCTGGTGACTTTGTTCATACGCTGGGCGACGCTCACATCTACATCAACCACATCGAACCCCTAAAAGTACAGGTGGGTTACTTAGACAGCTTTCTAATTCAAACCTACACTTAGTCTAGGTGTTTATTTAGTCTATTCATTAACTTGTGAACCATCTTTGAGCACCAGGAAAAGCACTGTATAAATACCATGTATTAATATTATGACACTTCTGTCTATTTTTGCAGCTTCAGAGGGAGATCCGTCCCCTCCCCAAGCTGAAGATCCTGAGAAAAGTTGAGAGCATCGATGATTTCCGTGCAGAGGACTTTGAGATCTGCGACTACAACCCTCATCCCACCATTAAGATGCAGATGGCTGTGTAAAAATAACAGTTTTTTTAGGGATTATTATTTGTGGAAAGTGACTAGAAGATCTATTTTCATGTCATTTAATTCAATGTTGCAAAATGTATTTCTTTCAAATAAAATGTTGTTTTTTTTAATCACGTTCTTGTAAATTGTGTTTTTGCCATTTTCCCTTTATAATTTGGAAATTAAACGTCAGCTGGATTTGTACATACTTGTTATGTCTGACAGAAGCCTAGCACACTTACACATTTGTACTCTTGCATTTTTTTTGGTCTATTATACTGTTAGACTTAAGCACATTTTTTGTTAAATGTCTCAGATGAAGTCCTTATTTGTTTTTAAGCTGTTTCCATACATCTCCTTCAGGGTACTGGTGTCTCTGCACTGATGATTCCAGCATCTCACAAGAGTAGCCTGCATCCTGAGAACAATAAGCACAGTGTACTCAAACAACACTGCTGGAAATTAACTAAGCACATTTAAATTATTATCAGTTAAGATAAAACTATTGATCCTTTGGTGATATTCAAAATCTTGCCAGCAGTATATATCGTAATACATAAGCAAAATGACATGTAGGCATTAATAAATAGGTATTTGTGATTATAATATACATTATGACATTATATTGTTTTCACTTTATGTAATGTATTCATATTTTGATGCTTTTTATTTAAGAGTTTTGAAAGAAATTCCAGCACTGACTTAGACGCTGATAGGATAAACATTAGCGTTTTTAAAGACTTATGCAGAGATTTATTTTCAGATCTTAGTTTGTTAAATTATAGTTGACATCGGTCCGTCTTACCTTGGGAGGCATGTAGCACGCGTCGTGAATCACCACAGGACTGGTGAAGTGCTCATGCAGGTGGTCCACATATTCACACATTCTAGAAAGAGATGGGGAGGAAAAATAGTGCTGATTAGAAATGAATAATCACTTTCAGTCAAGAGCTCTTAATTGTGACAGAAGCAAAGCCTGCTCTTACCGATTGCTGAGGCTTGCAGACACACAGATGTAGTCGAACAGAATCAGATGCTGGACGAGTTCACAGAGACCGACGCCTCCAGCATGAGGACACACAGGCACTATGGGAAAAACATAGTATGTGTAATGTAGACATGCTTTTCATACAGATATCACACTAAGAATATGCTGAATACACAAATTAGAAATCCTTTTAATAAGTAAAAAATAAAAATGCAGTTCATAGTTTTCCATTGACCTCCAATCAGATGGTAGAAAACGTTATATTTTTTACATACAGTATCTAATAACCTTTTACTTCTTTTTGGCACATTTAAGACTCTTTAAATCTTCATATTGTCTTTTTTAGGGCTACATATATGATTATTTGGGAATTCATGTCTTTGTTTATACCCTGGAACTTGTGGGCCATCAGCAGCACTGCCAGGTTCTCGTTGACACTGCCCAGCCGACAGCAGTCTATCTGGACGAACTGCAGGGCCGAGGCTTGGAGGAACTGTTTAAACATCACCCTGTTGTGACACTGCAGAGGAAACAGTTACCAACCAACCATCAATTCATCAGCCGGTGGTATGCACACTGGAACAAACACTAACCTGCTCTCCTGTCGCCACTCCGATCCCGAGAGGAGCCAAAGCCTGAAGCGACAGAACATCTTTTATCAGTCTTTTACATAAATAGATTATTGATCAGGCCAACTGGGCACAGACCCAGGGGTCCAGGCAGGCAACGAAAAAAAAAAAAAATACAAAAAGAAGAAACATGACCAATACAATGAAATAAAAAAAGGCAAAAACGGACACATTACAACCACAAGGGGATGCAAACGGGAACAAAAACCCCACTATGTGACAAAATGACCAAAAAGAGAATGAATGGCCACAAATAGATGCAAAAGGCACACACACACACAACATTAAATACCACAATCGGACACAAAGAACCACAGAGAAGGATTTGGTCTCTTTCTCCATATGGGTGACTGTGTTTAGTGTAAGTGTGTTCTCTCTCTCACCTTGGAGATAGCAGCGTGACCCAGGATGTCATCAGGAGACGTGGGCTCCTCGATCCAGAGAGGTTTAAACTCCGCCAGGCTGGACACCCAGCTTATGGCCTCGGCTACATCCCACCTCTGGTTGGCATCAATCATCTGAATGCAAAAACACACATAACTAGTACACTTGTGTCTAATGTAAATACAATTGGTTAGGGGAAACCAACGTTACCAAAGTGTTTTCTGGCCCAATCATTTTCCTTATAAGGCGGCACCGGCGTATGTCGTCCTGTAGATCAGCGCCTACTTTCACCTTGAATTTAGTCCAACCACTTTTAAGAGCATCTGTGCAGAGCTTGAAAAACACACAACTGTCATTGTTATTTTCATGATTTGTTAAACCTGAGATATTATTGGTATTTTATGGCACAGAGACCTGTTGGAGCTGCTGGTCTGGGTAGTTGAGCCATGCACAGGAAGTGGTGTAAGCAGGATAACCCTCTTTCAGCATTTCCTCCTCTGGGGGGCGAGAGAAACACAAAGTTAATAAACACCTGAGTGTTTTAATAGAGCAACCATGAAGTGCAGGGACCTATTATGCATGCTTAAAGTACTCCTGGTAAAGAGGCAATTCCACTCTGCAAAATCCCATTCAGCCATGTAATTAATGACTTTTGATAGTGTGCTCACCTCTGTGCTGCTTGTCCTCCTGTGCTTTCACGAGTATGTCTGAAAAGAGAAGCAGATAGAGTGTTTCCTTCACTACACTGCACTCAGGAAAATAGATTTATTTTCTGGATCAGTCTCACCTAGAGCCTCCTCCTCTGTAAGAGCGTCAGTGATGTATCTGAAGTCAATGCATGAGATAACCTGCTTGGGATTCTAAATTGACACATATAAATCATGATATTTCCCTTGTGGTCACATCCTGGACGTAAATCAAATTTCCCATGACTCACCATATCAACAAGAAGCTTCCACAGTGGCTGCAGGAAAAATACACCATGAGTCAGGAGGCTTGTGAAGGAAAATGAGTTTTTCTAATCATAACTCATCAAAAAAGTTCTGACCTTGCCCTCTGCCCTCGCCCACAGGTCCCACACAGCATTCAGGACTGCAGCTGTGGCCAGGTGGATCACTCCTTTCTCTGGGCCTAGCTGGATAACACAACCGTTTTTAACATTACATGGGTTGTGCATCCAAATTGGAGTAACATTTTTTGCATATTGGGGAAAAACTAAAAGCTAAATTAAAACCTGTGAATGAATGATGTAGTTAGAGAGTTATGTTGTTTTTTCTAAGTATACTATTATTACCCAGGCCTTTGGGACCTTCACATATTAGATTATTTCACATAACCTTTTGTAAACGTTATAAATTGCTTTTCTTTGTATCCAAAGAGCGCATTCTACTTGACAGTCAGTCAGCACTCTTGACCAGGACAATAGGCGCGTTCACACCGGAGTACTTTTCCCCGTTTAGTTCCGTTAGTACCCCTTATGTCGCGTTCACACCAAAAAGTGTACTTAGTGCCGGGAACTTTTACCCCCATTTTTAGTGCCTGCTAGAGAGGTGGTACCAAAAAAGTACCAATTTATATTTGCTGGGCGAATTGGAAACCACGCCCCGTAAAACTCTGAAAAGTTTGAAGCCGGCATTAGGCGCATTCACACCGCAGTACTTTTCCCACAAAGGTTCATGAGAACTTAGTTCATGAGAACTCTTTAATTCTCATGAACTAACTATGTACAGATCGCGTTCACACCGGAATAAGTCCCTGGGGGAGGATTAGGCAAATGAAGCCGCTGACGTCACTTCTTCTTCTTCTTCTGGCCGCAAACAACTTCACGGCGTATACTGCCACCCAAAGTCCCCGGCCGGAAGTCCCCGGAGATTTACTTCCGAGTAAATCGCCAGGAAGCCGACACCTCCTCATTTCCACCGCTCCCATATTTTCTTTTGTGTTGCCATAAATTAATCTCTCTGCGTTTGTGCGCTGGGCTAATGCTAATAATGCTAATGTGAGGATAATAAAATGGCGGCTTCACAAAACTTTTTGGGAGTGTTACGGGTGTGGTCAAGTACCTGCTCTCTAGCAGGGACGGAAAAGGGGGTAATAAAGGTTCTGATTAACTAATTTTAGTTCCGGCTCTTTTTGGTGTGAACGTGACATTTCGGAACTAAAGTGGGAAAAGTACTGTGGCATTGTATTTGCTGGCATTAGCATTATTAGCATTAGCCCCGCGCACCAACGGAGAGAGAATAGGCTTGTTTGAGATGAGCTGCGGCTCGCCTCGAAAGTAGACGAGAATAGCCGATTGCAGCCGGGGGAGGTCTCAAAAAGCTCGCCTGAAGTCGGACAGCTCGGAGTCGGCTTCTTCTTCTTCTCTTGGTTTTTTGGCGGATTGCAAACAACTTTAATTAAGGTGCATACCGCCACCTCCGGAGTCGGCTTGACTCGGTTTGCATTTATAAAGTAAATACATATATAATACATTTGTTCCTGCTCAAGATTAGATTCAACTTTATTGTTATTGCACAGATTACAGGTACTGAGACAGCGAAATGCAGTTTAGCTTCTAACCAGGAGTGCAAAATGCAGTAAAGTGAAAATTAATACACAATCTACAGAATAAAATATATAATTAATTGAATGATGAATAAACAGTGAGGGGTCTGAATACACTAGATATACACAGCAGCCTGTGAGCAGTATGAACAGTGTGTATGAATTTGCTAAGATATATAAAGTATGAAAACGGTAAGCAGTGCAAGTATAGTATAAAATATATAGATATTAATTTCATGATGATAAACATTGTGGAACAATGATGAAAAATGTGAATGGAAGTGGCGACGTAAAACTGGCAAAACAACGAAAAACTTTTGGAGAGTTTCATCACCAGCACGTGGTAAAAACCACCAATGAGTGAGTCAGCTCGAGATACCAGCGAGTCGATTCCCATCAAGCATTTTGCTTCCGCAGCCCGTGGAGAGAAACTGCGCCGCCTCGCTCTCAAGTCTGCATGCGTCTTTGTCCCGCGAGATTTCAACGTCTCATGTAGACGAGCCTCTAGACTCTAGCAAGTCGGACAAAATGACTAACCATCATGCAACGCACTAGAAAGACGGCGATCGCAATTGCGCAGGTCTGCGTCGGTCTCGCTCATCTCAAACAAGCCTACTAATTTATGGCAACACAAAAAGGAACATGGGAGCGTTGGAGTGATGAGGAGGTGTCGGCGTTCTGGCGATTTACTCGGAAGGCTTCAGTAGAAGCTGCTGGGACTCCCAGCAGCTTCTACTGAAGCCAGTCCCCAACTCCGGGGACTTCCGGCCGGGGACTTCGGGTGGCAGTATACGCCGTGAAGTTGTTTGCGGCCTGCCAGTAAACCCAAAGCAGAAGAAGACGAAGTGACATCAGCGGCTCATTTGCGTAATCTTCCCTCAGGGAAAAGTACTCCGGTCTGAACGCGATTGGTACTTAGTGCCCTGGGGTACTAACTAAGTACGGCAAAGTACTTGGTGTGAAAGCGGCTATTGGGACCTTCAGAAAGTAGATGTGTTGAATTTGATACCCTTTGCGCTCATTATGAATCAATTTTCTTTTTATTTCAAGAGCCTCTTCTTTATATTACCTTTTGAAAAGCCTGGATTTGGCACATGTATTTGCCTTGGCCCATCAGTCTTGATCAGGACTTGGGGACATTTAGAAACTAGATTCAAGTACATGCAAGTCTTTTCAATATCATATGTAAAAACAGTTCACACATTTATTTATATTTTATTTTTCAGTGCTTGAGTCCCTGTTCTCACCCATCTCATCTGGCTATCACTTGTCAGGAGGCGGTAAAATCCACGGAAGTCGCTCACAATCCCCTGCAAGGATTTCCCAACAATCAGTCCAGCTAGAGCCCCCACAGCACACACCACTGCGGGGATATAATAAAACATAATTCAGACTCTAAAGACAACTTTATGTATCACTATGGTCTTAAGTTAAGACCATAGTGATACATAAAGTTTTCTGTCTCAGTCAGTTAAGACTCTTAACTATTATGTTTGTTTTATGTAGCTGGAAGAGCTACGAGAAAGATTTATTCTGAATAATGTGTATGTAGGCCAATAACTTTTTATTAATAAGATAGTAGCCTAGCATTTTAGCATTAACTAAAATATATACTGTAATATTGGAACTTGAAAGAAGTGGTATTTGAATACAAGGAAACAAATTCAGAGTTTATTAGAAGCCCTTGGATGTAAGAGTAACCAAAAGGTAGTACTTTTTTTTTTTTTTTTAATCATTGAGTAAACATTAATACATTGATGGAGTAACCTAACTAAGAGACATCATTTATTAAATCTTTCATATTGTGTTCAACAATAACTGAACAGCATTTAACAACTGTGCTATGTTATTGTATTGTTGCATTTTCATAGCATGTTGTATTCCAACTTTACACAACAGGCACTTTATAATTAGTTTAACTGATCAACTGTTAAATTAATTTAAAAAATGAGTAAAATTAATGAAAAAGAGTGATTTCGAGGAATTCTTTGCTGATTATTTCCTGTGAGTAATGCATTTCAATCCATTGAATCAAACATAAACTAGCTTCTTTAAGTAATAACAACAACAAACTTTAAAAATAATATCCTTTTTTTTCTTATAAAAATTGTATGAAAGGTTGAGATGTAACCAACTGTAAAAAAAATATATATTTAAAAGTTTTAATGACTCACGACCCCATTTTAAACTTTGGCGAACCCTAGTGGAGGTCGGGACCCCTATGTTGGAAACCAGTGATAGTGGACTACAAATCGTGTTTTGGTATTTAAACAAGCTACATTCTGTTTCTGGTAAATCTTACCAATCTCCGTGCCTTTCCCCAGAGTGAAAGTGAGGCCGAAGCCCTTCAACCCGCAGTCCGTGTCGATGACCACATACGCGGCGGAGTAATCTGGGTCTGTGTGCTGCAGTGCACAGCGGATAGTTACAGCCCATGCTCAGAAATATAGCACACTGTGCTACAGCTGCACACACTTCCTTACCATTGCATCGGAGCCGTGTTGCTCCAAAGACGTCGGAAATCTCACATCCCTGACCGTCAAACTGATAATTGTGTGCAACATTTCCCCACTGGGTTTACATTAGTCTTGTGATTCAGTCAACGTTAGAGTGTTTATTTCAAAGTGATATGTGACTGGTAGAAGTTGATCACACCCACCTCAGCTTGCAATTGGTTTAAACCATAGACATACCCACCTGACACTTAAAGAGACATATCAAACATGTACTAATAAAAAAAAGAACAATGGACTTTGTAAAATCACGTCTTTATTGTACAAATACCTCTCCACCCACAACCTCCCTCCCAAATATAATTTGCAATCATGTCCATTTTCTTAATAATCTTACAAAATGAGGATTGTATAATATACAAAGCCCTTCTTTACAAGCTCAGTCATCAATTAGTGTTAAACCCCCTTATAATACTGCCCTAAAGAGTCAATACAGGAACCAAATGCAAAGATAAAAGGACTGTAAAAAACTGTCGACATTGCTGTACAAAGTTTCTGCAGAGCCACCTTAGATACATGAGCAGGAAAGAGTCCCAAGTGCTTCATTCAGTCACATTGTAGAAGATAAAAAAAATGTCCAACCAGTTTATATGGTGGCTTTTTCATGAAATGTCATTGTGGCTTGGCAAGAAGCCGCAAGTCCACGAGGTTCATCACTGTTTAACTCACTGACACATTAAACACACTGTTTTTATGTAAGTGTGTGTCTGTCGTGATTGCAGTCAGATTATACAACCAGGGCAGCGATGAACACAAAGAATTATGGCAATGTTATAAAAAGTCCTAGCAGAGATTTCGGCACGAGGATGGACAGTCGAGAAAGTCTTCCAATGAAGCAATAAAACCATGTCCATGTGATATGAATAAAATGTGATAATTCATGTGATAAAAAGAAAATACTAAGGAAAATGATATAAAAAGCAAAATGTTCGAAATTCATAAAATATCATGTCACAGACAAACACTCAAAGATTGCACTGTAGCTGATTAAATGTAATTAAAGTTAAGCTGTATGGGATTTAATCACTGTAAATGGACTGTGATAATGACCATCAGTCCCCTGAGAGCGGCTCTCTATTAGTTTAATATATTATCTCTGTTAATAATTAATCGTTCCAATGCATAATTTACCAATTTACTACAAAAGAATACAATTTGGGGGTGAGTGGAGTGTGAAAGCTCCACATTAAACCACATAGAGGCCAAAAAAAAACATAATATTACCATGAATGAAAACAAATATATATGAAATGATGGCGGACGCTGAAAGCAAAAGAGAAATAAAAAATCAAGAACAAGTAGTGGTTAATGCAACTGGTTATCCTGGATTCCAGTTGACTAGGTGAAGTTCAATATTTAAGAGCTCACGTCTTCAAGCAAGTGTGCTTCGAGGCGTCTCAGAGTGAAGGCAGGCTATAGGTTCTCTCCAGGTTGGTACTGAGGCTCTGTGGAGGTGAAATAGTCCTCCAGGAAGGACTGCAGGTACTCGAAGGTGGGCCTCTCGTCGGGGTCCTTCTTCCAGCAGTGCTTCATCATCTCGTGCAGGGACTCGGGGCAGCCCTGGGGACAGGGCATGCGGTAGCCGCGCTCCACCTGCTCCAGCACCTCGCGGTTCACCATGCCTGAGAGTGAGACGGGAGGTAGAAAGGACTGTCAGAGCTCTCTTTTCGGAGAGGGGCTAATCATTTCTTAGTATGAGGAATGTTAAAAAAGGTGAAAAATGGACAGTGATAGTGTGATTAAAAACAGCAGCTATTTAGCATTTTTGTTCTTGAGAAATGGTGATCAGATTTGTTCATTGACTGTCATACTGACAGTAACAAAACCCACGTGCATCCCTAAAGCTCATTGTTGTTGTTTTGAATGTGCATACATACATTGGTGTATTGATGTCCTCATATAACATTACTGCAAGAAATCTTATAGGAGTGTTTCCCAAAATGCCAAAGTTGTACATAGAGTTACAAACACTAACACAGTTGTGTTGTTTTCGGCAAGATCTTTGGCACTAAGTAGTATTTGCAGAAGTGTTTTTGGATCTCACTTCTCAGAAAGCGTTTGTGGGTTTTTTGTGGGAATACCAAAGATACCCAGTTTGTAAAAATACCGATATGACATATCTTTATCAGTCACTGAATAGACGTTTATTCAAATGAGAATTCAGAGATTATTTCTGTCTAAATCGATCAATATTTAAAAATTGATTTCCGTAAGTACACTAATCAATTCATTGTGTCAGTCCTACATCTAATAGAAAGTGGAGCCGTGCAAAGGTGGTGCAGCAGACTGCAGGCACTGCTCCCCAGGGCAGTGTCAATCTGGCAGATGGTTATAAACAAGAGTGGTGTTCATTCTCTTGATCGTCCTCCACCAGATGGTCTCATCTAATCTGTGTGTGTGTGTGTGTGTGTGTGTGTGTGTGTGTGTGTGTGTGTGTGTGTGTGTGTGTGTGTGTGTGTGTGTGTGTGTGTGTGTGTGTGTGTGTGTGTGTGTGTGTGTGTTCCGCCTGCAGAGGCATAAACAACCAGTGCAGACAATGTCAGACGGCGTCACTCCAGCCTCAGACATTAACCGATAGACTGAAGGCTGATATCCCCGCCCTCTGACACTGCCCTGCGGATGTTTTCTAGTCCTGTGTGTGCATGAGCGTGTCACTGTCACTTACCTGGGTAGGGCACTCTGCCTTTGGTGACGAGCTCGGTGAGAAGGATCCCAAAGGACCACACGTCTGATTTGATGGTGAAGCGGCCGTACAGCGCAGCCTCTGGGGCCGTCCATTTAATGGGGAATTTGGCTCCTGTGACGTGATGGAGAGGAGAGGGGTGAGGTGATTCCACTAGAGGGCGTATGCTTCCATTTCAGTTATTAACAATGGCCATAGTGACCAACAATAGGACTTTCTCACAGCAGAGAGACTTGTCATAGAAGGAAAAGCAGTTAGATCATAAAGACCATATTATATTCAGTCCTCTATAGTATTTAGCTTGTAAATACCAGAATCTCAAATTAGAATGTTCAAGGGATAGGCAAGACTATAAAGGATATATTTAAGGTGTGTTAATGTGTTTTATCCCTTAAATGGGCATTCAATATTTGGGAAAATTAATAGAAAAATTCCTTAGATGTGGCTTTTGTTTGCCCCAAGTTCTTGGAAATGTATATTTGTCATTATTTAAAGGCAAAAGACGAGTAATGGAACATGTATGCACAGCAGTAGATTCATAAAATATTACATATCCCTTCCTCACGAGTAACAATTTGATATATATATATTGGATTAATGCAATAAATGGTTGAGTCTCTTATTTCCAGAAAACATATTTTGCAAATGCTTCCATAAGTCTTGCAGTAAACAGTTTTGATCTGTTCTACTGAAGATACAGTCCTTATGTAAATTCACCAACATGTGAGGATGAATCAAAGTCAAACTGGGATTGGAAGTTGCTACTGCTAAATATTTATAATGGTACTATTTAAAAGCTGTAGCACAAACAACATGACATTAATTCCCCCCTGTTGAACATGCAGTTACATGCTGAACATCAGCAAGTAAACATCATCTGTAGCATTGAATAGCTGTCGTCTATTTGCTACTTCCCGAGATGCTTGCATGGCTGCAGACTCAATAGGTACACCATGTTTTATGACAGCTCATCTGCTTTATATGATCCTTTATTGTCCATTAATACTTTTCATTTACTTTGATTGTTCCACTCTCTGTCATTTAATGTGGGTATCCAAATGTACTTGATAATGAGAACTGAAAAACCTTTTAAAAAGCAGAAATAGCAGAGAGATGAATTCTCCCAGTGTGTGAAAAGCGCAACTAATCAGACGCAGCAGGAGCATCTGGTTTGCACTATTATCCTAATTCACCATGATAGGAGACAACAGGGGGTTCATCTTTGTCTCTCTGTGTGTTTGTTTACCCACCTTGCCTGGCTGTGTACTCATTGTCCTCTATCAACCTGGCCAGACCAAAGTCAGCGATCTTGCACACCAGGTTGTCGGCCACCAGAATGTTAGCGGCGCGCAGGTCCCTGTGGATGTAGTTCATCCTCTCAATGAAAGCCATTCCATCAGCGATCTTTAAATAAATACAAAATGGAAAGTGTGTCATGATGGCTGTTATTGGTGAATTGTTTTTTTTAGCTCCCAAAACATCAAGCCCTGCTCTGTCAAGCATAAAGAGTCGGGATCTATTAATGAAAGAACAAAAGCAAACTGAGGAAGACATGTTTACCCGAGGCTGCTGCTCTTCAGAGGCTTAAAATAGTACGCTAAATGTAACATTCACTGACACAAATTTTGCAAACGAGAAACGAAAATGATGTATCTCTCACCTGTGCAGCCATGTCCACCAACAAGGGGAGCTTCAGGAATTTACCGTCGCCCTCTTTGAGGTAGTCGAGAAAGCTTCCTATAAAAAAACAGCGACAGTGAGAAGTCGTAAATGCAGTACAGCCACGATATATACCGTAGGAGCAATAAAAGGCACGCAATACCAGTTGCATAACATTGTGCTGCTGTGGGAATATTCGTATTAAATGAATTTCTAGATCCTTACTAGACCTGGTTAGGATTTAAAGTGAATATCTAAGTAAGCATGATTTAACTGGTATGTGATTTGGTGTATCTTCTGCATTAAGGAAACTGTGAAAAATACTACAGCTCAGATCAAACCAAAGAGTATATCAACAAACTGTAGGCATTTAGACATGCATGCAGACAGGAAGGCATGTCAAAGAGTGAACATTTACACACACATTCATCTAAAAAAAAACAAGCATTGCAGCGGAAGCAATAAAAAAACATCCCACTGAAATACTGCAGCTTTCAATTAAACATCCTAGTTGCAGGCCTCCGGGAACCACAAGGGACCTTCAAGGACTTTCAATCTGTGCAGCACATTAATTAAGACATCCATAAAATCTACATTTTTCCTTGAAGGAAATCTCCATGTTTAAATCTGACTTGTGTTAAACCAAGGCTTGTTTTGTGGCTGAAAAGTCTCTAGGCTAAGATGATGCTTTGCTTTTCTGTAAAAATAGATCGCATCAGTGTCATGTAACAGGAAACAGCTGAGTCTTGTTATTCCCCAGGGTTGAGAGTTCTGAGAAATTCAATTTAATTGCTAATCATAAATTCCAGTCAGCAGCTTATAAAATCAGGTTTATATTAGATGTACCTTTGGCCATGTACTCTGTGACGATGTAGATGGGTTCCTCGGACACCACGGCATACAGAGGCACCAGTTTGTCGTGCCGGAGCTTCTTCATGATCTGAGCCTCTTGGAGGAAGGCCTCAGGTGACATTGTGCCCGGCTTCAGCGTCTTTATGGCCACCTTAGTGGTGCCGTTCCACGTGCCTGGAAGACAAAGATAGGGGAGAGAACGCCCACAGGTCGCAGGGGTAATCAGTGTTGTTAATGGGCTGGGAGCGAGATGTATCATTAATTAGGTCTTGTAATTGCTCAGACATGTGCTGTCATGCATGCACTCCCCGATGAAATGGGATGCCTGGGATGAGCTGAGTTACAACAAAAGAAAAAAGGAAGGTACAAATAAGATTGGCTGGAGCTGAGTGAGAAGATCTCTGGAGATAAAGAGAATTCAACAAACAGAGGAAGCAACTGCAGGAAGTGAATTATTCCCAGGAATGGACAAAAATAGACTCAATAAATACAGGCATCGGAGGGTCTGTGTGTGTGATTTATGCACACCATCTTTGCATTTCCTACATTACACCACTGGCGTTGTTATAATATAAATATATAATGTTGTTATAAAATTTAACAAGGTTGATTACCAGCTGCTACTTGTTTTTAAATGGCTTTCGGCTGTAATAACCACATGCAATAAATACCGTTACTATTTATTACTTTTACCTGGCTGCTACACGATTACTTTTATTTGTGTCAGTTACTCAGTGGTTGAATGTGCTAAAGTACATCTACTTAAGTACTTTAGGACACATTTCAGGTACATCTACCTGAGTATATTAATTGTATGCTAATAAAATTTATACCACTTATACTTCACAAAAAAAAGCAATATGGTACTTTTTAACTTCATGTATATAAAATGTTTTAGTTACTCGTCATTTTATAGATTCAGATTATTAGCGAATTAACCATATTCATTAACTAATACAAAAGATTGACTTCATTTTAGGTTAAGATATCCAGCAGGTGTGATAGACATCGTCAATTAATATCATAATGAAGAAATTCTATTTATATATAATTCTGAAATGGGCTATTACACACGATAACTACTCTTACTTCCGTTACTTAAATATATTTTGATTACTTTTGTACTTTTACTTAAGTAAGAATTTCAATACAGTACTTCTTACTTGTAACAGAGTAATTGTACAACTTGGTATTGCTAATTTTACTTAAGTGAGTAATCTTTCCACCAATGCACTTACTTACTAATGACATGTTTCTACCTTGGATGTGTATGTATTTGATTCTTATTTTATTAACGAGTGCTTGCCTCTTTATTTAATATCTTGGTTTACTCACTGATTTTGATTCTTATGTATCTGGGCTGACTTGGAATTTCAACATGTAGGTAGTTACGATTAAAAAACTGCATGAGGCAATAAAGCATTCTCTGAACGTGTTCCTGCGTGTCTCGTCTGCGTTGCTCTTACCCATCCAGACCTCTCCGAAGCAGCCCTGGCCCAGCTTGAGCTCCAGTCTCAGGGACTCCCGGGGTATCTCCCAGGCATCTTTAGCCAGCCCCTGGGTCTGAGGCTTGACTGTCGGGCAGACCGCGGTCAGCCTGTGGCAAAGCCCGTCAGCGTGCTCTGTGAAGATTACAACGCTACATTACACCCAGCAGCGACACACACTCAGATACACACACCCACATGAACCAGCAGGGTACAGCGTTTTAAAGGCAATCTGTTTCATGCATCGATTCATTCAATTTTATGTGGATGAATACATGTTCTTACACTTACTTTGATGAAATATAAATGAGGGGATTTTTACAACACTGATACGGCCTCTCCAGAGTCAGACGAGAAATGAATAGGGTAAATAGAGATTTAACCTCAAGTCCCCTCATGCGAGGTTTAAAATCCTAACTGCTCCAACAATTTGTTAGACCAGTGCAAGCTACATACCTGTGTAGTGCTTGACAAGCTTCTGTAGTATGTCAAACTGTGCCCGGGTAGTGATGTAGTATCCTCCGCTGTCAAGTTTGCGGATCTTGTAGTGTTTCACATTGTCCCCTTTGGTTTCATCCCAGTCTCGTATGGAGAGAGAATAAGCACCTAGAGGAGACGAGGGAAATGTCCTTCAACATTCAAAACAAAAGTGTCAAGTGTGGTTACTATAAAATATAGTATTTTTTTATTAAGCCTTCTCCAGATCCATATATTAACTTTACAGGTGCTGAATAAAGAAACACACTTAAAGTAAAGTTCACTTGGTTACCAATGTCTGAGAATAATACATTTAGATTGAATATTTACTCTTGTAAATAAAATGTATTGGAAGCTAACAGAACAGGTTTTCTGTACACTTAATACTGCTTGTTGGTTATTTACTCTTGTCTATCTAGCACAAATATCAGTACTAGCATCATATTAGCATTTTCGTTTAGCATGTTAGCATGCTAACATTAGCTTTAAGCAAATTCAGCATTCAAAACCTTCACAAAGCAGCTTGCATTGCTTTAGACCCGTGTTTTTGTGTCTTCTTTGTTCCTTTTAACTCCCATATCTTCTGTCTTTGTTTTCATGAAAAGTGCTACACAAAACAAAGTTTGCTTGCTTGTCAGACAACATTTTACAAAATCATGTGATATCAGCTGACGTTGCTTAGGGAAAGTCGGTCAGAAGAGCTTTGTTTTTGCATTTAGGAAAGGGGTAAATGTATCATCATGTTCATATTTAGCACAATCTTTCCGAGGAGCAATGGGAGTGGGGGGGAAGGGGGTTGTCTGGTGCCTTGCTCAAGGGCACCAAGGCAGGGCCCAGGAGATGAACTGGGACCTTTCCAAGTAGCAGTCCACACTCCATACCCTACTGAATGAGCCACTGCCGGACAGTGTTTTGTGTCCATTCCAGCTTAAAGTACTCCTACTTCACACAAGCACCATTTCTCCAGGCAATTTCCACAATACTTAATAAAGAAGCTATCTTAACCTTTAGTAGTTTCACTTTCTCGTGCCAGGAAAGTTCCTCGTTGGTTTCCTGTATTCAGCAGCAACCTCTCAGCATCTTTGCGTCCCATTTTACCAAAGTACCACCTGTCAAGCGAAAGAAAATACTTTAAGTAACAGCCAAACCCATGGTTTAGGTGGTGACTGAGGATCTGACTATTGAAAATCACATATATCTGTGTGCTTATTGTAAGTCACGTGAGATGGGATCATGCTAGTGTTATTAGCCTCCATGTGCAGTCCCTGTAGACGGGGTAATGAGGTTATAACAAGGCCTTACTCTTCAGCCTGGATGGAGTCAGCAGGGGCCACATAATTGCTGGGGATGTAGCCATTTCTCCCGGTATTGATGGAGCGAGCCTCCCACCAGTCTCCCTCTCTGCAGGAGTAAAAAGACACAGGAGAGATGAGAGAAATTACTTTACATCCTGCTATAATTGATACTCTTGATGAAAAGTGGTTAATAAGGGATAATAATTAATAATTTGGTCTGAAAATGATCCTCACTTTAGGCAGCAGGGTTGCTTATGGTAACAATGAAAAAAGGTACAAAGCTTTTTATGTAATTTGTTCTGCATTCATTTAATTCTGCCGAATCAAATTTGGAGCTGTCTTTGAAGTATGAGGTAGGACTGAAAGCATCGTCACAATGGGGATTGAATGACTCTAATCTACTTTACATTACAATGCTCTAACCTCAGGCGACGTTTCTGCCACAGCATGGATCAAATAAAAGATCCACAGCGCTGTGCAGAAAGCCAGCAACAGGAAACAAGTTGCAATCAAACGCATTCATGAATACGGAACAGGTGCAGTTTGGGGATTACTGCTGGAAAAATAGACTTTTCATCACAATATAACAGCTGCGGTACTTTCAAGGAAACATATTTAAAGTAGAAGTGCACCTGCAAACCTTCACAGAGGCCTTCGCTATCTTACAACGTAAATCAAAGAGGAAAATAAATGTTGTGTATCAACCTCATCTGCTTCAAAATGTAATGGGTTCTTCCCCGCATGTGCTTCATCCTTTCCAACAAGGTTCATAAAATGGAGTTTTTTTTTTATTCTGCTGACAATCAGACCCTAGAAACTGCACAGAAGCTTACGTATTGTTGATGATCTGGAATCGGTCTCCTTTTTTAAATGAAAGATCATCAGATGTCCTAGCTTCATAGTCATACAAGGCCACAAAGAATGTAACACCACCTGAAATAAAACACAAAACAGACCCACATGTATTAACTGTAAACACATAATAGCAGGCAACAGAGTTAGTAAGAAGCTTGAGAGGAACTGCAGGTAGGAAACAGAAGTGTTTGTTTGTGTGGGTGAGTGTTTAAAGGGCAATCAAGGAAGCTACATTTGTCTCGCCAAGGTCTGAGAGCTCATACTGTATTGATTTTCCTCGGTTTATAATGATATTGTATTTTCCCTGCATGGAAATAGGACTGTGACTAAACTCAAGTCGCAAGCCACAGGAGAGTCAGTATATTAAACAGGTTTTTAATAGAAACCTCTGTCTAACAGTCATAGTCTAGATTCCATTAGCAGTATTAAATGTGTAATAGTCAGAAGACATAGTTCTGTAAATTATGGTATGTGTAAACTCATCTCTCCCTCCCAGAGTGGACCTGTAAAACCTATACTGTACAGCCACACCCCCACACAGATGACATTCATATCCCCACCGCGGAAAACAATGCTGTCAACAATAATCCCATTATCTCTGCAGAAAGCTAACACCACAGCATGTGCCACCTTCGCCCCTCTCTGAGAGCAGATAATCCAGCGTGGCGGAGGATTACAACCCAAATCCCGCAGAAACATCTCTTTGCATCGCTGTAAGCTGCTCAGACACATTTAGGGTGATCAGGGATGATAACAGGGTCCGTGTTAAATCTAACAAGGAAAAGCTAGTTAAAGTAACAATGGCTGGGGCATTAGCCGTGACACCGACATGTCGGATCAGCACACTGACCACTTTAAGCTCAGGGCTAAGTATATCTGTATGTTTTAACCCATTTACTGTAATCAAAATGATTACTTCATTAGTACACATTAGTGTTTTATTATCTCAGTTAACATTATGTCTGTGTTTTCTTTTGTAAATGCAGATTAGTCAGAAGAGTCTGACAATAAGCTTTCAAAACAAGACACCATTTTTTTTGCAGCTGGTTGATCATAACCCAAGGTTTTGGACAGAATCAGTGTGTTAGATCAGGGGATTTCAAATTTGGAGCCCTCAGGCAAAGACTGGAAAGGTATTTAATCACAAGGCACTCAATAATCAAGGATAGCCATACTGCTGTTGGACATAACAATAGACTACACCAAATACTTAAAAAAGATTATGTCCTAAAGCATTTACTTAATTCTATCTCTGGAAAAGTAGGTACAAATATAATATTCACCAAAACTACTGTACCTCTGAACTATCTTTTTAACCAAATCACACTTTGAACTAATGTTATTTTCCTTTACTTCCATTCACTAAACCACCCTTGAAATAGTTTGGAAAATCCCTGTGGAAAACATCCTCACACTTTGAAAACCTCTCTGCATGACGGAAAGCAGAAATGTCATCCAGCTCTAAAGCCGAAGCATTTATGAAAAACAAGATGGATTACGCATCTGTAGCAACTAGAGTCTCTAAAATATGATTCATAATAATATATATAAAAAACATGGCATTACAGATTGACTACCATATGGTATTATGGAAATACTACAGCAGAAAGCTGATTGAGGAATGCAAAGATTATGAGAAGATAAGAAAAATAGATTCAAAACCCGATGGTAAGCTTTACAGGAAATACGGTCAGCAGGAAAGCAAAGGGGCTACAACATCATGTGTGTCATTCAGCTCTCCATTAAGTCCATTATCAGCATTGTATGACCCTACTCACTTGAGACGGCGCCAGAGAACGAGTTGGACACAGGGCCGGTGAAGGACGCCCCTCCAAAGGGAGTCATGGCAGACGAGCCTCCAAACGGCATGAGGGTGTGGTTGAAGTTCCCAGTCCCAGAACCTGAGGAGGGGGCTTGGTTTTGCTGCAGCTGGGTGGGGTCCGGTCCGTAGTGACCCACGTGAGGTGTGGTGATGGTGGAGTTGGGGTCTGACGCTGCGGAATTATCTGGCCGATACTTCATGGTAGGGCGTTTGTCCTCTTTGCTCTTAATGCAGCCCATCGTCTCGCCCTGCCTGGACAGACACAACACAAATTCCTCTATTTCATTCCAGCAGATTTTTGAACATCACATTATCTCACTGTTGATACATATTAAATGACGGGCCAAGGGAGGTGAGGGATGAAATATTGCAACATAAGGTGCTTGCATGCGTTATGAAACAAAAATCAAATGACCTGATCTTTCTCTGTGAATCATTTTGTTGTTGTGACGTGCTAGGACCGTAAGCCATGTGGTAACTGGGACATATGGGTTAAAGACAAATCCGCTTTCAACCACGCACCACGCATGTTTAGGGTATGACAACCGCAAAGCAGAGGGATGAAAAGGCGATTATCATTCTATATTGTTTTGATCTATTATTGCATTGTTGTTACATAAAGAGATCACTTGTTATTTACATACAAGTGACACATTAAAGCACATGTAAAGCCTTTGTGTCTTGAAATAGAGAACATTCTCTGTAATATTAAAGCTGTATTTTACTTTGATGCCATGTTGTGATTCAAATTGTCCCTTTCAGGGGCCCACAAGGAATTGCTAAAAAAGCTTACTGTGAATAAAACCAGGGGCCCAAGGGTTCAGGGCCAGAACAGTTTGACTTTCAGATTTGTTGGTTGTAAAGTCTATCCAATGACATGCAAAATAACCATAAAGATAATCAAAATGACTGCAAAGGTGAAAAGAATGTCCTTGACTTGACTGAAAAAAAGGAAAAGTGACCACAAAGAGATGTAAAATGACTAGAAAGAGATCCAACACAACTAAAAAAAAACGCAAAATGAATCCATGCAGATGCAAACCAACCACAAAGACCCGAAATATATCGAAGAGATATAAAAAGATCTAAAAAAAAATAACATTACAAGCAACATCTCTGACTCGATTTTGTGTCTGAGGTTTGTGGTTCACCAGCAAAGAAATACAGAAACAGTCTGGGTGTCTTGCTCCTGTGTCGAACAATGGGGTGCCTTTTACACGTATGAACTATGAACCCAGGGGCCCATTGATGCTGACCATGCTACACGATTTAAACATCCGTGTGCCTCCATCTGCGTGATTGTCATTCCTCCTTCTAACGTAATTTGTCCGGAGTCCCACTGAGGCATTCTTTTGTGAGGTGAAGGCTCGGAAAATGTGGATGCAATCAGACACGCTCGTAAAGAAGTCTAAGCCCAGGGATATCAGAACATTTTCATTCTCCAAGAACAACAGCTGCGCGAGGAGTTGGACTTGTTGCGCCGACACATAACAGGACAGTAAAACAATAAGACGATTGAATGGAAATGCGATCTTTTGTACAGTGATGTTGGGCGTGAAATCAGACAAAACAGACAGGGTACTGAACAGCCTTGTGGCACAGTTGTAGGCAGGAGTGACAAGATAACAGGCTAACAATCATGGGTCTGTGAAATGGAATAGGATCAACTGATGCACCTTTCACTGATTTTGGAACAGTGGCCTTGATGTTTAGTGCTGGGAGGGATTTTATTCCCAACGGAAAAGAAGGAGCGGCGCATTCGAGAGTTCATTGAGTTCTCCAGATGAACTGCCAAAGAAATCAACGAAATGGGGACAAACCACAAAAGACTTCTAAGATTATCTTTTGCTCGAATAAAAAAATGTACAAAACCGTTGAAATATTAGGTTTCGGCTCGTGCTGAGCACACGCCATTTTATGCGTGGTCAGTCACTTATCAAAAGAAAACAGATTTCTTAAAGATGTCTTCCAAAAAGGCTAATAAATCTAAGCTCAGATGTTAGATCTAGAGCCAATAAATTGAGAATGTTGGCATGGAAAACAGACGTTGCATTTTCAAGCCAACATTTCCGTTAACCTCCAGACAAAACCAGTGTCATGGAAAGCAGAGAGCTTCACTCAGTAGCTCATTCAACTACTGTGGGCTTGTGTTTCATCATCAGGCCGACGAGAGTCTGGCTCGTTGGGTTAGCAATGAACTAACCACGCTTTGAAACACTGGACAGAGTCCCAGAAATATTTGCAACATAAAGATGGAATGATGTCCCGGCCAAAAAATGAGACATGAACCGACCACAATTAAAAATCGAATACTGAGCTGAAAGTAAGGAGCCTTAAAGACAATACAACCCTTGGAAATCATACATACATTGTAATTTAAGGGTTATACAGTAGATGTGACGGTAACAGAGGATTTGAAAGAATCATACACATGTACTGCTATACAAGCACCTCTCCAATCACCAGTCCACACTTCCTATTTTGATCTGTTCGGGAACTAGCCACCCTCAGGTCCCCAAATCCTGACGCCTATGGCTTAGTATATGAAGATGGCTAAATACTGATGAAAATAAAATACAAATCAACACTTATAGTCTTATACTGTGTAAAAATACAAATAATTTGCAGGGTGGGGCTGTTTTTGCTATGGCAATGTCTGTCTGTTGGTTTGTAGGCTACTGCACACCACCTAACTGAAATGTCTTAACAGCTATGGGTTGCTGTGAAATATTCTACAAATATTAAAGATTCCTATACATTATAAATGCTAATCACTACCCTTACACTTGTGCCATTACCAGGTCACGATTTGAATTTGACAAACACTCTGGTTTATGACCAAATACCTGGAGAATTTGGGTAAAGGCTTGTTAGCTAATATTAGCTTCGGCATCCTGTTAGCATAGTGATGCTAGTAATTAGCTCAAATCGCCACAGTGCCTAAATACAGCCACAATGCACAAGCTGTACTCTTTTTGTCATCAAAAACAGAACACTTTGAGTTATTTGGCTTCGGTTCAGTGTAAATAAGGAAGGAATTATAAAGCAACAAATGACGTTAGCGAAAGTGTTAGCTGCTAACAGAAGACCTAATCTGGACCTGTTCTGCAAGTTAAAAAAATGGTCTCAGAAACTAAGATAAACTGTATCTATGTAGCCCTTTCACAGAGCATTTTCTGCTTTATGTTTTTAGTTTTAAGCAGCATTAAAAATGATAGAAAATCCCAACAGAGGTAGGGCGCTGCTAGCTTATCTGTCAGCAGACAGGGTGTGTACTAACCATAACACACATGTTCCGTCTTCATATGATATATGAACTGCACTACACTACAAAGATAAAATGATGATCTACTGGAGGAGTGCACATAAAAACACAATATCCGAGCCAGACCATTCCCTCAGAATCCAGGGTGATAAGCACAGCACTGTAAAGCAACAGAGTGATATAACATTCCCATTAGTGGCTGTGTGGGCATAAAGAAAATGGTTTAGATTGAGTCCAGGAGAGAAACTGAGGAGGGGAACAGCAGGTTGGTTGGATGAGGGAGGGAGGGGGAAACCAGGCAGACAGTGCCAGCTCTACCAGCTTGAACTAGGAGGATTATGAGGATGGAGGATTTACCCTAAGAGGATAATAACAGAAAACAACCAAACCACCAGGGCCTGGAGCTGAAACAGAGCCCACCCCAGACTCTAACCTGCACATGGTCATTTAGGCCTTTGACACATCACGTAATGACACCCTCGAGTTTGTCACACCAAAGTCAGAATAGTAGTGGATGACGTGAAAAAGAATGCGACTTGGATAGCATGTAAGGCCATTAAAGCTAGAAGCGCTATTGAAAGGTGTCACACTCAGTCTTTTAAATAAGGGAAGTCCAAAAAAAGTCTCAATGTCAAACATCACTGACTTTTACATCCAAGTTTATACACTGAAAAGCTAATTATTCAACAGCAGAGCCATTTACTAACAAACCAGAGGGAAATCTGCCTTGCTGCTAAATATAGTAACGTATTCTTAATGCTGACAACATCCCACTGCCCCCAGGATGATAACATGACCTACAACAGCACATCGCATGAGCTGAGAAGAGAAGACTTTCAGTTGCACCAGTTAGAGCCACGCAGAAACGATAAGAGAGGAAGGTGAAGAGTTTAAATGAGGATGTTTACATGTCATCACATAATAGAATATACTGTATACAGAGGCTACTTCCTCTATCTGGTTGGAAATGTGACAGAACCTGACAAGAAGTTCAATCGAAGCACTGATTTGAAACGGACTGTTCCAAATGATCCGCTAAAGGCAAAGATATCTCAGCTGACAACTTTGAAATCTTGATAACAAAGATGTGTATTCAACGCCGCAGAAGTCTTTTCTTTAGAGAAAAAAAAGAAGAAGAAAACATAGTGTCGACCTTGGTAGAGAAACAGTTTTTTGGGCCACAGGCTACAGATATCTTTGTTTAATAACTGAGATTGTCAGCTACTGTAGAACTGATATCTGCTATGTCAAGCAAACAACAGTCCAAAGCCTAAACATATTCAGTATAAATATCATTTCTGACAAAGAAATAGCCTTGAGCGACTTATGGTTGCCTCTTTGGATCCTTCTGAAATAAGTTTGTTCAACCCACATGCTGCTATGTATTAAAAAGCTTCCAATGCAGCCAATTCATCCAAAACACATGTCTTGCAAGAACATTAAAACAACTAAATGTGTCCATATGTTCCCCTCCATTAACTTCAGAAGCTCTGTTGACATGTAACCTCTCTTGTCTCTGCTTGTATCCATCTAGAACACACACAAGCCTAATTTTACATATTTCCCTGTTACAGTGATACGCTTAAACCTGCAGTCCTCTTATCACAAACCCTGCTCGCGGTTTCCTCCCCCTCTCCGATCCAAGTGTGAGAATTCCACCCAGGCTTCACAAAATGCTGATAAGACAGAGACTCACTCGCTGATAGCTGGAACGATGAGGAAGTTTGGTAGCTCGCAGGTCGTGGTTCAGAATTTTAAAGAAGGCTGCAGAGATGAAGTCTCGCTGAGTAAGCTGCGCAGGGTCATCTACAGTATATACGAGCAGTCAGAAACTAAGAGACGCCTATAGATTGAATTTCAACAACAGAGAGCTTTGTGTTATCAAATCGGAACGTAATCAGACTGAAAAGGTTCTTTCAGGCACTATAAATGTACTAAACCCTGACTTTACAATAGCTTATTTGCATCTCAGTTTGCCTAAACAGCCTCCCCTGGGGTTTAAGTTATCTAGACTCTAATGAAGTTGACATTTGGCCGGATGAAAGTCAAGTAGTGGAGCTAAAGGACATGAAGGTGGATTTCCTTCATCCATCAGCCAGCAGCAGTGGAACCCTGCCCAGCATCCCCTCGGACAGCTGTTCGTGGGGAGGGTCTCTGGAGCTTTACTGGCCTTCAGATCTGCAACATATGCTGCCTGCCACCATTTATCACATTCCTCTGATGCCAAAGGGTTAAAACTGTGGCTGCAGAAGAGTCATGTGATGGTCCGATGTGAAGCCTCAGAGCTTTTAAACAAACACCATAAAATTATTCGAACTGGGCGTAGTGTTCTTTTGCACACAAGTAAAATGACACTAGTGCCTCGGGAAAGAAAAACTAAATATGAAAAACAATGGAAATGAATGGAAGGACTTAAGAGTGCTTGACTATTGACATATGTCTTTAGCACCAATACATCAGTCCTGGGTAAAAAGATGTCATTAATTTTACCTAACTTGACAAACAGTACTCAAGTGGTCATAGAAAAGCTTTTTGTTGAGCTCATGTTAGTAATTGTGCTGCCACAGAACAGAGATCACACATTTTCTAGAATAAACAGGTCTTATGGGAGGGACTACCTGGCACCTGGTGTAGGGTAAGTGTGAGCTATTTTGGGAGTCTCAGTGTGTCTACAACCATCCATTTGACAGCACGTAACAGGGCTGGGTGTTTGAATTGTCAACATGTAATAAACTGGAAGAGGCTGTTGTCTACAACCAACCCTCACTATTAAATATTGACAAGATCCTGTTAAGAACATCATGTTTTACAAGAACAAGGCAAGCTCTTCCACATTTCTGACTGCACTTTTCTCAAACAATTAGTCAGTAACTTCTCTAAGGCTAGAGAATAATCATTTAGGGAGAAAAGTCAGCTGCTGCATACAGATTAAATGGCAAACAGATCCCATTCACCGGATTCAAAATGGCTTAATACTGACCTTATTAAGTGTTTCAGGGATCTGCAATTACGTAAATAGTTTTTTTTGGTCAATGTCATTTTAAAAGGTCAATGTTTAGCTATCTCATGTTACTTTAAATGACAATAATATCAACAAGCTCAACATGATTTGAAATGTGTGAATAAAAGAGTCCTTCTATCAGATTAATACTTGGTATTTGTGGATATCTTGAGTTCATTTTTAAGATTGTGTATCAAGAGAGAGAAGTTTGCTATCAGCAAGACATCCTGAGGTGAGTTTTCCCATAAACAAACCTTCAGTAAAAAGTAAAAACATTAAGTATATAAACAGTCATTTCAATCTGCCTGAGCAAGTACTCATGCAGAAGTCCTATAGGTCAACCAAATCAGTCTATTCAATTTCCAATGGTTCACCAGCACATATTCATAACACAAATCTTAGAAATCAGAGTCTTCCCCTTTACCTTCCTTCACTCCCAAGTGCACCAGTCCTTATATGGATTGCAGTGATTCAGTCACAGTTGTGCAGAGCTGTTCAGAATAAGCTGTATCCTGACATGTTCTCCAGTCATCTCAAGCATTTGAGTGTCACCATTCCCAAAAGTCCCTGCCCTCAGAGTGGAAGTGTAAGTAGAAGAAGATAGGAACATCATAAAGCCGATCAATCAGGAAGTTTGACTGACAGCATCATCCATAAATCGGACTGAACTTCTTCTTCCTCCTTAACCTGCTAATCATTAAACAATCATCTATGGGTTAGATATTTGAAATGAGATGGCATTTTTGCTGGAGCGAATTTGACTTTAAATGAATACAATAAGTGGGAAACAGATGCCAAGTGAGAGAGTAGTCTAGATTTGTATCTTTATATATATATTTATTATCCATATATTTCACTTTTCAGTTATTTTTTTCTATTTTGTGATGTTCATATTTCATGATTTCTACAACTATTTTCCCAATTATGTGCAATGCCTTTGTTTTAACATGTTTTAACATAAATCATTTCCCAATTATCTTATCTTTACATTTATGTATAATAAAATACAGATTTCTTTTGTGGAGGTTAACCCTTTATTTTATTAGCATATTACATTTGATAGTTCTGTTGAATTATTTATTATAGTGTGAAATATTTCTGTGCTATTCTGACCTTGTCCTACCTTAAAGTCTGCTATCCGATATGGTCGCATTAATATTCCTGAGGGACTTTAAGCACATGCTGCATCTTCACTGGTATTTTTCTAACCTCTGATCTGATTAATAATAAATGGCTCTAGGTTTGCAGGGAGGAATACAGTCTATAATACACCATATAGCCAGGTAGGCTATTTGTGTGTGTGATTATCATAAGACACATTCATTCCTTTGTTGATGACAGGTCAGACAGGCGAGCAGCTGGCCCATCCTTACCTTATCCTGCTTACACTTTACTAAGGGTTTTTACCTTCACAAATCCACGTTCTTCTTCTTGTCTTTTCTCCTGTTTTCCCCTTCTCCTCCCGATCAGATCCGAGACAAAAAAAAAAATCCGAGTTATTCCAAACGGGACCGACCCTACCTCATCCTCACTTCATGCCTCCAGCAGAGAGGTCAGATTTAACGCTGAAGTGAAATCTGTGAGGATCCTCTGTCATTGTCATCACAGAGGATTAATCCAGCTGCATCATTTACAACAAAAAAAAGTGAGATCCTGAAGTGTCCCAGCTCTTTGTAGCTTCTACTTCCTTACTACTAAACTTGCATCAACCCCCACACAACAACATGGCCGACCCTGCCTGCGGGACTGGAGAGGCACACAGCTGGGAGATCGGTCTGGTACAGCTGCTCCCAGATCAGCAGGGAGAGGAGTCGATCACACGGAGGAGAAGAGGCCGAATAAAGACCCATTAAAGACGGGATAATGTGAGGGACGAGAGGGCAGAGGAGCTGCAGAGTGGAGGATCAGGAGGGCTGGAAAAAGGGAGGACTCGTAGCGCCTCAATCTATTCCATTCTCTGTCTCATGCACGGATCGATGGCGACCTCTGCTGGTCGACTGGTGTTACTGCAGCCACACATCTGCAGATCAGATTTATTGGCCATGAGGAACTAAACATTTGTTTTATTACTTACTTACGTCAGCCTGTTTTATGTTTATATTTAATGTATTTTTTATTATTATTTTTTATTTTAATGCTCAACTTTAATTGTATTATTTATTTATTATGGTAGTATTTCTGAAAATATGAACTTGAGACAATATTTGATGAATACAATATCATGTTTGTTTGTACTTTTATTTTATTTTCTAATAGAACAAATATAAAATGCACAATTTTCCAAATATGAGTCTTATTTGACAATTTACAGGAAATAGATATAAACATACAGCCAAAACAAAGACAACGAGTGGCCAAAATCTGATCAGCTCATTTTCAGACAGGTTGTTATATAGATAAGATGGATCAGGCCAAAAAGAGAGAGAATCTTTTATCCTGAAACTTTTCAAATCTCTTGTAATGTATGTATAAAAGACATGAAAAGGTGGATTTTGCATAATTGCTGTTGCTATATCTACACTGTAGCTTCTGTGCATATGACTATAAAGCATTTGAATCCTTTGTGTCTTGTGGTTTTGTTGTAAAGTGCTCTTCTCTTGCGCCTTCCACAGGTGAAAGCTGGAACAGGTTATGTTCAGGCTGCGATGGGTTTGCAGCGATGTTTCCAGCACTCTCCCTAAATTGATCTAAATCACAATTCAGTGATGGACTGACAAACTGGATGATTGCAGCGTAAAATAACACCAGCAGCTCCTCGTTTTCATCTCAGCTTTCACATGGACGCAAAACTTACACTAATGCAAAAATAAGGTGCTATAATAAAATAACCCTTTAGGAATATTACAATCATGGCCATAGATAGTGTGTGGTACCAATGCGTTATACAGCTTCACTAGTCTATGTGCTTACCTTTAGTTGTTTTTTTAACATTATATTACTTTTATGTTGATTTATCCTTAACCTCCCTCCTTACGATCATCGAAACAGCGCCACAGAAACACGTTATTATGTTGATATTGCTTAGTTATAGTTCCATTAAGAAGCAACCTGAATCATAAAAGACAATTTTATTGAATGTTTACTGTAATTATGTAAAATAAATAAATCATCAAACATCAATGAAACTCATTCATTTTGTTTTATTGCTGCCAATTGCATCTTCTTGCATCTCTTTTACTGCAGCACTTCCGGACACATACATGTGTTGTTGTTAAGGCTGAGTGATAAAATACTTGAATCGTGAGACAGTAACCTCAATAAAACTCTTTCAACGCAACATGTCAACACCGCCAGGAGGCGCTATAAAAAGCTATCGCGCCAACATTAGAATGAGTCATATGTTCTTATTTGGTGATATAAATCACAGACACACACACACACACACACACACACACACACACACACACACACACACACACACACACACACACACACACACACACACACACACACACACACACACACACACACACACACACACACACACACACACACACACACACACACACACACACTGGCTGCTGCTGTTTTCAGACCCCTCTGTACAAACAGTAGCATATTTTCCTTTACTACTGCACATACAGTACAGATGTTATTGATGAGTTACTGTAAGGAGCTCTTTTTACCTTATATGGACTTTATGTTACATTTACTGAAATGTTTTTCAGTTTAATTAAATAACACAGATGTTATATCAACACAGAATTCAATGTCATTTGATATAAGTTTGGGCGAGTACACAATGACAGTAATATTCACCAGGAGATTACTGTAACACTGTCATGGTGGAAAGTTTATTACGATATATTTTGCTATGATTGTTACAGGAAGGCACTCGTGGTGTGGTGAGTCAGGCCTCAGGTTAGGACTGGATCAATATGTTTACACTTGCAATGCAATTAGATGATGAGTAAGTGACATTCTTAAATATTGATAGAGCAGATTAAAAATGATCAAAACTGGTTGAGAAATACCTATTTTACTCGGATTATACAAAGACAACTCTGACCATATTCTGATTATGTGTTTATACTATAAATGAATTTAATGCCAAACTCATTTAAAGTCCAGAAAGCAAAAACGTGACATACGTGCCGGCCTTTTTTTAACGGTAACGTGCAGTTTTTGCCTTTATAGGGGAACATCAAAATGTCATTTATTCTGTTTTAACCTTTTGAAAACCATCGCCATAGCCTAACCATTATGTTCCCAATATTCTTAACAAATAGATAATCAAAGCTGTGAGGAAGTGATTTTGCTCTATTTACCTTTCCTTTTTGAATTGATTCAGTAATGTTTAATGGAAATAGATCTTATGTCGTGTATAAGACTGTATTCGAGGTCTGTACATTACTGTACACACCGTCAAACACTCTGTTGCACTTTTCTCTGGTTACCACTTGGGTGCAGTGCTTTCTCAGAGTAAAGAAGATGTTCCGTTGCGGGGCGCTTTTTCCTGACATTCCTTCCCCTCTTCATATTAAGGATTCAAAGTGTTTCTCTTTGCTAGGCAAACCGTCACGTGACGTCAGAGCCAGACGAAGATCGACCGGTCTGAATCACCCACTAAAGATTCCACACATGACCCTGATACCTGTGTGTACCAAGCTGTAATGAACAATGACTAAGTCAGAGAGTCACGAGAGTCTGCAGTATGGAAAAGGGCAATCGTATGTAATGTAAAGCAACCAAACTGTAACATTTTTAAAGTACTTCTACTCCACTACATTTCAAAAGGTAATATTCTTATTTTAATTCCAGATTACAGTTTTTCTTTTTCCATACACGTTTTCTGGGGCCCCTTGTCATGTATCAGATGTATGTGACTTGTTGGTTTCATCAACATATCCACTTTCAATTTCTCAATATGCTACAGATAATTTTTGGGGGTTTTGTATGTCGATATTTGAGAATGTGAGAGAGATACAGTACATTTGTGGAAATAGAGTAGGGGCCAGCTGGGAATCGAACCAGGGTCTCTCATGTATGAACCTATGATGGCACCATAACGGCTCATAATATGTACAATTATTTATGTTTTTGCAGGCAAGCAGTTGCAAAGAAATGTGGCCGACTTTTCGTTTTTTCCCCTAACTTCCATATCATCTCATGACCCCTCAGATTTGTCCTTTTGGAGAGACTTGACACCTATTGGGGAACACTGGACTAAAAACGAACTAACCCTACGTCAAATTCTTAACAATCATTTAGATTGTTGTGTTGGTAAGTTATCTTGAATAAAAAGTAATTTTCTTCAACTGCATGGATTTTTGAATTGTTTGTTTTATTCATAATTTTCCTGCGTGAAAAGTAACTGGTTGCATAACTGAGTCTGACAGAGGGGACATCCGTCAACAATAATAGTAAATAATATATAAATAGGCTAATATGTCAGCTTTTTGCCACCGTCCAATAAAAATCCTGCATTTTCAAATTTGGTCCTTTTGAATTTGTCAGAACAACTTTGCATTATCATATCATAAAGCTAATACAAACATGTTTTTGAAGTACGTGGTCTTCGCATGACTGTGATATTTATTTGATCCCTGGGGATACATAAGGAATAGAGGCTGAGATAAGAAATCACCAGAATGAATCAGAAGCTCATTAATAAAAGTTCCTGGAGCAAGATGACTCAGATTCAATTGTTATCATGCTGATTCTGACCTCTGACCTTTACAAATACCAAGAACAATTATAAACAGACCGAGATCTAAAAGCAGCAAGTGTCATATTTCAGCACCGGACAGCTCCACAATGCAAGAGTTACAAATATAATATAAACAGCTTTTCCTATAAAGTCCAATACAAAAAAAGCATGACGAAATGTTGTGATTTTGAATGTTAAAACTGTATTAAATGAATGTATTAACTGGTAACCTCTGAACAATACTTTAGTCATTGTTTGTGAAACTGACTTTAACAGAAGTAGAGGTGAAACATGTAAAAAATGATCCAAAATGTATCTGTAAATTAAGTCAACTCTTTGATGCCTTGGATAGAAACTTTTTGAAGCTGTCAGTCATATTTCAGCGCTGGACAGCTCCCCCCCCCCCCCCCCCCTTGTGGCGTGACGTCAAAATGTTGACATTAATTCCCTTTTTAATTAATGATAATGTTTGAATCCAGGATCCATTTCTTTTTTATGACTTGGCTCGGGGTCTTTCATTGACGCGGGAGAAGGATGCACTCCAATGGGACGGGGGGGGGGCGATGACGCATCCGCACACCTCCCATCTCCATCTCCACCCCACCCAACCCCACCTACGTGACAAGTGAAAAAGGCATGCCTTTCCGATTCATGAATAAAAAACCAAGGAGGAGTTAAGTTCATAGGACGCAGGAAAGTTCTCCGCAGACAAATGTTTGGCACTCTCCATGACCGAGTACACGTAGAAATCCCCGAGAACTGATCTGCGGGCTGCACACTCGGAACAAGCACAAGAACGGAGAGGCGCTTCACTGGGGGAATAGAGGAAGAGGAGAGGAAGGGGGAGAAAGAGAGAGAGGTATCTTATCTCACTCTCCAACTTGAGGTTCAGCGGATCGCAACTGGTAAGAGGAGCCATTTTGTGGGCTTTTGAGTAGCGTGTGTGTGGAAAAAGTCAGGTGCGGCTGGATTTTTGGTTTTAAAACTAACTAGGTGTGGTTTTAAAGTAGCACTAACCTTAATGCATTCAATAATTGTTCCCATGAGTAGATGATTTTACACTTGTTCATTCACTTTATGTTCTTTCTTTTGCAGCAGGACAATGTCTAGTAAAGCGACTTTAGCCTTACTCATCTATGGAATCATAATGCATTACAGCGTCCACTGCTCACCTGTGGGGCTTAGCTTTCCAAGCGTTAGGTACGTAAACCTCTATTTGTCTTTCAAGTGGCACTTTCCAGATGTTTATTACAATTTCTTGGCTTTGAAATGAGGTAATTGTTGCCCTGAGCAGCAGGGCGCTGGCTAAATAGCTGTTAGTTATGGATGTGGCTATAATAGCCTTTTGGATTACTGGATAACATCATCTGACAGCCGATCCATAATGCGTGGAAACATTCACCAGGGAGCCTCGTTGATGTGATTTAGGCTGCTGAGGAAGTGAAGCAGTGTCTCAATTTGTCCTGAAGCATTAATCGACCAATTTATGGGATGAGATAATGAATATAAAACGATTTTTTGGAGAAGAAAAAAGCTCCTGATTTTAAGAGGAAATGCCTTTTTGAATATAAAAATAGATGTTAATGGAAAGTGTGACATGTCTGGAGCATAATTAAAGAACATATGACATAAAACAAAGTCTGGGAAAAATACGTTTAACTATGAATGTTCATTACTGAAGTAGAATTTAATAACATTTCTCTTTTTTGCAGACTTGACAGTGAGGTGTATGATGAGGATGGGAACTCTTTACCGTCCCTGGATTACGACAGAGAGCAGATGGAGGTGAGGAGCCCTCCGTCTGCGGCGGACGACGTCTTCACTTTGTATTTCCCACAAGAGAAAAGGTATTTATCCCCATTTTACACAAAAAGTATTTTTTTTTGTTTCGTCCCAATGTTGGAGACATCCATGTTGAACGTCTCATTACTGTAGTCCTATTTCTGTCCACTTATGTTGTGTTCTATGTGAATCAATGTAACGTATCGTCGAAATGTTGTCAGTAACACAATGATTATTATTTGTTTATCCCTTTGCCAAATTAGGGTTTTAACAAAAATTCCTAATTGGCCTAAAAAATTTTTGCAGATTTTTTTTTTAAATGAAATATTTTACCCAAATTGCAGGTTCCTCCAAATGTCAATGCAATTTAATCCGGATAAAGAGATAACCTTAAAAAGTTAAATAAAATAAACCATACTGATGAGCTCAAGGCCCACTATTAAATTATTATAATAATAGTGTTAAGATTAGATTTTCTTACAGTACAGCTACTTGAAATTGTTGCCTCTCTCGCTGGGTGTGTGGTGATTTTACTGTGTGGCTATCTATCATCCAGAACGGAAAGGCATGCAGACGGCATGTTTAATAAAGCCTACAGGAAAGCGCTGGGTCAGTTATCAGCCAGGAAATATCTGCATTCTCTGATGGCAAAACGTGTAGGGTAAGAACATCTTCTGTCACCTCTTTTTTTTATACTTTTTCCTGTCTTGTGTGCGTTTTTTTGGTTTTCTTTGGATTGCCCCTTTAAATCCACGCTGTTACACGTACTGTATATGTCTGTGGTCCCATTATTTCCCAGCATGTAGCTAAATAATCCTCTGAATCAGACTTAGTAATGCAATAAGAGCTCAAACAGGCTGATTTGGAAAATGTCGTTTTCTGCTGTGTTGTAAAGGCACAAGAAGGAACCCGCACAGGTTTACATTTATTTCCATATGACTCATTTATAGGATGGAGTCCCAGTGGTTCCCGATGGAAGAGGGAGGAGGGTGGGGGGGCAATTACTCAAGCCTTATGAGCAGGCCTATCACATCTTATTGCAGGTCGAATATATATTGTCCTGGGACTGTTAAACAAAGTGAGGATATTTCTGATGCTTTGTTGGATGCAAAGATTCAAAATGCAAGCACATACATGATACATCCCTTTGTGTCCTGCAAAATCTGATTATTCCTGTAAAAGAAGGACACAGATTGTTTTTTTGCACATCTCCACAAGCTGACAAAATCAGATTATTTCATTATTTGCCCTCTAAAATGGTGACACACGCTCTTCACCTCGGCTCCACATGCTGCACATTCAGCGTAGGGGTCGTGGGAGTATAATCAACGTGATGATAGTGAAACCTCTTGTCTCTCACACAGCGGGGGGAAAACGCTGGACGACAGCTCAGAGCCTCTGTCCAAGCGACACTCAGACGGGATCTTCACAGACAGCTACAGCCGATACCGGAAGCAAATGGCAGTCAAGAAATACCTGGCAGCAGTCCTGGGGAAAAGGTATAGACAGAGAGTTAGAAACAAAGGACGTCGGTCGGTTTATTTGTAGCATCCTCACCCTCCCCTCCTGAAAAAAACAAAGAAAAAACTTAAGTGTGCAGCCCCACATGAAGTCATTTTGAGATCTGAACAATCAGTGGATCGCTTTTGTGTTCTTAAACATGTATTTATGTATGAAGTAAGCCATTAAAATGAATATTTTGATAATATATTGTTTTCTATTATGTACTTACAGCACTAAGGACACACATTACTACTTTGTGGACCAATTTTTTGTTCATTCTAAAACAAAAAAAAAGAATAGCCTCTATTTATGTATTCATTGATTTATTTTTTTTAGACCTATTTTTGAGGGGAGACAATTGTTCCCGTGACGATGTGCTCCGAACAGCCCCTGTCTTTTAAACGTTTAGTGAAGAGATATATGATTGTGAGGAAAATAAATAGTTTAAAAGACAATCACTGTATTGAATGCTGCTTTTTGTAAAGTGACATTAAGAGTTTAGTTGTCTTTATTCACAACAGCCTTGAAGACATAGGTTTTCACCCAATCCTACAAGACATAGACTTTGATGCCCTCCCGGACGGGGATGAGTTTGAGGCTTTTTTGGGAGACTGGCTGAAACAGTTTTCTCCCGAATTTCCGGTGAGTTTCAGGCTCTTTCCCCGAGGCCGTAATCCTTACAGGGGCTCCTCATGTCCCTTCCTTTTTCACCTCTAACCCCTCAAACATTCTTCCGCCTCATTTGTGCTCCTGTCTCTCTAGAGTCTCACACCCTTAATCATCCCACAATGTGGAGGGACTTTGCTTAGACTGATTGATCAAAAGTTACAGATTTATGGAACAAAGACGATGATTATTTTAGTAGACCTGGGTTAAACCAGATGTGAGCCCTGCTGGCACTTTACACTTTTAAGATATCCCTTTTCTCAATTCAAAATGGGACAATTTCAAATCTGAGATGAGGACCAGAGTACTTTTGAGGTTTTTCTTTCTTCCGCACTATTTACAGAGTGAGATCACACCTTTGACTCATGTACATTGCCAATCCTGTGTTTCTATCAACTGGTTTCTGCTGAAGATTTTCTCTCTGTCCATATAATAAGTATCACTAAATCAGGCACATTTTAAAAAAAAAAGAAGAAAAAAAAGAAGAAATGATACTTGTTACATGGTCACTCATTCACCGATTTGCTCCTGAGAGACATACGAGGCAGTTTGAACTTTTGTGTTTGAACTTTCTGGGTCTATTTTGCTTCCTTTTCTGTCATGTGAACCAATGTAAAAAAAAAAAAAAAAAAAAGAAACAGTAGATTGCATGATTAAAGTAATTGCACTAGCCACTGCATCTGTGCAGCCGACTCCAACTAGATGGTTTTGCTTGCTTTCTGACTACTGTAAACATACATACCTGTCATTTCTCGATGTCGTTTTGTGTTCTGTTCTCACAGGGTGTATGTCGAACTTGAATAATTATTTGAATGTACTTACTGCTGGCAAGAATCACTCAGTCAAATGTCATGATTTATCATTCTGTTACTAAACCAACTGATTTTGTTTTAAATTGTAATACACAATTTGAAGTGGTCCTTTTCTGTAGAAGGCCACAAAGGCTGCCATGATTGAAACAATTAGATTCAAAGAAAAGGAGAAAGACATCGAGGAAATAAAGAAAGCAACGATCAAGAACATGCTTATTTTGAAAAGTTGAGGGAGAACAGTTTGTAAAATCTGCAGGATAAGACTCACACATTCCCCCCGTCTTTATACTTCTTACCATATTTGTGAGGAAGGGCAGGGTAAAGTTATTAGATTTGTGTTTGCTGTATCAATCTTTCTTTAATTTTGCATTCTCCTCTAGGCTTTGTGACGCAGGAAGCAGTTTGCAGCTGTGGTGCCTTGCATCGACTTTAAAATCGCCATTGAATCACAGATGGCTATTTAGTGGCCCTACAATGCTGCACATCATCAGCTTATATTTCACTCTTTTGTTCTTGTTTTTGTGTTGCACAGACGTTTGATAGAATCTTTAGAAGCCTCCAGCTTTAGACAACAAGCGTCCTCGCTTGCACTGCTTTCTTTTGCACTAGACGTAGATTTTTGTGAACATAGAGGGAAGAATCAGTTTCCCGCTCTCCATGAAACGTTATATGTATGATAATGAAAGCGCCAATAGCCTTACAAAAATGAAATAATCTTCAAAGATATATATATATATTTATTGTTTAGAAAGTGAATATTAGATTACTACTTCAAATGGCGATCTGCAAGGGTCAATAAATGTCTAAAAAAATAAAGTGTTGTAAGATTTGTATGAATAAATTTTTGTAAACAACAAAAAATCCGTCTAATCTTTGAAGCCAATATCACCATAAGTCTGTAAGGTTGGACACATTTGGGAGGTTGAAAATGAGTAATAAAACCCAAACGTATTATATTACAATTATGAACATAGACCCTGCATCAACAGGTCTGACAGGAAGTTTCGTAAGAAGGGAAAGATGAACAAAAACCAGCTTGTGGAAGTCACAGACGGGGAAAAAAAGCGAAAAAGACCTCATACCATTAGACAAAGCACACATACATGCTCACACACACTTAATTCATGCTGAAATACCCAAAATAAAAAAGTGTCAATCACTTTTTGGTCCTCTTCAGTGTGGGTGTTGAATGTTGTGGCTATGTGGATGATCAATAACTACAAGATGTTGCCAAATAAATAAGCAACAATGGAAAAAGTGGTGAAAAGAAGACCAAAAGATCCAAATCTCTGCCCGAATTTCACGGTGACTCAGTGGCTTTTGGCAGAGGAACGGCGCGACCAGTTGGCTGCGCGTGCACCCCCTTTCGGGACAGCATGAGTAAGGAGACGTGGGAAGGATCACCCGGCTCGCTCCACACTCTGCCTCGCTGCACTTTACACCTCTCCGGGACTTCAGCAGTCGCCACCAAAGGCTTGCAGTACTGGTGGAACAGTTGGCCGCTCTCAACACTGGTACATTCACTTTGATGCCAAAAACAACAATGTTCACGCGTGAAGCGAAACGAGCTCAAACATGCAGAGACATTAGGGGAATGGGTCCCCATGTAATGCCATATCATTTGCAGCTACTATGGGAAAAGACCTCTCTCCACATCACAACCCATCACAAAATACACCTAATGAAGTTTAATTCACTCATGGTTATACAAGAGTTATATCAGATTTCATTTGAAGGTTTTAAGACAAGCTGTGCAGGCTGTGTTGCATTGGATGGACCAATTAGTCAATTTATAGATGACTAGATAGAGAAAAGGTGTTATGATAAATAATCAATTAAGAAGAAAAACATCCTCAATTTTTCTTGAATGAATATAGTTTTTAGTAGTTTAATCCAATGATAAAGTTTAATATCTTTGAATTTGGGTTCACATTTCCGGGATTACGATTTTTACATTTTGTTGACCCTTTGACATAATTGGTAAATACATTGAAAAATATCTCAACATTTAATCGATATTAAGAAATAATTGCTAGATGCAGTCCTAGATGTTCATACATAAAATACAGCAACAGTAGAAGACCGTGACTAGAGATGTCCCGATCCGATCACGTGATCGGGGATCGGAGCCGATCACGTGATTTTCAAAAGATCGGAATCGGGAGAAAAAAATCGGGGATCGGGGTTTTTTTTTTTTTTTTTTTAAATACTTTTTTAAAATTTTGTATTCAATGTTACAAAACAAAAATGACCATGTTCAAGTCTTAAAGTCATCCTGAGGCCTTAGTTTTGGTTTCAAATTACACAACATCATGTATGTGTTGCTTCTTTGGGGCTTGTTCTCATAGACCTGGTTGCTTATTTCTCTCAAATCTGGCAACAGAGTGGGCAGGGCGCAGTGTCTAATTGTAGCAGTAAGCTAACGAGTACTGATAAGCTTTATTTTGTTTTGATCCAATGCTGCACAACTGAACTGATCCAATGGTGCTGTGAAAGAAAGAAGCTATATCCATGTTGGATAGAATATCCAATTTAAATAAAAAAATAACCTTAAGGGACAACTTTAATGCTTTTTTTCTTTTTTTTCTCTTAATGCATCGCATAAAGATCGGATCGGGAAAAATCGGTATCGGCAAATTGTCAAAATCAAATGATCGAAATCGGATCGGGAGCAAAAAAAGGTGATCGGGACATCCCTAACAGTGACATAACAACTGCACCCTTTGTCTTCTATGTTTGCACCTCAGTACACCGGAGGGCAGGTCTAATGAAGTCTGAGTGTCTTCCTGAAGCAAGAAGAGGCTTCTTGCACATTGTGGCTTTAGCCTTCAAAGGGTTTCCCTTTACAATCCCTGAGGTGCAGGAGAACACCTAATGAGATGCAAATTAAGTTTTGAAAAACAAACAGGTATTTAAAAAAGTGGCAAACATGAGCTCAGAGAAAACAGGTCTGACACAAACTTAGGTTATCTGCTCATAGAGAGCATCAGCCTCAGAACAAACATTAAAGCTTGAATTTATTTTCCACCTTAGGCAGGAGCACAATGGTAAATACGCACATTAAGGGGAAAATGCTATATAATCGCTGTTATTTAATAATAAAACATGATGTAACCCATCAGTCTCCCTCCTGTTGAGACCCAAGGGGAGTCCCACCGTGGGTGCAGCAGGTGGCATTTGCTCTTGTGTCAATCCAAATTACATCCAATTACCTCAAATATACCCCTCCTATCTGATAATAAGTCACCACAGAGCATTGCAGGCGTGTCTGCACCTCCCTGCTCTCAGGACATGCCCTGAAATATCTTTAAAGGGCTTCAATTACATCCTCACTTTGAGTGTGAGCAGTTGCAGCATCACACTGCGTTGTGCGGTCGTCTATATATGGGATGTCAGACTGAGCCATCAAAAAGGTCTGCCGTGTCTCCCCCCCGCTCCCCTGCGTGCGTAATAGCCCCCTCTCAGACGTGATGACAGGTCTTTGATTTTGTGGCCCTGGTCTCAGCTCTCAGAGGAGTGCAGGGAGAACATGATCAATGGGAGTGATCTGATTCCTCCGGCCCATGCCAGACCCTTTCTTAACCCGGATAACACAATCAGCCAGTGTTGCCAGGCAACTGGTCCCAGGAGGATGCGTTAGGAGCGGCGTGGCCTTCCCGGGCACCCAAAGATCACCCTGGATATATTTCACTCAAATTGCTTCAGTCTCAGCTATGTTGTCTTTTACTGGCTAGGCTGATATTTATGCTCAGGAAAACAGAGGTTGAGTAATAGGTAGTGATTCATGAAAGTGCACAGACATAACGAAAGAACACAGACACAAACACTTGAGCCAATGTTTTCACAAAATTACTCACACAGCACAGCGAGAGCCAAGAAATGTGTGACTGACTAAGAAGTGCTAAAGGTAAAAAGTATTCTACGATTATGGAAGAAACATTCATTTTACATATGAGCAAGACATTGAAAGTGGATCAACAAAATGTAATATCAAGACTTTGACAATTGAGATTACGAAATGAAGTTTGGCAAACTGCAGTGCATTATAAGTCAACTAAAGATGTAGTCATAACAGACAAACATTTGAAAATGAAATGCTAAAAATTCACTCTTAATAGTTGCGGTTCTGGCTCGGTATCAAAGCACAACCAAATGTTTTTAAAATGGCGGCAGAGGAAGCCACAGTAGTTGTGCCACTAAAATCGCTGTATGGTTCCACCCGGTTACAATTGTCAACAAACGCCCTATAGCAAGATTTTGATGGCCAAAGAAGTCAAAGTATCCAGTGTTTACAAGAAAAAGCTACAACAATATTAGTCTGCAGCCATGCTAGCAGCTCTGTGTGGCTGTACATTGCCACATGTGCTTTAAGCTACATGCTAACATCAGCATGCTAACATCAGCATGCTAACGTCAGCCTGCTAACGTGCTTACAGTAGCATTGCTAACATTCTGATTTTTAGCAGCTTTAAGTTTACCATGAACTATCTTAGTTTAGCCTAAATAAGCAAAGATAAAATAAATTATACTAAGAAGATGATATAAAGTATATGGTGTCATTTTTCACATTGTTTCTATTTCAGTCAAATTATGTTGTCGAACAGCCTGAAATACTCAGACTGTCTTTCTTACACGATCGACTCGTACTCAACTCCACAATCCAAACCCGGAGCTTCAACCCAGGATCCCCCTGCTCCTCTGGGGGGCCGTGTGAGTGACAGCTTTCTGGAGGGGGAATCCACATGAAACCCTTTCATCAGTGCCGCCTCCTGGGCCCAGCTTGACTGACTGCAGCACGGTGCAAAAGTTCAGCCATTATGAAAAGCTTTTGCTGTGGTGAAGTGTGTCATTGTTTTAATGTCAGACCTCTAGCTACGGATCATTTTTCATGTGAGTGGACAGAATCTGACTTTCGGTCCTTCATCCTCAACTCGTCGAGGGTCTTTTTGTCTTCATGTGTGTAAACAGGATCTGAGGTATTGGGTTTGAGGTTTCAAGAAATGTATGTTTGTATTGGGATTGTAGAATTCATACTCATAAGAGAACAATTAGAACAATCCTACTCATGTTAAGGTGAGACATTATTCGCTAAATTAATCATAATTTGCATGATTGCTAAACATGTCTCAACAATTGATTCTTAGCAACTCAATAAAGTATGACAATTAAACTTTAGAAAGTACACCATTACTCCCTCTTCCACCAAATGAATAGCAACAAACCATAAACTTACTGTCACGGTGAGAAAAGGAAGGCAGGAGCAAAATGCAAGACAAAACAGGGGAGGCAGGTATTGGAGTACAACAAAAGGCGAGCTTTAATTCATAAAAAGCTGAAGACTAGGGAGCTGAGACACAGGGAAAGCAGGTGAAACCAATAAGAAAATCAAGCACATGAGGCAAAACCATGGGCAAAACACAGGAAGGAAGACAAGTCAAGACACAAGGAGAACGGAATTTCTAAATACAACAGGAAACTTTAATCACACAATACTGAAATCATGAAACTTACTTAGAATCTTTGAGAAACATTTTATCTTATTAGTGGTAATATTAAACTAAACCTATTGTTTTAGCCTTTCTTTTACTTGTTTCTGTATTCATGCCATTCAAAAACTAAGGAATTTAGCAAAACACATGCATTACATTCAATTAAATGGGGATTTCCAGTGAAAACTTCTTATAAATAACTTTTATTTCAGAAATATCTTCAAACACTAATGATATATTGTAGTTATGGACAATAAACTTTGAAGGTTTGAGCCCAAAAACCCAAAGATATACAGTTTAACATAAAATAAAAGTCAGTATATCCCCCTATTTCTCCACTTGTAATTTATGCATATATAATTAGCCATATTTTTCTGTCTATTGACTAATCAGTTAGGGGACTAATCATTGCAGCTCTTACCAATACTATCTTAACTTTAATTTATTTACAGACACATCGGTGCACAATTAAACAACATCTCTTAGCAGTTTTACATATTGTAAATGGGTTATATCGGTAAATAATAGACCACATGACTTGTGGATATGTGACATTTGATAAAGGCCAAGCAGCTGGTGATTTGTTTGCAGTAGTCTCATGTTCGGGTGTGTGTGTGTGTGTGTGTGTGCCCGTTTTGTATCTCTGCTCGGTGAGTCTTCAGGGAGTAGAGAGAGCTGACAACATTTCACACATTGTTTAGTGATTAGAATTTCTGCTTATCCGCCACCTTTGCTAGCTTAAGGCACAATGTTTTTTCATTATCAATATATTTATAAGAAGTTGACTTAACAAATAAAAAAATCTACCCGCAGCACCAGTGTTGGGTGTAACGCGTTACAAAAGTAACGGAGTTACAGTAATATATTACTTTTTGCTGTAACGAAGTAATGTAACGCATTACTAATGAAATGTGGGTAATATATTACCCGTTACAATGCTCAGTAACGCAGTTACAACACATTTTAACCCGAAATTAAATGGTGTTTTGTTTTTTAAGAATGTACTAACATAGCGAGACATTGCGACACCGGACAAATTGTGCGGGTAGATTAGTAAACCTGGTGTTTACCCTTCAGGCTTCGCGTTGAGATCTTCGGGGAAGTTGAACGTTATGCAACCATTCAAAAAAGAGAACGTAGCGAAAAATACTAACAACTAATTGCGTCAGGTGCGCGTGACCTGCTCCGCTGCGCGTGCATCATTTCCAAAGTGCTTCCACAGCAGTGATACACATCTGATCTGTGGATAATCATTTATACGAAAACGGTTAAAGCAACCATCACTAAACGCCAGCAACACTGCATCTACTGCAGACAGTAGCAACAGGTCAGATGCGGACATCACGTTACCCTTCGTTGTGGACACTAGCTTACTCCCGCCTGACTCGCCGGGCCCGGAGCAGCAGTCTTCGTCGCCCGAAACTACGCCGCCCCTCTGCGGCCCGCAGGTGCCAGGTATATCGAAACAACTACCCGCCTGTACAGTGGGGTAAGGCGGTCATTTTGCAGCTTGTGGTATAAAAATAGACAATGGCTAGAATATTCATGTGAAAATAGTACCATATTCTGACATGCCTGTACAAATGTTGGGTCAAAAATAATGCATAGGGCCTACAATAGCACAGATGCCTTCACCACGAATGGCTACAAAAATATCTCATATCCCAAGCTTATTATAAACGAGCTGATGTTGCAGCTGAAATGTTCTCCAGGTCACAAAGTCAACCTCACATGATGATGTGATACCAGTTTTCAAGAGCAGTAAATATTCTCTTCCCAGCGTATATGATGGGAGCAAGGTGATGATGTAGTAGGCTACATGGTTTTAATAATACTTTTGCCTTTCAATGTTTGCCATTTCAAACCATTAGCATGGTTTAAATCATATTTGCCCTGATTTACAATATGTTAACCTTCATTATAGTCCTTGACAGCGGTCTGTAGGCTACTGCTGTATTAACAACGTGTCACATGTTAAGAATTTACAATCAGAATCGAGTATTCAACTAAGCCCTGTAATACAAGTTGTTAGTAGCCTTAAGGGCCTACACAGTTGTTATGCTATACCACATTGCCCTTCACTGGATGCATAATGAGCTGCACTAAACTACATTTTAGCATTTAAAATACCTAGCTATTCTTTTGCGGTTATTTTGGTGAAAGTAACTAAAAAGTAACTAAAGTAGTGTAACTCATTACATTTCAGAGACAGTAATATTGTAATGTAACTTATTACTTTCAAAAGAGAGTAATAAGTAATATGTAATATATTACATTTTGGAAGTAACTTGCCCAACACTGCACAGCACACACCAATGCCATTTCTTATGTTCCGTGTCCACCTTCCTTCTCTCTGTGGACACCGTACTTGAGAGCCCAATTAGCATTCTCCCGGCTCAGACGTCATGGCAGTCTGGGTTCAGAGGCCAGAGGTAAGAGAGCATGTACCTGGATTTGGACTGAGCGCTGTACTCATTATTGGGCTGTCAGCTGACCCCTGATGTCATCTTTCTCTCATCATTAGAGATACAAGGTCTCCAAGGCTAAACTGAGCACACACACCGACACACAGGGCACAGCGCCATTAATATGCATCTACTGACATCACGCTATCGATCCATCCATTAGCACACCGTATTACCTCATCAAGTCATCACTGAGAAAGGACACTGGCTGTAACTTTGCAAGCATACAGCATGAAGAAGGTCACAGACACTTTTGGAGATATGGCTGATATGTACAAAATTAAATCTCACACTTCTCTGCACATTACAGGGTGCCCACTCTTTTAGGAGGTCATAGATCTGGAGAACAAGGCTTTGTTTGTTTTGGGAGTTTTCATATGGAGACGTTCATCACTCATCTGACACCAATGAGACGGTGGTGATAAATCAGTTGAGCTGCTTGCTCTCTAAATCCTGCTAAAGATAGAGCTAATTCATCTCACTTTTGCTGACGTGGATACACCAGTCTTCTGTTGTTTCGAAAGGCACAACACAAGCAGAGATAAATCAAATGCTACCTACCAGAATAGTGCATTCAGTCATCTCTTAAAAAAAGAGCATCTCACTTCTCGAGACTTTTTCTTTTGGTTTTTTTGCAGCATACTGAAAAACTAATATTTATTTCATTTATTTATGCCAAAGTATTTATTAAGAAAAGGATGTAAGGGAAAGAAAGGTGTGTTACTTTGTGGAAAAGCTTTATAGACAAAATCTATCAGCAGTGATTTTTCCAATCTCAACTTTTCTAACATCATAAATGTCCTAAAAATGTGTAAGACAACGATAGATTAAAACTAATTGTTTTTTGAATGATCTTAGATCAAAGTTAGTCATCCTTCGAAACAAAACCATTCATTTAGCTTTTTTAAATTTATTTAAACCTGAATTAATATTTAAACCTGAATTAATATGTTTTTTGGCCACTTGGGCGCATCGCATCAAGCTGTTAACTCAACTCTGACACCTTGTGAAGATCTTATTATCAACCTGATGTCAGTTTTGACAGTTTCAAGTCCAATTTTAGCTCTGTTTTTGATCTCCACCTACTCCTGAGGAAAATATCTGACTGTTAAATTGCTGAATGCTCCACAATCTAAACAAACTATTCTTTAAATTCATCTGCTTGGCTTCTTTCTTTTCTCAAAACTTGAATTCTCGCATTCTCTTAAGACGATACCGTACACTGATTCTAAAGGGTCCATTCATTCCTCATGTTCCACAGCAGTACAGCTGTTGCCTGCGGCTGACATTTAAAGAAAGGCTCCTGTTATTCATCTTCATTGGAGACTTCCTCAATCAGTCTTCACAATGACCAAAGTGAGTGGCGACATAATATGATTCCATGGATTGTTTTAACCCTTATAAGTGGCCAAGTAATAGCCCACAGACAAACATTTGATAAATAAGAAAGGTAATTACATATGACTCAAGATCAAACATATTTCTAAATGAGCTGTATGACCATTAAATTCTGCTTTGTGGAAGAAATTAATTTCCTGTCATACATGATTAGACTGCTTGTTCTAAATATGATCCTGTTAAGCAAATGAGTCATTCAGACCTCTTTTGATTTTACACCGCTGTGCAGTGATGATTCTGAATATAGTATGCAAATGTTTCATGTTGGTGCGTGCCCCTGAAATACCAACATGCCCTGGATTTATTTAACAAGTCATTGGGTTAATGATCAAAAATAGCTGCCTGTTAGTTTCTTAGATATTGGGCTAGGTTGCACCTTGACAGCTAATCAGCGAGTAACTAGCTTTTGTCATTAAAGCGTGCATAATTACACTGGTGGATAATGCTTCATAAAGCAGCTTTGTAGTCAGCCACACTTCTGAATGAGTTTTCCATCATTCATCTTCTCCTCTGCCTGTTTCATATGTATCTTTAATATCTCCAGCTACAAAAATAGAGCCTCTATCTTTAGCTGTTCACAGTTCATCTTAGCAGACAGTGACTGCTCCTGAAATAAAGTCTCTTGTCTCCTCAGATTCCAGCTGAGGTAGTGCTGACGGGTAAAAGTGTTGATGAAGCAGCAGGGAGTGAAAGACTGAATAACCTGAACACTGGAAAGCATTGACATCATCATTTCCCACTGATAAATAATGGCAAAATAAGACATTACAAATGGGATAGAAACACAGACGCACAAGCAGCTCAGCAGTTGCAGTCTTTAAAGATGTAAGGGTGGGAAAAGTTGTATTCTGTTCATAGAATACATTCTTTCCTTGAAGCTTACGGTGTTAAAAAATGCATGATGTTCCTTTATTTGTCCCCTGCATGCGCTGAAAAATCACCAAAGAGCAACAAACAAGCCTTTATGTCACTATCAGCACCATTACTGTCTGACAGGGAGCTGCACTATAAGCTCTGAGCTTATTAAAAAAGACTGAGCACGCCATATCCGCCGACAGCCCTGAATCCTTTAGTAAATCCTTTTTCTTGAGTGTTTGAGAACATCTTGTGGAGGGCAAACACCCCTGGGTGTCATCCTATGCACTTTCTGTTCTTCCTGCTCCATTTGAACCCTTCTAATGATGTCATATATTTGTTCAATTGCTTCATCAAGTGCCACAGTGACTTAGAGAAACTCACCAAAGAGCCGTTTCCAAGACATAGGATCACTATCTATGTGAAAACGTGAAATAAAATATCATGGGAAGAAAATGTGGTAATCTAACAGTCTCTTGTTGTCACTAGGTCAGGTTCAAAGCTGTTACTTTAATTAACAAGCCTTCCCTGTTGTCTAGAAACAGGATAGAGTGAACAACAATTTATTAAAATTCTATTCTAATATTGATTTGTCTCTGGAGGAGCTTCTTTTCCCACTAAATAAAATGCTCTTATAACTAAAAGTTGACTGAATTTGCCAGAATTAAGAAATGTATCCTCCTAGTTTGAATGACGACATTGGTAACATCTGCTGGTCACACTGTAGCAAATCGCAATGGCTCCTGACCATTAAATCTAATTTAACGCATCAGCTTTACCTCAGTTTATTAACGTGTCAGTTCATGAGACCAGCTAATGGCATCCGCTGCTTTATTTTATGTCCAGTTTGTGACACGGATCATCCACTGATTAATACACCTTGTACGTTTATGTACACCGAAATAACTTTTGATTGTCAGCCGTGACAGGATTGGACAGGGAACAAATGGTAGTACAAACAAAGACTCAGGTTATCAGTCAAAGTGATTGGAACAAAACAAAGCCTTCCTTAGCTGGATCGCTAACTGGTGTACCGGTTGAGCAAACTTCTTCAAAAACAGACGGGGAACTTCCTGCTCTCACAGTTGTTGTTTTTTAACCTTGTTGTCAAGATCAGGTGTGTTTCTCTCCACACCTGCTCCTAATACTTCTGATTGGTAGAGGGTGGAGCCAAAGTGTGGATGTCCCTCAACCCCTTAATCATTTAAAGAGGACAGAGTATGCTCACCTCTCTGGAGAACCAGCACCTTACCGTGGTAGAGAGGTTTGTGTGCCCTGATGAACCTGGGGGCTGTGTTTCTGGAACCTTGTGTTCCTGGTAGGGTCTCCCATGGCAAATTGGTCTGAGGCAAGGGGCCAGACTAAGATTGGTTCACAAGACCTCATGAAAGAACAACAAAGAAGTGAGGATACCCGGCTCGGAGGAAGCCCGGGGTCCCCTTCTGGAGCCAGGCCCAGAAGGAGGACTCGTCGGCGAGCGTCTGGTGGCCGGGCTTGCCACGGAGCCCGGCACCCACCACCTACGGGAAAGAGCGATGGGGTCGGGTGCGCTGCCAGAAGGGTGGCAGTGAAGGCAGAGGGTCTCGACGGACCAGACCCGGCCGACAGAAGCTGACTTTGGGGACGTGGAACGTCACCTCTCTGGGGGGGAAGGAGTCGGAGCTTGTGCGGGAGGTGGAGCGTTACCAGTTGGATCTGGTTGGGCTCACCTCTACGCACAGCGTCGGCTCTGGAACCTTACTTCTGGACAGGGGTTGGACTCTATTCTTCTCCGGAGTTGCTCAAGGTGTGAGGCGCCGGGCGGGTGTGGGGATACTCACAAGTCCCCGGTTGGGTGCTTCGTTGTTGGAGTTTACCCCAGTGGACGAGAGGGTCGCCTCCCTACGCCTGCGGGTTATGGGGGGGAAAACTCTGACTGTTGTGTGTGCTTATGCACCCAACAGCAGTTCAGAGTATACGGCCTTCTTGGAGACCCTGGAAAGAGTCCTGTATGGGGCTCCTGAAGGGGACTCTTTAATCTTGCTGGGAGACTTCAACGCACATGTGGGCAATGATGGAGACACTTGGAGGGGAGTGATTGGGAGGAACGGCCCCCCTGATCTGAACCGGAGTGGTGGTTTGTTACTGGACTTTTGTGCTAGTCATGGATTGGCAATAAGAAACACCATGTTCGAAACATAAGGATGCTCATAAGTGTACGTGGTACCAGAGCACCCTAGGCAGAAGGTCCATGATCGATTTCGTTATCGTATCATCGGACCTGAGGCCGTATGTTTTGGACACTGGGGTAAAAAGAGGGACGGAGTTGTCAACTGATCACCATCTGGTGGTGAGTTGGGTCGAGTGGCGGGGGAAGCCTCTGGATAGACCTGGTAAGCCCAAACGTGTAGTTCGGGTGAACTGGGAACGTCTGGAGGAGGCCCAAGTTCAGGAGGCCTTCAACTCACACCTCCGGCGGAGCTTTTCGGGCATTCCTGTGGAGGTTGGGGACATTGAACCAGAGTTCAAAGTCTCTATTGCCGAAGCCGCGGCGGGGAGCTGTGGTCTCAAAGTCTAGGTGCCTCAAGGGGCGGTAACCCTCGAACCTCCTGGTGGACACCGGTGGTCAGGGAAGCCGTCCTACTGAAGAAGGAGGCCTTCAGGGATTTGTTATCCCGGGGGAATCCCGAGGCAGTTGCAAGGTACCGACAGGCCCGAAGGGCAGCAGACTCAGCCGTGGCCGAGGCAAAGCAGCGGGTGTGGGAGAAGTTCGGAGAAGACATGGAAAAGGACTTTCGGGCGGCACCAAAGTTGTTCTGGAAAACTGTCCGACACCTCAGGAGGGGGAAGCAGGGAACCATCCAAGCTGTGTACAGTAAGGATGGGACGTTGTTAACCTCAACTGATGGAGTGTAAGGGCGTTGGAAGGAGCACTTTGAGGAACTCCTGAACCCGACAACTCCGCCCTCTATGTTAGAGGCAGAGCTGGAGTATGACGGGGGATCGACACCAGTCTCCCGAGGGGAGGTCACTGAGGTCGTCAAACAACTTCACAGTGGCAAAGCCTCGGGGGTGGATAAGATCCGCCCAGAAATGCTGAAGGCTCTGGGTGTTGAGGGATTGTCATGGTTGACACGTCTCATCAACGTTGCGTGGAAGTCGGAAACAGTGCCGAAGGAGTGGCAGACCGGGGTGGTGGTTCCCCTTTTTAAAAAGGGGGATCAGAGGGTGTGTGCCAATTACAGAGGCATCACAGTACTCAGCCTCCCCGGGAAAGTTTACTCTAAGGTACTCGGTCAGGCCGATTGTCGAACCTCAGATTGAGGAGGAACAATGCGGATTCCGTCCTGGTCGTGGAACGACGGATCAGCTTTTTACTCTCGCAAGGATCCTGGAGGGGGCCTGGGAGTATGCTTATCCAGTCTACATGTGTTTTGTAGACTTGGAGAAGGCGTATGACCGAGTTCCCAGGGAGTCACTGTGGGAGGTGCTGCGGGAGTATGGGGTGAGGGGGTCTCTACTCAGGGCCATCCAATCTCTGTACTCCTAAAGCGAGAGCTGTGTCCGGGTCCTCGGCAGTAAGTCGGACCCATTTCAGGTGAGGGTTGGCGTCCGCCAGGGCTGCGCTTTGTCACCAATCCTGTTTGTAATATACATGGATCGGATTTCAAGGCGTAGTCGTGGGGGAGGGGGTCTGCAGTTCGGTGGACTAAGGATTGCGCCACTGCTTTTTGCAGATAATGTGGTTCTGATGGCTTCATCGGTCTGCGACCTTCAGCACTCACTGGATCGGTTCGCAACCGAGTGTGAAGCGGCTGGGATGAGGATCAGCACCTCCAAATCTGAGGCCATGGTTCTCAGCAGGAAACCGATGGACTGTCCACTCCAAGTAGGGAATGAGTCCTTACCCCAAGTGAAGGAGTTCAAGTATCTCGGGGTCTTGTTCTCGAGTGAGGGAACAATGGAGCGTGAGATGGGTCGGAGAATCGGAACAGCAGGAGCGGTACTGCAGTCGCTTTACCGCACCGTTGTGACGAAAAGGGAGCTGAGCCAGAAGGCAAAGCTCTCTGTCTACCGCGCCATTTTCGTTCCTACCCTCACCTATGGTCATGAAGGATGGGTCATGACCGAAAGAACGAGATCGCGGGTACAAGCGGCCGAGATGGGTTTTCTCCGCAGGGTGGCTGGTGTCTCCCTTAGGGATAAGGTGAGAAGTTCGGTCATCCGGGAGGGACTCGGAGTTGAACCGCTCCTCCTTCGCGTCGAAAGGAACCAGTTGAGGTGGTTCGGGCACCTAGTTAGGATGCCACCTGGGCGCCTCCCTAGGGAGGTGTTCCAGGCACGTCCAGCTGGGAAGAGACCAAGGGGTAGACCTAGGACCAGGTGGAGGGATTATATCTCTTCGCTGGCCTGGGAGCGCCTTGGGATCCCCCAGTAAGAGCTGGTTGCTGTGGCCAGGGAAAAGAAAGTTTGGGGCTCTCTGCTGGAACTGCTACCTCCGCGACCCGACCACGGATAAGCGGGAGAAGATGGATGGATGGAGAGTATGCTCACATTCAGGTTCATTTCCATGGCCTTTCCAGACCATTTATTTATTTATTTTATTTAACATAAACCTATAAAACACACTCCAGGGAAAAGGGAAAACCCCCAAAAGCTCTTAAAATGCTGATGATTGCATTCAGTTATTCAAATATTATTCACATTGGGTATTGCTAGAATGTAGAGAGAGGGGGAGGGGGCTGCAGCCTTTTAGAAAAATAAATATTACCATTTTCTAATAAAAGGAACCCTGTATAAGTTATCTCTTTTCATATTGAAAAGTGTTTCATATATGGAGCCGGAAAAAGACTTGCACTGTCAATCATCTGCTACACATTCTGCGTGTTTGTCATCATGTGGTGTACTTCCTCAAAGCTCCTCTCGAAACGTACGGATGTCCATGATCCGAGAAGTGGATGAGTTATTAAGAGTGCTCGTTATGGTTCTTGGGGAGACATTTTCATTTGTTCACAGTGATGCCCTTCTGGTGACAGTGAGGGCATGGCACGCCTCAGCTCACCCTGAGTTTCATCAAGGGTATACGGTCAAGCAAACATCTACCTGCAGGAGGAACCCCCCTCACGAGCTGTCAGTATGACCCTTAGAGTGAATTACACCGCATTACAAAGGCTCAAAAAGGAATGATGGAAAAGACTGCAATGAAAGTCTCAGTAAGCTTATTCAGTCAGGAGCCTCTCTTCATGCTAATTGAGAGGCTGCATCACAAGGATGAGTGTTTTCCTCTTATCTCTCCTCTCTGTTTTGTAGGACTTTCTCATTATTGGTCCATTCAATGCAAAGGGGGTTATAGTGTCAAATGAGATTTGTCTCACCATTACAAGAAGTAATTGGTCTAGGCTCTCTCTGTAATTTAGTATCAGCCAGCGCTACAAGGCTTTATGGTGAATAATTGCTCCTGTCTGACTCACTACTGTTATGGGTAACATGAGAACGGAGCGCCTGCAGCTGAGGGGACGATTATCCACAATCCACAGGCTCTGCAATGTCTTGTTTGGAACTAAATATCCTTTTTTCTTTCTGTTACAGAAATGCTGTTATTTTGCTGCTTGCAGAAATGAAATCAGTAAATATGAGTAATTTATGAAAGGATTTATACTTCTCCCTAATTCTGCCTGCATATTATCTCCCAAAAAAACTTCTGGCCAGTTTATATTTATGAAACTTTGGTGATAAACAATAACACCGAATGATTCCATAATCTTTTTTATTGCTCATTATGTCTTCATAAGACAAGGTTACAGCACTGTGAATAATACTAGCGCGCAGACTTTTTAATAATCCAGTACTGTGGTAGCTTTTTCTTCCCACAGAGCCCACTTGAGTAACCTCACTGTATACTGATGAGCAGATGAGAGACGTTCCATTCATTTGAAAATGTGAATCTATCTGTCCATCCATCCATCCATCCATCCATCCATCCATCCATCCCATCCATCCATCCATCCAGTTTATAAGTAAAAGAAAGGTTATAATCACACTTTTTTTCTTCTCCTAAAGCCTTATTCACGTTTTTTTGGACAGGTATTTAACATATTAGAAATGTTGGCATCAAGGAAATCACTCATTTTATTTAGCATAACTTTATATAACTTTACATACCTTTTTTATTCCATCAAAATTATCCCAAAAGGACCAACATGTGTTATTTGACCAATGCATGAGACACTTAAGGATGGTAGGACAGCCTCATTTGTCCGTGCCTTTAGAAGTGATCACTTATTGAGGTAAATCTGTATAAATCACAGCACAAGTGTTTTAAAGCAGGATTCTGCACCTCACCTGGCTGCGGGCCACAGAGGGAACGGGCCCTCATGGTTTATAAATGTCTTTGTCTCTGATCAGAGTCCTTCACTGTCTGCTAGAGATTTCCTGGTTTTACATGCCTCACAAAGTTTTAGCTGAGGGGTAGAAGTTGAATAAAAATGTCATAACTGATTCAGCCATAAAAAATGTCCCGTCCTTATAACGCACGCCCTTCTCTATGTGATATCATTTGGCAGGTTTTTCACAACGAGCTTCACCTCTGGTATGACATTGCTGCATCTCAGAAGCAGAAAACTTGATTTGGGGCAGCAGCTTGGAGATTTGATATTTGGAAAAGTCTAAATTATATTTAGAATTTTAAAATATGTGTCCGTGATAAGTGAGTTATGTTTGCGTCCTGCTATATGAATCCCCATGCAATAAAAATGAAGTGCAAGCATCCTTGCAACTTTGAGACACCAACACTTTTTCAAATCAGAGGTTAAATGTTAGCACCACACACTGTTTGCATGGCAGCTCCTTTTTGTGTTTGACAGCTGTGATTGACAGATTTAGCAGGCTCCTCAGGGCTTTTTTTTTAATGCTAGCCATGGGGCATGAAGCACACGCTTGAGACAATCCTTTCCTCATTTTTTTCTTCTCATTTTTTATGTTCCAAAACCTGCTTAAAATGTGTGAATCCGAGGAGCTCAAATAATTTGCAAATAGCATATTTGCTAATTGTGTATTTGCAACTTTGAATTAGGCTCCAGTGTGTTCTCGGGGGTAATAAACTGAAATGATGTTAATAGAAGTCTCTCTGATTTTCAAGAGTTTAATTACAATATCAGCTAATTGGGAAAAGCTATCGCCTTAATAATGTTGAACAACTCCAGTAACCATGAAAAAAGTAACAGTTTAAACATTTCCTACTTTTGATTAGAAAATGATAATTAAATAAATAATAAAGTGGCATGATTAAATAAACAATGCATGTGCATTTACAAATGCAAATCCAGAGAGGCGGAGCTGTACATATTCCGATGTCTGTTAATCTCTGTGACATTTTTAAGAGCAACATATCTGTTCACACGCTTGATGTATTAACGGTTGCCCCTGGCGATGCCTTGATATCACCTACTGTATGGATCAGGTGCTTGCAGAGCCGGATGTGCTACGGTGAATTTCCCTGATGAAGATGAAGGAGGGAGGAGGGTGAGTGTTTGAGAGGGGCCATGACAATGAGAGGGGCTGGGTAATTTACTCATGTCCATTCATTACCTTCATTCAAGTAAAAGGGGACTTGCTCAATGTCTGATTTATTCCGTCAATCAATGCATGGATAGGACCGTCAATTACATTCATTCCTCCAATCAGATTCCCCAGTCCATTCATGCTGCTCCGGAGATAATGTAGGCAGGATTCTACATTGCATTCCTCTGTTGAATCAATGACCTACAAGACAACTTTAACATGCTAAATAGAAATGATCATAATCTCTATTTCTGACTTCTCGTATGTGTGCTTTAGAAGTGAGCTTTCATCACTTTGGTCAGACAGGCAGTATTATTAAGTATGTCCGGCCCACTTCATACCATAATCAGGTTAAGTACTCTTCTAGACGATTAACAGCTGATGATGTGTTCTGGTTCAATCAGAGTGCAGTAAAATTGTTTCCTACGTAAAAGTTTTGGGATGTTAGAGAGAAATAAAATAGAGTGTAGTCTAGAGTAAGGTGACCAGATTTTCTAAATTAAAACCGGGGACATTTTGAGTTTTGCAGTCAATATATCATTAACATATCCAATTTTCTTCACTGTTAAAGAAAAAAGGGGGACAATTCTGGTTCAATGTAATTCGAACAATTGAACTGTTGGATACAAACAGAAGGACGATAGCTCATATATGAGACTTCAAAGTTCTTTTATTTTGAAACTGTACAGCAAATTTTCCAGATTCTCTCTGAGTGACTAGATGGGGTGTCCTGCTATCACCCTGGAGTGAAATAAGTCTTTGATAATTTGACAGTTTTGTATTTATTCTTGTATAAAAACAGAAGGACGATAGCCCATATATGAGATTTCAAAAGTATTTTATTTTGAAATTCTACATCAGATTGTCCTGATTTTCTCTGAATGACTAGATGGGGTCTCCTGCTATCACCCTGAAGTGAAATAAGTATTTAATTGACTTCGAATGACCCTTTGATTATGGACGGTTTCCATTAAATAATAATCAAAATATAGATGGACAATAGATCTAATTTGAGATTTTAAACAGCATACATTTTAAATTGTGCTTCAGAAAGTAATGTTATTTTAGGAGTGTTGTGAGATGGTGTCAACATCAATTGAAATTATTCACCCAGTGGAAATGTCAAATATGTCTTCATAACTGTATACTTACATTTATATTATACGTAGTTTGTTTTAAATTATTATTGATCACGTGTACATATTTCTTAATTTAAGCTCCAGTATATATGAATATGTTTGGTGTTTTTTTTAGGTATATTTGTTATTGACCGAGTAAACGCTTTTATTTTGAAGGCAGTTTTTACAGGCCTCTACCGTAATGCAGCCGTAATGCATAGGATCTTTTCGCACCGCTTAGAGAACCGCAGTGACGCGTCCAAAAACCCGGAAGTAAGTTAGCATATTTAGCACTTCCGGTTCCTTCCTCAAAAAGCAATGCATTTTTTCGATAGGGTTTTGGAAAATGGCTCGAAATAAGGTCTGTGTTTGACACAAATGTAAGAGATAAATCACGTTTTGTTCTACGACATTAAATACATCAGCAGTGACCCCACTGGTGATTTTTGAAGAGTTTACGTGTCTGAAAAACTATGGTTGTTATACACAAGTTATTGAGCCGTTTCCGCTCTACATCCTGAACTCCTCCCTTCGATGCAATGCACTTCCGTTTTGGCGGACTGGGTTTGTTTTGCTAGCTAGCTCCGTTGTGCCGACAAAGCACTGATATCGCAGAGACAAAGAGGATATAACAATTACAACATGAAGAAAAGTGGTTCGGGAACTACGTGTGCGGTAGTTGGTTGCAATCACTCGAGAAAGCACCTGAACGAGTGGTTAGATAGAGAGTGCTACGACCACAAACCAGCACCCAGCACCCAGCCAAGTTGTTCATTAAATACAGATAAACACAACAAATACTGCATGCATTGTATTTTTTAATATTATATATGAATATGTTCATAGTGATGTAATTGTGTGGGCTGCTTTTATATTTTAATTTGTAATACCTGTTAGGATTAAACATGTGATCTTTCTTGTTGAAGCCATTTCTTTAGTTTCCTCTCAACAATTAATTCGTTCAGTGTTATTTATGTACAGTATGAGCTTAATATGAATGATGAACTGTGTTAAAAGAAATTGTAGCACTCTAAGGAACATATGAAATGCAATAATGCAATAACAGTGCAATAATGAAATTAAATTACATCAAACTTTATTTTCACTCAAACAGTACAGGCACATATGATATATTGCACAGCATAAAGAGATCATGTAAATTGTGCATTATGTAAACAACAGACAACTGTTGGCTCCTGTGGGCATGACCTAAATAAGGCAGTTTATTTTGGTTTTATGCTGGGCCACGTCGTCATGTTATCCTCCCAGTTTTGCACTGAATTCGGGTGGGGGAGAGTAACGCCATCTCCAGTCAAAGAAGTAGAATCGTGTTCCCAAGCTAGCATCACTGTTAGCATCGAAATCGCTGTGTTTACACCAGTGCCCGTCTGACTGTTTACATCGGTTTACACCGACAGACGCTGTGCAAAAGACTTCCGGCGGAAATGAAGTGCATTTGTGTAGTGTCATGGCGCTACCCGTGTTTTGGCGCGTAAACTTGTCTATCGAGTGGCTGAGTGCCCGAGGACTACAGAAATTGTCGAGGCCGTTGTACGTCATTACGCCGAACACGTAAACACTCCCGCTAAGTTTGTTTTCCACTGTGTTCTGCTTGAAAGCAAGTACATGCCTATCTTTAGTATCTGTAGGCCTATATCTATATCTGACCATTAGAATCTGTATTTTTGAAATTGTCGTTTTTAACACCGTAGTTTTACAAATGATAGAATAATTAATTACCAGTGTTTTCCAATTTTACTCGGCAGTTCGTTTCGTTAGCTAACGTTAGCTAAAGCTAGCGCTACTAGTTAGCTACGCAATGGTTTGTTGCTTTGCTCCGGGTTGCAGCCACAGGTCTTCGCATGAAACGTGCTTGTTCTATCGTTTCCCGGCCAATGTTTTCCAAAGGAGAGTCTGGATTTGTGTCATGAGGTAAGCTGACGTTACATTTTTGACCATGTCACGGTGAAATGTAAATGATGGGTAGTGACTGTATCGCCGTTTTAGAGATGGCGCTGCTGAAAAGACCGCAACATAAGTAAAGATAATGAATACATCCTATTAAAACCTGTGTGGCTTATATGATAAGTCTAATTAGTACAAGCAGCATAACGTTTCACCATGTAACTAAAGATTGTAGTCAGGGAAATCAGTTTGACATTTTGAACTAATAACAAATCACCTCTGGCTGGCAGAGAACTCTCTGCTCCATAGCTTCTCTTGGACGTAAAATCACATGTACATTTTACATTTATATTCAATTTAATATCCCATCCCTCACATACTTTTGTATATATAATAACTTATATTGTTTTTCTTGTTATGCTGCTGCAACACAAACATTTCCCAAATTGGGATCAATACAGTAATATCTTATCTTAATTAATTAACTTATCAAAGTGCAAGGTTATATCTTTAGATGTTTTGTTTTAGCCTATGTACTGTCTGTCTTAATGCTCTTATATGTGACGGTGTGACTTCCATGAAACTAATATTTTATATCTTCCCAACAGACGAGCTGACAGGAAACCTAACACTCTAACAACCACAACATTGCAACATCCTCCACTGAATGCATACGTTTAGCTGCCTTTGGCTTCTTCCACTGACAGGGGGTGTCAGTGCAGCTGACATTGTGGATGGCAAAGATGGCTCATGCAGCCGCATGACTGCATTTCCATTCTCCACGTGGGCATTCACATTTTGTGGAGAGAATTCCCTCTTCTCCTGTAGATACCTGTGGTGGTGGGATTGTTTTATTATTTAAAATATATTTACATTTGTAATGCCTTCCCAATTATCCCTTTAATTGTTTATAGCCTACTGTATGTTTATTTCATGGATATTTGTGTTTTCTGGTGTGTAATATTTGTAATCTTGGGGCCTCTTCTCTTTAACGTCTACATGCTACCACTGGCTCAGATAATGAAGAACAACAAAATAAGTTACCATAGCTATGCGGATGACACACAAATTTACGTAACCATTTCACCAGGAGACTATGCTCCAATTCAAACACTGAGTAAGTGCATTGAACAAATCAATAACTGGATATGTCAGGACTTTCTCCAATTAAACAAAGATAAAACTGAGGTAATGGTTTTTGGAGCCAAGGCAGGACGTTTAAAAGTTAGCGCTGAGCTTCAGTCTGCAATGTTCAAAACAACAGATAAAGCCAGAAATCTAGGTGTAGTCATGGACTCTGACCTTAGTTTCAACAGTCACATTAAAACAGTTACTAAATCAGCTTACTATCACCTAAAGAACATATCTAGGATTGAAAGACTGATGTCACAGCAGGATTTGGAAAAACATGTCCATGCTTTTATCTTCAGTAGACTGGACTACTGCAATGGTGTCTTCAGAGGTCTCACTAAAACATCTATTAGAAAGCTGCAGCTGATTCAGAACGCCGCTGCTCGAGTCCTCACTAACACCAAGAAAGTGGATCACATCACTCCTGTTCTGATGTCTTTACACTGGCTTCCTGTGTGTCAAAGAATAGATTTCAAAATACTGTTGCTGTTTATAAAGCTTTGAATGGTTCAGGCCCAAAATACATTTCTGACCTCCTGCTAAATGATGAACCATCCAGATCTCTCAGGTCTTCAGGGACTGGTCCGCTTTCTGTCCCCAGAGTCAGAACTAAACATGGAGAAGCAGCGTTCAGTTATTATGCTCCAAATATCTGGAACAAACTCCCAGAAACCTGCAGGTCCGCAGCAACTCTTACTACTTTTAAATCCAGGCTGAAGACTTTTCTTTTTGTCGCTGCTTTTAATTGAACTATTCATATCTTAGACTGCACTGTAACTTTTATCCATGTGTTTTTTCTTTTAATGTTTATTTTATTAGCTTTTCTTTTTAATGACTGATTTTAAATGCCATTTTCTTAATGTCTTTCATTTTTTGTAAAGCACTTTGAATTGCCTTGTGTTGAAAAGTGCTATATAAATAAACTTGCCTTGCCTTGCCTAATAAAGATTTCATGTGACACATAAAATGGATTTGTTGACGGGAATGTATGTGAATAAATTAACTCTAGGTTAACGGTACTGTTGCTATCACTACTCACCGACACTATAAACCTTGTCCCTCATGCTAGCCCTGACAACACCGGTAAGCACACCTTCATCTAGGCTTCACTGTTACGTGTCCTGACTTGTAGTGGTTCTCTCCTATCTACACTCTTGTCATCTTTGTAAAACGATATCAGACTGGTAATTGACACAGCCATGACTTCTAGTTAAATTCAGTGTGGCTAAAATGAAAAGCTTTGTTAAAATATGCAAGCGCGCGAAAGTCAAAGTCAGCTTTACTGTCGAAGATTCTACATGTGTTATACATCCAGAAATATCGAAATATCGTTTCCCACAGTGTGACATGTATACATAAAACAAAAAGGGCCTAGATAAACGTGGTATACATGAAACAAAACCAAAAGGGCCTAGATAACCGGGGTATACAGTTTAAAATGTTCATATATTTAAAGTGTTCAAAGTGCAGTTTCAGTGCAAGTCAGTTGAAACGATCTTAAGTTGGCGTGACGTTGAAGTCGTGCGACCCTGCGGCTGTACTGGCTTGTAGTTCGTTTATAGCATAACGTTAGCATTTTGCTTCTGGCTACTAGATTTATGATTCAAAAATTATAAAAGTAGAGTTGACATGTGGAGATTATCTGGCTGAACAAAACGTGATCCCTCTCTTAAATGTGTGTCAACCACAGACCTTATTTCGAGCTATTTTCCAAAATCCTATGGAGAAATTGCATTGGTTTTTGACAAAGGAACCGGAAGAAGTTTACTTCCGGGTTTTATGACGCGTCACTGCGGTTCTCTACAACGTGCGCGCTGGCTTGAGTGTGTTTTCCGTAGTGGGGGGCTGGCTTGACCACAGTCTGTTTACCCAGCGTTTCCTGACATGAAACGTTTTATTTCACCTTGCTATGTGTTTTTAACGTATATTAAAAAACGGGGACATTTCCGGGGACAGTTTCAACCGGGGACAGGCCAATACAAACGGGGACTGTCCCCGGAAAACGGGGACGTCTGGTGGTCACCCTAGTCTAGAGTCATGCTAGCAGGTCTGTAACACTGTATGCAGAGCAGTGATTTTACACGAATGGCAGCATGCAAAATAAATGACAATATAATGCTGAACTAGCAAATTGCTGAACTTAGCATGCTAACGCAATAAACAATGTATAATGTTCACCCCTTTTTTGTGTGTGTTAGCATGCTAACATTAGCTAGTTAGGACTCAAGACAAATAACAGCTGAGATGTATGAGAATATCATTATCTCTTGACATTTCTGATCATCAAACAAAGTATGGAAACTTTCAATTCTGACAGTGGCGAGTACAAGTGAGGGCATCATCTGTTACAATTCACATTGATGGGGAACTTTTATTTCCATCCAATAATAGATGATATTTACCTCAAAACCACAACATTGCTTGTGCTAGAGGTAAAGTATGGAGATAACCAAAGTCATGAGGGTACATCTTCTGGAGACTATGAATATCTGAAGAAAATGTAAGTGAAATCAATCCAATTGTTTTTGATGTGTGTTGCTTTCTATGTCCTTTTAATGTAAGTCAACATAATACTAGGAATAACATGTTATTCTTATTTTAAAACATTATTCACACATTATACATAGAGTACAATGGTGCTGCTGAGGTCTGGCCTGGAGGCTGCGCCGGGTGTCAGGTGGGGGAGGGGGAGCTTGATTGGAATTAAGGCTCTGTTGGTGGAAGCCCCGGCAGTGACAACCACGGGAGGCTAATTGGTCTCTGCCATTTAGCACATTGTCGGTCGAGGTGAATGGACACATTTCCCCATGTGCTTTGACTTGCAGGTTTGCATAAAAGAGCAGTGAGCAGCGTGAGAGGAGAACATATTTCTATACATTCAAATAAGTGCAGTTACAGCCAACTGAGCCCCACTCACCTCAAACCAATTTAAAAAACAAGGACAAACACAGAAATACAGATTTCTCGTATGTGAAAACCCAGGTTAACCTCACTGTATTCTTGAAAATATGTGAACAAAATATAGACAAATATGAACCTGCAAATGTGCATAACAGGGCCCCATAAATAAATATTGTGAAAATGTATTTTTTTGTATTACACCAAGGACCTTTTACAAAATGTATCCAACTGTGTTATCTGCAAGAAGGATGAGAGGTGTTTTATTCATTTTACTTTAGAAATTCTAATTTTCCATCTTGTTTTTTTGCAGCAGGTATTAGTCAATCACCTTTCGAATGTACAATTTGTGCTACTGTAGGATGTTTTATAATCTCTGTAAACCAGCATGAACATTCTTTCATAATGTACATTTGAAAGCTGTTGGGTTTGACCTGCTGGCATTTCTGGAGGCAGAGCATCACAGATCAACAGTCCCCTGCTGGGCGACAAGGGTCGCACTGAATCGTGTGTGTGTGTGTGTGTGTGTGTGTGTGTGTGTGTGTGTGTGTGTGTGTGTGTGTGTGTGTGTGTGTGTGTGTGTGTGTGTGTGTGTGTGTGTGTGTGTGTGTGTGTGTGTGTGTGTGTGTGTGTGTGTGTGTGTGTGTGTGTGTGTGTGTGTGTGTGTGTGTGTGTGTGTGTGTGTGTGTGTGTGTGTGTGTGTGTGTGTGTGTGTGTGTGTGTGTGTGTGTGTGTGTGTGTGTGTGTGTGGTCTGTAGTTTCCCTCATTGTCACCATCTTCTACCACCGAGCCTGTCATCCTCAATCAGCTCACTGTGCCTGAGATCATTAAAGGCTTGGAAACTGCGAAATGCCATACAGAGCCAAAGATCAGGAAACAATCTGTGTGTAATGATGCTGCTGTACATGTCAAGTCAAAGAGTGTAATAATTGCAGATTTTCTCCACATTCAACATAGATTCAACAATGCAAAGCCTCTCCTGGTCAATAACCTCAACCCTCCAGTGACTGCTGAGCAGCTAAACACTCGGAATATAAATACATGATATGCTAAAATAAGCTACCTTTATAGTTGTAATATGACCGATATTTTCTCTCCTGCACATTTGTTGCTTCTCACACTCAAGACACACAACCATGAATGTGATGCCCCACTCCTCTTCATGTCCTCAGAAACTTGTTGTGAAACACAGAGAAAGCAAGACCTGAACACATAGGGCTGAATAGAGGAGTAAAGGAATAAATTGGCTATTGGTGCATCAGACTTTTATCATTTTATTTTAGTAAGTTAATTGCTGGCCACCGGAATACTAGTGGGAGCTACTGCTAAGTGTACAGTGGATAGAGAAATACACAGCAGAGAGAAACAAAGTGTAGAGCAAAGACATTTTTACATCTAAGGCATGAAGTGAATATATGGTTTCTTTCTTCCCCGGCCAGAGTTGGTGATTGACACCTCCTCTGCTAAAACCCCTCTTACCTGTGGGGTTCCCCAAGGCTTGATTCTGGGCCCCATCCTTTTTCTACTGTACATACTGCCCCTAGGTTCAATTCTCACAAAACACAACTTCCCCATCCATTGTTACGCCGATGATGTACGGATCTATCTGCCTCTCAATTCAAATGTCAACTCATTACAGCCAACATTTCCTTAACCTCAACGAGAGCAACATCGAGGAAATCTTTTTTGGACCCCAAACTCCAGCCTCCCCGGTTGAAATGCTGGGCTCCCTCAATAAAAAAATACTGCCCTCTGTCATGAACCTTGGAGTGACCTTCAATAGCACTTTTAAATTTGATAAGCAGGTCAGCACCGTAGTCAACCAGCTTTTTTAAAATTTGGCCAAGACCAAGTCGTTTTTTATCTTTTAAAGACCTAGAAAGGGTTATTAACGCCTTTGTTACCTCGAGACTGGATTACTGCAACGCTCTGTATGTGGGTATGGACCAGGCGTCAATTAGACGCCTGCAGTTAGTGCAGAACGCAGCTGCACATCTTCTCACTGGCTAAATTACATCGAGAGCAACAGGTGTGAGTTAAACAATACAATAGCCTATTCTGCTAATTTTACATTGTTACAACATGCTACGCAGCGGCAGAAACAAGAAAAGTTGGCATATAGAATTGACACGGAGAGGGAGAGAGAGAGAGGGAGAGAGAGGGAGAGGGAGGGAGAGAGACAGAGAGAGAGGGAGAGAGAGAGACACAGGTAAACAGAGAGAGACAGACACAGCACACAACAGGTGGCCTGTGTCTCTATTGTCATACAAAACACTTTTTCAAATGACCCATTATTACAAAAATATATTCAAAACTCACTTTTTGACGTTCTCAAAGCAGCACGATCCGCCGGTTGTTGTGGTTGGAAGCAAAAATGTCAATGACACGCTGGACATCCAGTGCCTTACTCCTCTGCTTATTGATAGCCAGCAGGCCCAGGTTGCTGTGTTCCGTGCATCACCACTGCTGTTTCTTAGATAATTCTTGATGCGACGGAGACAGGAGAAGCTGCGTTCGCAGCCAGCAGAGGTCACAGGCAGAGTCAGGGAAATGCAGATGAGTCTGTGTAAATCCGTAAAGGCATCCTTGTAGGGTCGCATTAAAGCCAGAAATTCCACTGTGTCCTTCAGTTCATGTCCCTGTTGTTTCTTTCTTTCCAGTAAGCGCTTAACCTGGTGTAGCTCTGGGGTCAGGTTCTCTTCCGTCACTCCATAGAACTTGGCCATGGGTTGCAGACATTTATTGTCTAAGAAGGATGCATGTTTGGGGCTGAGTGCCGAGACTCCGGATAGGACACCACCGGCCTCGGTTGAGAAACGTCTTCTCATTTCAACCACAAGTCTGTCAATTACTGGGTAGAAACACTCTGTACGCAGCGCATCTAGGGATGTAACTGGTGTGCGTTCGATTTGGGCTTCCATAACAAACTGCTGTAGATGTCGAGGAGGCTGTGCCTGTCTCCTTTTGGGTGTCTCATTGTTATTTACATTGGCTTTGGTGCACAGGTCGCTTGCTCTGTCCCGAATTACCCTCCATGACTCCTCTGCGCGTCTGTCTGTCAGTGTCGCTATGACCGAAGCAGACAAGTCCATTGCAGAGGACAGCTCAAGGCTGGGAGATTGGAGCTGGTCAGATATGAATTTTGTGAAACGGAAAAGATCCTCGAAAAGGGTAAGAAGCAAGACAAACTGCTCATCAATTAGTCCACTCACCGCTCTGGCCTCCGTTTTCCTCCGCGCATTGGGCTGAGAGATGATCTCTGTAAATGTTGCCTTTACTGCAGGCAGTGATTTGCGGATAGCCACCAGCGCTGTATATTGACATGACCAGCGTGTTTCCGGTTCTTAAGTTCAACTGGTTGTGAAGTTGGCTCCATTTCTCTCTGTTTCTTTATAAAAATATCATGGGCGACTGGGTTGGCGAAGAAGTTGTACAGCATTTGTACAGTTTCAAAAGTAGGCTGCTGCTTCAACGTTGCGGACCACATCAACCAACACAAGGTTTAATCTTTGTGCATGGCAGTGGATATACAAAGCATTTGGCACCTCCTTTTTAAACTTCTGCTGTACTCCGTTCTTGCATCCCGGCATGACAGCAGCCCCATCGTAACACTGTCCAACACACATGTGTGGGTCGATGTTGTATTGGCTGAGCGTCTGTTTTTGATGGTACTGAGGAGCGAGTCGGCCCTCTGTGCGTCTGAAGTGAAGGAATTCTTCACGCACTTGTTCTCCTTTTATATAACGTACAACGATGGACAGTTGCTCGCTTTTACTGACATCTTTGGTTTCGTCAACCATTAGGGCGAAACATTCAGCTTCCCTAATTTCTGCACTTATTTCACTTCGGACCATATCTGCCATTATCTGGAAAATCTCGTTTTGGATGTCTTGATGAGTGTATTTAGCATTTTGAGGATTGTCATTCAGTTTCATTTCTACAGTCACGTCAAATTCACCAATTAAGCGTAGCAGCTCTCGGAAGTTTCCCCTATTAACCGAGTTCTCCTCACCCTCCTGCTCCTGGTGACCTCACTGTGCAATGCCTTGGCATGCAGTATAACGTAAGGGCATCACCACGGCCTTCATGTACTCACGGTTTTTTTCACAAGTTTTAAATGACCTGCATCAATCATGTTTCCCAGTCTTGAGACATCTTTCGTTGTCTGTTTAAATTCAGCCCATGCCTCCATGGCAAACCTGTGTGCTGCATTCCCGTTGTGTTTTTTGAAAGCTCCTGTTGCATTTTTCTAGTTTTTAAATCCATTGGTAAAGGCAGGTTCGGAATGGAATCGCTTCCCAGCACCCAAATAATGACGACAGGCAAAGCAAAAAACGGAGTCAGTTTCAACTGAATATTCGACCCAGCTGTATGTGTCAAACCAGGCCCCATTAAAAGACCGTTGCTGGCTTCCAATCTGTCTTGACGGATAATTTTTTAGAATTGCACGTTTTGGTCCATCTCTTGGCTAATGTCGCTAGCAGCATCAGTTCCCTGGCTGATGTCGCTAACGTTAGCGACTTCCTGCTCCACATTTTCCTCATCTCCGCCACCTCTGGCCTCTCCAATCCCATCGGGTCCCCGCTGGATGGCATCCTCTTCAGGTGGGTCGTGTGACTCTGGCACCTGCTCGACTTGTTGCACCTCAATGCGAGGGCTTTTAAGAAGAAATCTATCCAAAATATACAATTAAGCATAGAAGTTCTGCTGTCTGTCTGCAATTTACTCGGCGCGAGTTTGGGAACTTTTCACTGTGAACGTGACGTATCAGTAATGCATGACGCAGCAGACCCAACGTTTCGTTGCTCTGATTGGCTGTAGGTCTATTCAAATTGCATTTGGAGGCATTTTGATCTGACCGCGGCCACGCTGATATTATAATGCAAGAGAATTTCCACAGCTTTAGTGTGTAAAACTCCCCCACTACTTTGACTATTCCTTACACCCCTCTAGCATAAGCCCGAATGGTCTTAACCATATTGCGTCAGTAACATGCACTTGTTGTTACAGCAGGATCAGTTTGTGTGTTGTGGACACGACCGGTAGATTTTCGCAATCCGTGTTCTCAACATGCTTACTTTAACATAATTTTTCATGGTCGGGCTAAGGTAGGGCTAAGCCATTTCTTGGTATGGCTATAGCCTACCCCAGCCATACCCTGGCGCCGCCAGTGCTTATAGGACAGCACTTTCACTGTTATTCGTCTCCGCTGAATGGATGTATCGGAGCAACAAACTATTGAAAAACCCTGATGTGAAAAAGTGTGTGTAGGAGTTGAAGTATTTGTGTCTTTATCCGTAATTGGATGGCTTGACGACTTCACATGTGACTTGTGTAAAGAAAGTTTTGTCTGGCTTACCATATATATATATATATATATATATATATATATATATATATATATATATATACATATACATATATAATGTTAATTTGACTTTTTGTGTTTTTGTTCTACCATATAACCAACTGAAAGGAAAAAAAAAAAAAAGTGTCATGTATGTGAGACACACTGAAAGCACGAGAGTTAGTTCTAGTGAAGCTTGCTTGTGAAATAGCCGCGGCAAATGCTAACCAGTTATTGATTCCCAGTGCCACCCCCGTCTAGCTGTTATATGCGCTTAAATCATCTCTGTTTTGGTGAACTGACATCGTGTTGAGTCTGTCTGCTAATAGTCACAATGAGAAAGTAATTAAATATTGAATATTTATGCAGTATAAAAACCATACTGCTGCTATGTTAGCTAGTTAGCGCTCTACCTTTGAGTCTATCTTCATGCAGATATATATTTACTCTTTTCTCTCTTGATGCGGATTATTTGTTTTTCTTCTGTCCAAAATGTAAGCACAACATAGAAATAAATTAGCTGAACAAATGTGGATAAACTAAAGGGAAAAGTGGAAAACAAATACATTTGATACTCCACGATTCGACTACACACAACACCATGGAGAAAATAGACTTTAAGAGGTAATTGATGTGAGCAGGAGGGAGTGATTACAGAGAAAAATTGGTGGCATCTAGAGTCTTTAAATTAAGTTGTGCGATCAGAGATGGAGCTCAGGTGTGTTTAATGGTGATTAAAAAGCTACACCTGAGCTCTCTGATCAAGGCCTGCAGAGCTGCAGTGAATTACCAAACTTAATTTGATCATGCTGGAATCTGATCAACAACAACACCAGGTTAATAAACCCTGTTATTTCCAAAGGGACAGTATTTATAATAAGATATTAAGTATAAATACAAGATTTGCTGTCGATATCACACCTCAGATTAGTTTCGAAAATTCAAAACTTCTGTTTCTATGGCTACTAATATTCTTTGTGCTCATAATAATACATTGATTCAGAAACGAGGGGTTTGAATACCAACAGATATAATGTACCGAGCACAGCTGAATGGAAATCATACAAAGCTGGACCAACATTATTTTTCTCAAATCAATAGAAACACAAGGTCAGCCTTTTGTTGGAAGTTGTGAATGAAAAAGTCGATGTGTATGTAGCGTGGTATTTGGAAACAAGGCTCCCAACAGATTTGAATGGTTGACTGAAGGACATCACACAGGGACAGACCTCCAGGTGCATTGTGATGGACAGGAGGACACAAACCCAGACGTAGACAGGTGACGGTCCATACAGTAAAGTACTGTTTCAGCGAGGGGCCTTTGATGCTTCCTGTGCCACAACTGACATCACTGTATTTTAGTGACAAGCAGTGCATGAGGTCAAAGGCTTTGATGTGATGCAGCATGAACACAGTGCAGTCTGTGAGAGCTATCAGGAAATCACAATGTAAATCTAAATTAAATCTGAAAAGAAGAATTCCCAGGGGAGTTAGAAGATGATTTCCTGGAAAGACAATATGTGTTCTCTTTATTTCTTCTCAAGAAAATCCATGATGTGAGCTCTACACTTTCACATTTGATCAAATAAGAGGTTATACGTGAAGATAATGTTATTTTGGAGATTTTAGGTACGTTGTTCATGCCTTAGCACGTATCTTGATTAGAACAACTAGAGATTCTAAAACAGTCAACAAACTTGATTAATTAATTGTGCCACTTTATGCAACATGTGTGGCATGAAAACGCACAAAATGTATGGTTTATGGTTCATTGATAATTCTGCCCTCAAAAAGAATTTGTTAGTTTTAAAATTAGATTTTTAATTTCATTTTAGAGCTGGTCAATTGGAATTAGGTGCTAATGAACAGGCTGCATGTTAGTGCTGTCACAATGAATCTGTTATGTATGCTACTGAGATGAATGTCTCCAAGAAACACACAAGCCTCCCTCAGCATCACCTGGGAGTATTGACGTGTTTCCATAGAAACCACTTCCTACTGAAATGAAAACATTTCTGAGAAAAGACATTAACAAAATCCTCACAGATCTAACACAAAGAGAATTTATAACATGATGAGCAAGAAGGTTCAAGGACTCCTACTCTTTTAATTGACTGAAGAGATAAAAACGTTATTGAGACCCTTTGGTCAATCCCCTTTGACACCATCCTCCGCTCATCACCAGCATAATTTCTCTCACATATGTTCTTGTTTTTAATATATGGTTGTCAAAGTTAACACTTTATCACAGGCTGTTAGAATATGACCACACTATTTTTGGATCACCTAAGTTGGATTTTCATCTTGAGGTGAGGTGCCTGTTAGGAAGTAATTTAAATTTCACCATCTAGTAACATAACAGAAAAATAAAAACACAAAGCACTGCAACTCAGCCAATCATTACTTTATTAAATGTTATGCGTCATTCATTTTCATAACTTTCCTTTCCATTACTTTGACATTGTTTAATGAAATCAGCTTGCAGTTCACTTCAGAAGGGTTGAGATTGGCTGAAAGTTAAAAGTGGCGATGACAACACTTCATGCATTAACAGTGAGGTCATGAAATTAAAAGTGGCAGGAAATCTAAATATAAAGTCATTACATTTGATAACGTTTTTTTCCCACCATTCCTCCTAAAGTCCCTGGTGTGTATCTGTGAAGTTACCCTGGTGTATTTTATGATAAGGCCACACACCAAATGTGGCATTAGGCATAGGGTACTTAATAAAGAAAGTGTGCTTTTTAAGGAGATGATATAAAGGATGTCCAAAACACCTTTTCTACATAATTTTGTCCCAATTGCTCGGATATATTTGAAGTCAGAAGGGGGTCAAAATTATCATTGAAGGTCTTAACAGCTATTACTCTTGACAAAGGCAAAATGCACTTATATATCTTCACAGATCTTTGAAGCATGTATCCTGAACTCCCCAGCCTCGGGAAATACTTTGAAGGAGTTAGTATGCCTACATTCAGTAGTAAAACGAGACCCACTCTTTGTTTTTAGAACAAATATGACTCCCACCACTGCATTTGTGGAAGTGTTCCCATTGTACCATGAACCATGTTGTTTTACTCTTCTCACCTTTCACGCGGCAGCTTAATTGCAGGAAAAACAAAAGGGTTGTCTCTGAGCAGGCTGTCATCGAGGTGGTTATTGTACACTGTTTACTTTGTTCTGTGTCCCTGTTTATTTCTCACCTATCATCCTGAAAAGGCTATGCTAATTAAACTCAGGGTTGGCGAGTTGGTCACAATTGACAAAGCAAAACTATCTTCTCTCAAAAAAGCTAAAAATAGTTCAATAGTTTATTTGAAAAATATAAGAAAGGCCTTATAGTGATGAGTAATCATGCACATCACGTTCAGCCACATCATGTATAACTAACTTAATGTCCTTGTACCAATCTCTTCTCTTACTCCCTGTTCAAACTTGTGATCTAAAGCCAATAATGTGACCCGCACCTGAATATTTTATACTTGTTTTTGCTTCCTCCTCGAGAACGCCCATTGTGCATTATTCATGGGGCGAACTCCCCATTGATTCAGCTGCTGTTTAATCTCAGCAGTGGCGCGATATTTTGCCACGTCAAAGTCACTGTCACCCCTCCCTCGGCATCAGCTGTCACAACAAATTACCTGCTCCACCCTTCGTCAGCTGAGGTGAGTTCAGGGGTACAGATTAGGCACTTTTCTCAAGCGGCAACAAGTGCTTGGGGTCCAGAGAAACCTTTGCAACTAGTGTAAGAGTTTGAGTTTAAGAAGGATATTGCCACTTTTTTTTCTGTGACTCGTAATGCCTTGAGTCTTTATTGTAAGGGCAACGTTTGGGATACAAATGTTTTGCACCATTTCTGTGTTGGAAATAGGTTTGTTTTATGTAATATATTTGGACTTTTTTAATCTAAATTCTTACATTTTTAATCCAGGGTTGGATGACAAACAGGTGCTCTGAGGTGAAGATATTAGGGGCCCTGAAGTCCATGGGTTTTCAGTAATTGTATTGATGACAAAATGATAATGTTTTGATGATAATAAAAAAAGAAACTGAAATGGCGAAAGTGACCTATTCTTTATAGGTCAAACCACCCAGCTGCACATCATATTTAAACTTGAAAAGACAAACTACACTGTGTGGTTCTCCTCTACACCAACAGTTGTGAGTATGTTCTCTGCATAAAGTGCATGAACAATGCTCTGTCTGAGACTTATGATAAATTGCGTGTTTCACTTATCTGACTAATTTATTCTGAGAGGAATCGATAATGTTTTCCTTGCTCTAACCGCTGTGGTCTGACAGTGACCACAGCACCAGGCTGCTGATGGACTTGTGAGTGTCATTAGCTGCGTGAGTACTCCCTTGCTGCCTTGTTGAGCCAACCCTTAACCCTTTGGGGGTCATTATAGTCAAATACAGAGTAATTGTGATCTTATAGCTAGTGTCTGGTATGAAATATTCAAGGACCCGAAGCTTTGCCAATTAGCCAAGCTGTAGGCGGTCGGAGATGCTGCTATGACTGGATATGTTACCACTACTGTCATGGCCAACAGCTAGGGGGTTGTCAGTGTCCCTGTCGGGGGGGACAGAGCACTGAGGGCAAACAGGCTGTTTCTCAGAGGTGCTGTGCTTTAGGCCTACTTCAATCCTTAAAACAAAATGGAGGATTAGACGTTTAAGGGTCACAAAACAAAAAACAAGTTAAAGACAAGCTTCCACACAAGTCTGCAATTTAATCATCAAATCAATGTGTTACATATAATTTTTAATTCTACATTATTAGATGTTTTGGTCAATTGTTTTAGGGACAGCACAACAAGGTCCTAACACAAAAGGATCCACCTTGAAGTAATACAATAAAAAAATCCATCTTTAAAATGTAGCCTTGGCTATGTATTTAAAACTATAAAAAAAAGGTTTGTATATAAAAAAAGGTTCAGCCATGTGGAAAACAACTACTTTAGAAGACAGCTTTGAGGAGCACTCGTTTCACTTCCTGTTTTTGTGTTTTCCCGCCTTTTTCTCTTTTTTTTTACTCACCTGTGTCTAATCACCATGCTGAACTTGTGCATACCTGCTGCAGCTGTGTCTTGTTAATGTGATTAGTTCTGTGTGCATATATACCTGTGAGTTCCCTATCGTTCTCTATCAACGTATGTATCAGCAGACAACCCAGTCTCATGGCATTTCGTGTTCACCAACACGATTTTTAATCTATTGATTCGTGTTCACCAACACGATTTTCTCCTTTTTTTCGTGTTGCACAGCACGATTTTAAAAGCAATGTATTTCTACTGGTAATGTGTTTCGTGCCTGCAGCACGTCTTTTTATCCGGTCGGGTCGTGGAAGACCGGAAGCTGTGTGGTTCATAAAAACATTTTCTTACTCAATATCAAGCCACAATTATTGCTTTTATTTTAAATCGTATAATTTCTGACTTTTGTTTCCGTCTGTGAGGAAAATAAATGGGGTTCAGAGCCTCAGAATACTGAAATCTGTATTTTAACATCTTTTTTTCCTTCTAATTTGTTATTCTTTTCAAAATAACACACTGTTATTTACTCACCAATAACACACAATTATCGTTGCTTTTATTTATTGGTTTAATTCCATAATCTCTGGTTTTTTTGGTGACCGTCAGGAACTGAATTTCAAAATAAAAATAACCGGAAACAGACGCAGGCCTCTAGGAGTTTAGGATGGCCGAAGACACTACACTACCCATAATCCCCAGCTATCGTTTAGGACTACAGTCCCCGTGATTAATCTTCAAGCGCTGGGATTGGATGTTGGAGTGGCAGTGCGCCAAGGTTACGCCGAGCGTCAAACAGCTGTTTGAAATGGAACAAAACCACGCCAGACTATCCAAAACTGGAATCGAACGCCCCCCCCCAGAACTACACATGCCGGCTATTGTGTTTCGCAAAATGTTCCATGGGACGTGTCTACTGAACGTTTTCGTTTTTCCCACAATTAGAATTTGCCAGTATTAAACACATTGGTGTCATCAAATGTAAAACATATAATTAATAAATGGGTGAAAATCGCTTTTGTCCATAATGCGCAGCATTAATATATACCCACATGACAGCTCATTGTTACTTTGTAATTCTACTCCACAATTCAGAGGTTAACCTGATTGCCAAGTGCCAACAATCAGGAGAGATATTTGATAGTTGGTGCTTGAGAAGACTAAACATTTATCTGCAATTGACATGAATGGAAACGAGTAATAAAGTATATTCATTACTCGTTATTCTCTACTAATAGTTAATTAAAGACTGTATAATGGCTATTTTGCACATCCCTTTCAAGATTTCAAGATTTTCAAAGGTTATTGACATATCATATACAAAACTATGGTGTATGCAATGAATGAAAATCTTGGGTCACAGGTTCCTCAACAGCACATTACAAGACATCTATCAATATGGGTTTGTACCTCCACCATTAAACTGTCATATTCTGCACATTTCTTATACTATCTACATACATAAGAGTATAATTCATATGTATAATATCAGTTAAAATAAGTGCTTCAACATAGTTAACATTGCAGGAAAGCAATATATTAGACGTTAAGTACTTTGTCAGGCTTAATATTTATCTGTAGATACCCCCAAAGTTTTTTTCTTATTGAAAAGAGGACCTTAATCTAAAGTATTATTTAATGCTTAAATAAAGGTTAATTCGTTTTTCTGTTTTGCACCTCCTCCTATTAATATCTTTGTACATCTGGCACTAAACTGTTTTATTGTAGAGATCACTTACAGTATCTTCTTGATTTTTTATATTCTATATTTCTATCACAGACCTTCTATTTTCCCCCTATGAAAGTATGTACTTTTAATATTTTTTAAATCAAATATAACACATAAAAACAATAATTCAATAACGTGCTTTAACCACTAGGCGGTGCACACAAGGTACACACAGCTATAATAACTTTGTATTATCAGTGTAGGACACTTATGTATGTACAACATCTGAAGATGTGTAGTTTTATACATGTTTTCACATAATTTTATAGCATATTGCTATACTATTTCAGACTCAGTATTTACATTCTTATCTTCAAAGAAAATCAAAGTCCTTTTATATCAGCTGTGCACCGTTATGGTGTAAATATAACCTATCTACGAATTAGATCAAATATAAAAGTCAGCCGAATTAAGGTTGATACTGCAAGGAGACGTATTGTGTTTAAGAGAAATTGAAGATGTTGTTTAATTGTTGATATATTTATGATCCACGTTAAGTATTCAGTTTCGGCGGCATTTCTTCCAGTTTTTCCAAAGGTCTTCTCATCAGGGCTCTATAAATAAAGAACTACGGCAGATCTGTAATATGTAATGCAGCCGGACCGTGTATTACAATGCCGTTATGTGATGACTTTAAAAGAGAAAAGCAAGAACACTCGGAATTAAGTATTCTTTTATTCTTTTAAAATGTTTTCCGGATTTCATATCATATAAACACCAAATCCCAGCATGCATTGCGGCTAAAACATCCAATAGCTGAGGATCCTGGGTAAGCGCTCGAAATGCCTACGTCTGTTTCCGGTTATTTTTATTTTGAAATTCAGTTCCTGAAGGACGCCAACAAAGCCCGAGATTATTGAATTAAACCAATAAATAAAAGCAAGGATAATTGTGTGTTATTGGTGAGTAAATAACAGTGTGTTATTTTGAAAAGAATAACAAATTAAAAAAATAGATTAAAAAAATACAGATTTCAGTGTTCTGAGGCTCTGAGCCCCATTTATTTTCCTCAGAGAAAAGGAAAGAAAAGTCCGAAATTATACAATTTAAAATAAAAGCAATAATTGTGGCTTGATATTGAGTAAGAACATGTTTTTATGAACCACACAGCTTCCGGTCTTCCACGACCCGACCGGAGAAAAAGACGTGCTGCAGGCACGAAACACATTACCAGTAGAAATACATTGCTTTTAAAATCGTGCTGTGCAACACGAAAAAAAGGGGGAAATCGTGTTGGTGAACACGAATCAATAGATTAAAAATCGTGTTTGTGAACACGAAATGCCATGAGACTGGGTTGCAGCAGAGCAGTGGGAGCCGGTTGGTCAATCCCCGAACCGTATTGCTCATGCACAGATCTAAGATCCAGTAGAAATGATAAAAAGTAAAAGTTTGCTGCTTATTGTTATACTATTGTTCTCTAAAATAGAGTCAAGGACTATGAGAGTGAGAGTGCGTTAATTAATATAATTGGCAGTTTGGAGTAAGTCTGTAGATTTGTTTGTGTGTGTTTCATGTTTAGGCCTGTCACGATAATATATTTTGTTGGATACATTTTCCCGGAAATGATTGCGATAAACGATAATATTGTCGGCACTGTTGTATGACCATTTTAGACCACTGACATAATGATAATATATAATAATAATTCAAGTACATCCTTTCAAACTGCTAGTCACATGCTCATGGAAATGGAAATGTATCGAGGTCAGAAAAGTTATGGAGTTCATTTTTATTTATCGTACGACAAGTCAATTAATTGCCTATCGCACAGGCCTATGCACACAATAAAACAGTGGAAACAAACATGTTTGACTTTCATGAGTGAATGAAACTTTGTGCCCTTTATAGTTTGTGTCTAATATTGTGTATTTGTATATATTGTTTATATATCATGGGCGTTATATCACAGCCATTATATGAGGGTGAGACAAGTCCCCCCCACCTTTTAAAATAATTAGTTTAGACCCCCCCACTTTTACTATGCGGAAAGTCCGTGAATCGGTCTATCCACTCGCCGCTCTTTGTAGAGCGCTGTGTCAGTGCTTCATTATCAAATCCATTCGACTTGCTTATTGTGAGAATGCCCAAATCAATGAGATTCCGTACCATGTTTTCACTGCTACTCTGTACTAAGGCAGATAGAGTGGCGAAGTCCCTCCCCTTCCGGTGGACCTCCATGGGACCTTATATCGGAAAAATAATGTATTGAAGTCAATGGGGAGAGAAAGATTATCTTTCGATCCCGTTTGAATTGTGCAACGAATTACACATATGATGTTTGTCAATTTAAAAGATAATTTTGCAAGTCAAAAAAATTAAAATGTGTCGTAAAACTGTGAAGTTACACATTTCTTTGTGTGAAGCGCTCAATGAACTACAACTCTGGTCTTGCACACGTCACCAACACCAAGATGGCCGTCACGTTGGTACATTTCACCTCTTTCTTTCAGAATGAGGCGAAAAGTATTAAAAGAGGTGAAAATCGCTACAAGTCTGGGCATGTTGAAAGTTGTACATACGAAAAAGGGGAGTTAGTCGGTTCCGTAAGAGCGAGCATGCGGGACCGGCTTTACAAGGTTTCGGTGAGTAACACGAGTGTAATGTGTAACGTTAATGTCAGCTAGCTAACATTAGCTAACAAGGTACACTCTCGTGTTTTGTTTTAGTTGCTCTTCGAGAACGAGCAAGAGGTAGTATTACTGGTATGATAACAACCTGGTACAAAGCCCACAGGCATCTTGTTAAAGTAAGTAAGTACAGTAAGTACATTTATTTTTAGCTATCTGGAGGGAATACATCAGTTATGACAGCACTTACGCGACTCTGGGATTTGTATTCTTTCTAGTTGCGTATTTTTCATAGTCTTATATTTCAACAGTTTTAAGACACACTTTGAATTTTTTGACATGGAAATGATTTTTTAAGATTGACAAACAACATATGTGTAATTCATGGCACAATTCAAACGGGATCAAAAGATAAGTTTTCTCTTTCCATTGACTTCAATGTATTATTTTTTCGGAATAAGGTCCCATGATGCGGAAGTAAGTGGGCGTGACTTCGCCACTCTATTCTCAGGGCCGTACACATGAGCCGCACACATGCTGCGTTTTTTGTGTAGCTGTGTCTTTAGTTGTAAAATTATGCGCACCACACTTTCCACGCTGTGAGGCTCCGGCGCTAACAGTTCACGAGCGTGCTCCACTAGCACCCGGATATAAGGCGCTGTTATTAAAGAGGAGGAGGGAGAGTCCTCTCCTGTCAGACTGAGAGGCTGATAACTACAGCTCAGTGAGGTGAAGGACTCTCTGAGAGGTAGAGGGAGAGGCTGATAACTACAGCTCAGTGAGGTGAAGGACTCTGAGAGGTGGATGGAGAGTCCTCTCCTGTCAGACTGAGAGGCTGATAACTACAGTTGAGTTCAGTGAGTTAAAGGACTCTCTGAGTGTTTAGATAATTAACTTTAGTATAAAATGGGTCTCAAACGGTTTGGTAATCATTTATGTAAATAAGTGTTTCCAAGGCACACCTTTTATATGATCATTATAGTTATAAAAAATAAGAGAATAACAGGTATGAAATAATTCCAACTCATACTATAGGACAGTAACACAAAAATACAGTTTAAAAGGGGAGTGATTTGTAAAATATGCATAAAGAAAAAGTAAATCTGTTTACAGTTCTGTTTCACATGGGTGTTGTTGAGAGATGTTTCCGTAGATTTAGACCCTAATTTTGCTCTCAAAGTGCAGCAGATTGATGCATTTAACTTCAAGATTTAAAAAAACATCTTGAGCATGCCACCCGCCCACACCCCCTGTCAAATTGTCCCACCTACATTGAGGATGCTTCCTACGCCAATGATCATATGCTAAGGTCCCGCTGCTGACACGATAGCAGTCATTTAGTGCGCATATGTGTAATTAAACCCATGATATCAAAATCTCACTCCAGCCAGGTATCCAAAGTTTGCAACCCTGGTTTAAAGAGAGATTATTGCATTAGAAAATTGATTCACTAATCAAGATACTTTACAATGTTGGCATGGTTTATAGATAATGTTAATAGGGACGAAATGATTTTATGTCTACTTTAGCCGTTATTGATCTCGTTATAAATCTCTAAAGTTACCACAATGTTATGGGAGATAGTATAACAATGAATTTATCTAGATTCATATGTTGTTGTTAAAAACTATGTTGACAAGAACAGTGAGATGGAGCAACAGCTGTAAAACTACCACCACTGGGGTCCCTTTTCACACTAAGTCTTTGACAGTCATTTCAACCATTTTTAATATAAAATATTCTTTTTCCACAACTGATAAAGTCGTATGCTCATCCAGTTGATAAAATAAGCAAACATATCCACAAAGTTTATTGGGTTTTCAATGACACTCAAACAAGCCACACATGCCCCATGTTGATAATTTATGCCAAACAGGAAATTTGAAAGTGTCTCATGTTTGCCTAATATTCTGTTGACCTAAATTAAGCAAACATTGTGCGCTTAACAGCTGTAATTTAACTTTAATTGCTGCTATTAGTGTCACAATGAAATGCAGTATGCTGAACCACGAAAAAGGGTTAAATACTGCATTAGTGTTTGTCAAAAGGTCAAAGGTGACTTCTGTCTCTTTGTTGTAAAGTTGATGTTTCTGATTGGACAACACATTTGTCCTCATGTCTGTTTATTTTGGATTCAGACACTTTTTCTGTCCCATCATTACAAGACAAGTCCAGACTCTACATGCGTCATTCACACCCAAATATAGTTTACACAAAATACACTTTATTAAAAAAAGAGTATCCTGTCAATGTAGTCTCTGGTATTTCTGCAGATGAAAGAGCTTTATGACAGAAATGTCTATATATACTACATATTTCATCTGTTTGACGTGACCACTGAATAGTCATGTAGTGGGTATGAGCTCTCTGGAGTAATAATGAACAATCAAATTAGCAGTTGGATTTCCATATCAAAAGGTTGTAACTTCACGGTTTAGGGTTCGGGCAGGGATGAAAACGGTTGCAAAAAGTACAGGGAAACAGAAAGAAGCATCGCTTGTCTTGTTTCCGGGTGGTTAAGAGTGTGAATATGATGTGATGACATTTATTTAAACCCTGTTGTTTTCACTTCAGCATGTGACATCCTGTAATATTGGGCTTATGGCAATGGAACAGGTTTTATATTAAGATGAATACATTCGGGATTCTCTGAGTGAATAGACATACATACAATTATTTCCTCACGTAATTGAGGATTTTTAAGGCATGTTTCATTCTTTATGAAATAAACAGTAGCTGTGCCTACTTGGGGGGAAGGTGTTTGTTGTGGCTTAATCCATGATTTTGTAGTTTTACAATGAGTGCCACATCACATTGCCTCTGCCATTGTTGTCTGACTACTACATGTAAAATGAACTCTTTAGATGTCCATTCAATAGAGAATTTAATATCCGTTACTTTAAATTGTTATCAAATGAGCTCAGCTCAATATAATAGCATGTGGTCACTTAGTGAAGGCTTCATAAATGCTTAATAAGTGGGGTCATGAGACATTAGAGTCACAGTATTGATTTATTATGGTCTTTCTGGCTGAGTGATGTTCAGTTGCTGTCCAAACAGTAATTGTTTTGTCCAACACTGCTCGCTAAAAATTACTGGGAATTCAATAAGTATTGATTTGATATTCAAGTGTATAATCATTTCCAAAACTGTCATTGAGAGTGGCTACTAATTTACAAATTGTCAGTACTTAAAAAACTGCAAATTCTCTCGGCAATGCTTAAATTGGATTTCCTCAACTTGGATTTATTTGGAATAATTTAAAGATTCAATGTTTAATCTGCTACTTTTAGTGCTTGTGATCTTCTCTCCTTTCATCTCTTCCTCCTTTTGTTTTTTTAGTACCACCCTACAGAGCACTTGGAATCCATTAGTTTGAAACTTTAACCTCAAAATCCAATTTAACTGATATAAATGTATAGAAGATACAAGAATTTCCCAATTAGTAATGTAAAATATTTATAAAAACATAAGAAGTTTGCAAAAATGTCACATTATGTTAACAGTTTAATTGTTCAAATCAAACTTTATTTATTGACACAAATAGCATCACAAAAAATAAAAAGATACATTAATCTAAGTGGAGCTATATTTGTATTTTTATGGAAAACAGAACATATACGCTACCAGTACTTACGCCCACATTGTGGCAACAGCATACGCCTAACCCGCACAATTTAAATGTAGAAGTCTTGAGGCGTGGACCGGTAAAATACACGTGAAATTGGGTGATGATTGCGACATTGTCATTAACCATTATCTGAAGTCTGGTGCTCTGAGCATGTCAGTTGGAGTTATGACATCATCGTGTTCCATGGCACAGGTGTTTATATTTGAGTTAACAACGTGTCCAGAGCGTTGCGTATGCCGGTCTATGCACCTTGGGACCCGTTATCGTTACCGTAGTCGTTTAGTGCCATATTCTGTCGTCCTAGTGTGGCCGAACAGTCTATATGACACAAAACGGTAACTGAAATGACCGTATGCGTCCATTTCGGTAGTTCCTTTACAGGCAACCATGCTCCGGAGTCTTCTTCGCTACTTTTGGTGTATTTTGTGGCGGCAGCAGCGCCACTTACAGGCCTGGCATATGTACTACAGTGTTTCCGGCATTTCCAGCGGTCTCGTGTGAACGGACACGTTAATGAATCGAATGCGTGTGAACAGAAGACTTTTTTGCGTTTGCGTATGCGTTTTACCGTAAGCGTCCTCGTGAGGCCGGGGCCTGACTCACATAGCAACAGTCGCACCTGGTATGGTGTGGCTGAGTACATTAAAGGGTTCATGAATAGAGGGGACTTGAATGTGAAATAAGAACAAGAAAATATAAGTCTAAATGCATGAAAAAGCAGCAGAATATTTGAACTGAAAACTTTAGAACTAAAAGCATACGTCACCAATAATGTCTAAAATATGTGTAACATGTTGAAGTCAGTATGAAGTCTCCATCAGACGGAAAATAATAGGCTGAGAGAGTCTGTTAAACTCCAGTGACCACGTCATTAGTCTGCTGCTCTAATTATGTCAATTGGAGTTATGACATCATCGTGTTCCATGACACAGGTGTTTATATTTGAGCTAACAACGTGTCCAGAGATCAAAGGTCTCCATGGTGATCAGTGAGAGGAAAGCATTTTCCTGTAAATACAGCCTATCTACCAATTGGATCAAATATAAAAGTCAGCCGAATTAGTGTTGATACTGCAAGGAGACGTATTGTGTGAAAAGAAATGTAAGATGTTGTTTAATTGCTGATATATTTATGATCCAAGTCACGTTTTCAGTGTTGGCGGCAGTTCCTCATGTTTGTCTAGAAGTCTTCTCATCAGGGCTCTATAAATAGAGAACTACTGCAGATATGTAATACTTAATGCAGCCGAACCGTGTATTACAATGCCGATATGTGATGACTTTCAAAGAGAAAAGCAAGCACACTCGGAATAAAGTATTATTTTATTTTTAAAAAATGTTTTCGGTCTGTTTCCGGTATTTGTTTATGACGACTGATGTGAGATGTGAGACTGGAATTGCACAGGGGAAAATAACGTATCTATGCCACAATTTTAGATGCGGATTTTGTTAAACTAATATGTTTGCGCTGTGGACCAACACTATACATTGACGGGGAAGGGGGTAGCAATAAAGATAACACCATTAAACAGTTACACAACATAACAGAAATAATATCGATAGCAGCGTCCCTAGCAACCACCTTGGTAACAATGAAAACGTTGTATGGACACAATTTCCTGACGTAATCTTCGTAATAACTAGCAAACTAAAGATCATGTACATCCACTGCACACATAATCTGAAAGAACAACTCATATTTCTCGCATCAAATGACATCAAAACGCATTTTAATGGCCAAACTAACTTTAAAATAGGCATTTTCCACCGAGAATAAAACGAAGTTCGGCCATGTTTTTTTGTTCTGCAGGGAGAAATTTGAAGATCTCGTGACATAGACGTGTGTGTGTGTGTGTGTGTGTGTGTGTGTGTGTGTGTGTGTGTGTGTGTGTGTGTGTGTGTGTGTGTGTGTGTGTGTGTGTGTGTGTGTGTGTGTGTGTGTGTGTGTGTGTGTGTGTGTGTGTGTGTGTGTGTGTGTGTGTGTGTGTGTGTGTGTGTGATCCCTGTTGCCGGTGACTGTGTTCACGTGAGACAGTCATATTGAGGCTGTGTATCCTGTACCACAGCGATGAATATATGCCCACACCTGGTTGTATTTGAACTCTCTGCCTCTGCCTCCTTGCTTGGTCGGGCCGCTCAATGGTCAGCTTCACACACGCCCACTCATGTTCCTTAAGCACTTTGGTTTATTGACCTTTTTTATTGTAAAGATCATTATGGTTCATTTATTCTATTCTGAGTAAAATTACCTTCTATTGGGAGCAAAATGACCTTCTAGTTGGAGTGAAATGACGTTCGATTGGGAGTAAAATTACCTTCTATTATGAGTAAAATGGCAGTAGAGTTGTTTTTAATATACACTACATAGAATAAATAACCATTAAGCAGAGTCAAATCTAAGCACATAATAGAGTAAAATGAACTCTAAAAAAAAAATTCTGAACAAAGAGTACATTTTACTCTAGGTTGGGACCAAATGTAATATTTTTAGAGTAACATTTCTTCAATTTGAGTCAATTTTACTCAGAGAAATGTATTGTGGTATATCAGTATGTAGTGTCTCTACTTAAAGAGTCCTCTCCTGCTGATGTTCAGGTTTATATCAGCATTTTGTGTCTCTACTGGGACATGTCTCCATGCTTTAATGTTTAGAGCCCGAGGGAAATTTAATTTAATTTTCTGACAGTTAAAGGTGGGGTAGGTAATTCACTTCAGAAACACTTTTTGTTATATTCCATGGAATGCTCTTAACATCCCGATAGCAATGAATACATTAAATGCTTTGACAATAAATACATTAAAAAAAATTGTAATCTGTGGAAGCCGTGGCGCTGCAAAAAGCACGACAAATTATTTTAGCCGGCCCGGCTAAAATAACTGGATGGCCTACCTGCCTGTCAGCCTTCCATCTGTGATTTTTTTCGGCTGCATAGTTTCAAATTCTAGCGCACTCGAGCTGGTTTCTCAATTCTTACCTACCCTATACCTTTTTAAAAGGTGAATAAAAAAAAGACATAAGAAAAATATAAGTTAAAGTAAAATATTCAATAATAAGTTGAAATAAGAATACAATTAGGAAATGTATTCCTTGATTTACTGAGAGTACATTTGTTTGCTATAATTTAAGACTGTTGCACCATTAAGGCACTTTAATGTAAATTAAGTCATACTGTTATAATGAATAATTATGTTAATATTATTTATAATTACATTTATTCCTTTGATAGCCGATGTAATATCTGAGCTACTGCTCATAAATCTTTATAATGCCACACTATACCCATATTTCTTATTCTATTAAGAATTCATTGATTTGAACCATATCCCAACACATGAGATCATTTAGAGTCCTGCATCATCACTTCTCACTGTCAAGCTAAACGCATCATAATCACTTCTCACATTAAACATATTGCCTTTGGTGTTTGGCCCCATGGGAGATTTCCATTCTCCCGGCACGCTGCGGCCGCGAAGCATATTTGTGTGTGTGCATAGTATCGGACCGGTCATTGATTGGTGACAAGTTGTGGATGCAGAGGACACAGTCAGGCCAAAGGATAAGAAGCTGAGCTATAGTCTGAGCACAGGCTGTCAGTGACCTTATAGCAGGAAACCTGCCGAGAAAGTGAAGCAGCCGCTGCAGCGCTTTGTTCAAGACCTTGATAGTGGCTGAGAAGCTGGGGGGGAACTTTAGTTTGTTTTCCATGTCAGGTAGCACCAAGGGAAACGCCTGGTTGTTTATAATTGCACTCTCCACCTTGGTGAAGCTTTAATTACTTTACTGTGTAGCTCATTGTGCTTCTTTGTCGCTTCATCTTTTAGCAAGTTGTTTGATTCAAAGATATGCTAATGTTTTCGTGTGGTTTGAAATAAAACCCTGGGTACTTTTCTCAGCCTCATGAATAAAAACACACTAAATGGCCTAGTTGTCCCTCAGATAGGGACAATAATGATGCTTTTCAAGATGCCATAGCCATGGGAGCGTATCGGATTCACTTTCCTGTCTTGTAATTGCTCACACCTCATATTTAGATTTCCACACATTGACATATGTTGCAGTCTGTGTATGTCTCTGAAAAACCTCTTCAGTGTGCTCTTCAAACACGGACCATCTCAAATTTCATAATCCCACTGTCTGCATGTATGAGCATGCCCCGGTCAAGCCTGAGAGAGCCAGCGGGCGGCAGATCTCGCTGATTGTTCACACAAGTAAAAAGCAAAAGCAATTTAGTTTTTGATACTCTGGAACGTGATGAATGAAGTGTGTTGAGAAACAAGAAACATTGAGTGTCAGTGAGTATGAAGTCATTGTGCTGGGTGTAAGGGAAACTTCTGCAGCAATGGAGAGTCAGGACTCAGAGAGACACGAGGAGAGTTGGAGCTTTGATGTCAAACACTGATGTTTATTCACAAGTATCGGCCGGAGAAATTCACATCACAAGTCACACAGCCAGAGATTCTGACTGCCTTGGTGGGTTGCCATGTCAAAGTTGCAGTTTAAAGATTTACTTCAAGGCAATCACTAGTCAAAAGCATTTTAAACTCAGGATCGTAAGAGATCCAGCTAAGGTATAAAAGTCACAGTTGTGATTTTGATCAATCTGTAATCTGCAAAATTGCAGTGTCTTCAATTTAGGATTACTTTACGTTTACTTCATTACATATTAAATCAAAAGACTATGGCATGATAACATAATTACATTACTTTCAATCATTATGTCATTTCAAAATCTGAAGGGAAAATCAAACAATTCTCAAAATGTTTAACAATCTGAAAAGGAAAAGTTAGGCAAATATTCAAAGACTTTTGTAAAAACCTGGACAGTACACATTTTATTTGTAGTTGATTTCTTTGAGGGAAACTATTTCATGTAACACTATTTTGTGCTAAACCAAAGTTTGCAATATTGTATTTTGTAGTCTTGTGTATTTATAGAGCATGATTTAATGAGCTGAAGTCCATAACTTGCTCCAGGGCGTTGCCCTTAATATACTGAAGTCCTCTCTAATATGAATCAAAGATAAATAAAAACAGAGATAAATCAATGTTGGCCAAGCTTTGAGAACAGCGAGACAGAGCTGTGGTTCATTCGGCATCAATTTTATTTGACAAGAAGAAAAACAAAACTTGAAAGAGCAAATGAAGGTCATTTACAATTCTATTGAAGCGCCTGTTCGAATCCTTGCATATTTCTGTTGTAGCTTTTTCGAGAACGGCTCATCCAAACAACACTCAACATTGAGTTTCCTTCGGTCCTCAGCAATACATCGGCCGCCAAGTATAACGTAAATGGGATGTGTTGTTTTGAAAAAATGAAGGAAATGAATACATATAGAAAGAGACTTCTCCAATTTCAGCTATAGCTTGATTACCCGCACATGCACATGGCATGCATTATAATTTTGAGGAGTTTGTCGCTTCAGGAAAAAGAGCACCTATCATTTAAAAAATGTTAAAGCATTTAACTACGGTGGCCCTGAAGTGCAAGTCAAAGCAGCATTTCAGGAAACACCAAAGCATTTCAGAAAACACAACAGCATTTCAGAAAACGCTACAGCATTTCAGAAAACACCACAGCATTTCACAAAACACAACAGCATTTCAGAAAACAGTACAGCAGGGGTACTCAAATACAAATCTTAAAGGTCCAACCTTTTTTTTCAATAAGACAAAGGTCCGTTTATTACGGTCATTCAAACTTTTAAACAATTAAAACAAGATTCTTAACACGAGGTTGCAAAAACAAAAATAATCTGTATGCAGCAGTTTTCATTGTTATTGTGTCTGTGCTTGATCCCTCAGGGTCGCAGTGTAAGAGCTGCAGTTATGAATAAAGGCAGCTGCACCCTCTTTCATTCAGCATTCCCATTATTGCTTTATAAATGTCTTCCCCCCTTGTGTGTCCACTGAGGTTCGTCAGGCCCAACACATCTTCAACAAACTCCCCCTTTGCCTCATCATAAAAACTCAAAAACACCAGCAACTGAGCATTGTCAGTGGTGTCAGTGGACTCATCCACAGCTAAGGAAATAAACTGTGCATTTTGTATTCCATCACAAAGCTGATTAATCAAATCACCAGCCAATATTTATGTTCTTCTGGTTGCTGTGGAATCTGGGGGATTTGCAAACCTGTTATTTCCTCTTTTTGTTTGCCTTCAAACATGGTCTCCATCACTTCAGTCATGCATTCTTTTATACTTCAGTTATGATCCAGTGGAAAGTCCTTAACTACTGGCCTAGTTCAATCAAAGTGGTTACTTTCTGTGGGAAGTGTAGTTTTACACACCGTCTTATTTGACTTTCTCAGGACTTAAAACTGTTTTTTGGGGGCAGACCCCCACAAAGAATTTTTTTTTTTTACACACATAAGGTCATAATCTTAACAGTTTTGTATGCTCATCCGTGAGCAGAGCATCAAATTGACATGTCTATTACAGCTGAATGCGGTGATTACCATGTTGTTCAGCAAAACGCCTCACAAACCTATTAATATCAACAGCTTTAGTGCGTTTTGATTCAATGCTGAGTACAGCCACACTGACAGGCTCTTCTCTGTCATTGTAGACCGCAAATACCTCATTCCTTCAGTACTTGGGTCCGAATGCTTCTCGTTGTGCGCCGTGCCGTTCAAATGAAATCGCCGCCAATTATATTTCAAAGCTCGCACCAGGTCCGGGGGGCGTCTATCGTTTTTCCAAGGTTATGGCTAGAAAGGATCCGTCTTGTGTAAAACTCTCGAGAGTTTGGCTGAATGTTTACGTTTGGCAGGCATGCCTTCCAGTTACGATCGTTAACATCAGTTGGCCACAGCAAATGATGATGAGAAGTTAAACTATCTATTAATGATGTCAATGACAGGGAGTGTGATTGTTGAAATAGGGTGTTAGCGGTCTTGCTAGTGTTCAAAGAAGAATGACAACACTGTAGATCACCAACACTATGGTTTATTTTTTATTCACAGGCAAGTCAACGTTGTCGCAGTAAAAGTCCCAAGGTGCAATAAAATGTTCCCTTTCAGTGTTTCACTATTATGTCTGACGTTTCTCTATTAATATTGCTGCTGCATTGATGTGTATGTTGCATGTTACTGCTGAAGATGTGTTTCCGAGCCGCTTCGATTACGAGAGTTACAACGAGAACGTGACGTCATATTTACACTAGAAGGATCCTTTCTAGCCATAACCTTTTTCCAACCCAGTTTAGATCCCACTTCCGCATTACGCAAGCATCGACGCAGCGTTACGTCACAGCATCAACCTGGCGTTACATCCCTAAATATCTTTTAATTGAAATATGGGAGCAAAAACAAAAGGGTAGAATTGATCATACCATATTATGTTATTATTGCAACTGTTTTTATTATATTGTGTTGTTTTGTTTATGTGTGTGTGTGTGTGTGTGTGTGTGTGTGTGTGTGTGTGTGTGTGTGTGTGTGTGTGTGTGTGTGTGTGTGTGTACAAATGAATTAATATAGAGTGTATATATGTGAGTGTTTGTATAAATGAATGAATACATCTGTGTGTATAAATGAATAAATACATGTGTGAGTACATATAAGTGTGTGTTTATATATGTTTATAAATGAATAAATGTGTGTATAATATATATATATATATATATATATAAAATAGTATCATTAAATAATGCTGTCAGATAAATGAAGTACACAGTAATAGTCAAGGTTATATTCAATATTCTGCACTTACACCAGCTGATATTTAAAAACGTCTTTTGTTTGTCCTGAAAACGACATTTGAGGATACACACAGGCTATTTAAGTATTTATAGATGATAAAACACCAGTAATACAATCTCAGGACTCTTCGATATGGCTTTGATTACAGGATCGTTTACTTTCAGTCAACAAATCCTTTGGAAAGACAAAAAAAAACGATTCAATATCCTGCTTTAACGCGACCGCCGAAGATGAAGTCTATGGCCCCGTCTCAGGTCGGTTAAATTAAATCCTTGCTTCCCTCACTTGCGTCGTTTCCCTGTGTTTAGTCCCTCCCTCCAGGGAAGCATGGAGGGACGCAAGGAAACCACGAGAAGCAGGGACATGAGTTTTAAGAGCAATGGGACGTCCTTTCCTCCGGAGCGTCACGTGAAGCGACGTCCGTTTGTGATGACGCCGCACAGCTGTTCGTCTGACAGCAGCTCTGTCCCCGTTATTTTCACAAACACCCCTGCCACACATTTACTGACACAAACATTTGTATCATCTGTTGTAGACCCCAATACATAAAATCAAATAAGAACTCATTCTCAAAAAAGATAAACGCCATTCTTAAAATGTATAAACGAACAATAGTTTGATTCATATTGATTAGAGTGCACAATAGAAATAAAATAATTGAGAGAAGAAAAATATATATATTATCTATCAAAACCCAGTTATATTAACATTCATTGGATTGCACACTTTGTTTGTGTGGATATGTAGCACATTAACATTTTAATAGCACTTAATGACTGACTGAATGGAAATGACAGTAACTGAAAATATAAAACGAAAAAAGCGATCATGAAAATGTTTCCAATAAATGAATAAAATGATTTTTGACCACTTTGTTGTTCAGATATATCACATATTTGTAACTAAATGATACATGAATTGAAACAAAACACAGTTTAAACTGAGGAGTGACTCGTGAGTTTCATTTATTTTCTTCACTCCGCTGGGGTACTTCTCTCATGTCAACAACAAGAAGCATGAGATCAGTGCACTGCATCGTCCAATCAGTGAGCGATACACAGTAAGGGGGCGGGGCGAGTATCTGAGGATTTCATCGGAGGATGGACTAGTGGTTCCTCGATTATCTCACCTCCATTATCGCTCCTCGCTCCTCGCTCCTCCGGCAGAAATAAGAGCCATGGGACGGTACTCAAGATGGCGCAGACAAATCAACTTCCGGTGAGACCGAGGACCGAGGAGCGACGAAATGAAAATAGTCGACCTGAGACAGGGCCTATGACGCTATCGCGTAGAGATACGTCGATCCTTACGTAATGCGGAAGTGGGCGTGGTTAAATCTAAACTGGGTTGGAAAAACGATAGACGCAACCGGGAGAGGGCAATGAAATCTCCCGTGAAAATCGGGAGGGTTGACAAGTGTGTTGTCAACTAACCATTCAGAAACGTCCTGCTGCAACCGAGATGTTTGCACCTCCACCGAAACCTCCGCTGCCTGCTTCAGAGTCAGTTTCTGGATCAAATTGATAATATGCTTGAACACATGCATTGCTCTGAGATGACATGTTTATTCCACACTCGTAATCAAAGCAAACATGGTAACGTGACTCTCGACGGCTCATGCCCCCCTCTTCTGCAGGGGGCGTGGTCAGCTGCTGCTCAGAATTTTCAAAGACAGGCTTGGAATAGAGCGAAAATGAGCGAAACGAGGCATGGCTAAAAAATTATCTGTTTGGTATTTTGAAAAATAAAATGTATAAATATACCTTATATAGGTATGGTCATACACTATATCATTTAAATATAGCATGATAGGTCTCCTTTAAGTTATGTTATACTTTTTAAACCCTAGTTATGGACAATGCATCAAATTGTCTTGGGAATTATTAAGACAAACTGTAATTTAAAATGAAATTATTTGAGTATGAAACAATATATACAAATATTATTTTATATAAGATTTAATATTTCCAGAAACTACCATATATTTCCCCTCGTAAAGGAGATATTGCATATTCCTCACTTTCCTCAAATACTAATTTGCTCTCTGGTCATGTTCAAACAACTATTCTATAAAACATGCACACTTCCCTCTCATCCTGTTTGATGTAGAGATGCTGCTCTGTTCCTCAGCCTTGTTAGCTTAACATGTGTTTAATTGCTGGTATCACAGTCACACTCCTGCCGTTGTTTGCTCTCTCTCCATGTGCTTGTGAGTAGGTGGAAAACGTAAATGTCACCATCGATGTAAACTGCGCACACACAGAGCCATATACATGCATATGCTGTGATATAGCGCCCACTTACAACCAATGTTTGGATAGAAAAGACAGACTGATTCTTTTATTTCACGATAACTTGGATAGACGACACACACCTTTCAGCCCTATTTTGACCATACATTCTTGACATGGTGTGAATGAAAAAAACAAACAAGGAATGGCACATTTGTGGCTGCTCCAGACATGTTTCAAGCGCCTTTCACCTTCTGATTTGTTGTCAGGTTTATAGTCCTGGTGTGTAGAGACAAGGATGCACCTATGGGAGCAAAGAGGATATGGGATTAATAAGACGGGCGTTGACCTGAAGATAGGGATTTTGAAACATGTGAAATGAGAAAGGACGCAACTTGACTCGTGGGAGAAGCAGGTCTCCACAAGCAGAGAACAAGGAAACATTACTCAGTCTTTGTCAGGAGCAATTTAAGCTTATATTTATTATATTCTTTCCTCTACTTTTTAGATTCATACTCAAGCTTTTTCCTATATTACACTAAACTAGCAACATTTCAACATGCATCTTTTTCTCAGTGTTGGCCTCCTGTCTACAGTATGCTTGAAACTGGATATCTTGAAGTTTCCCCATCTTACTTCACACATGTACTCCACCTCCTCTCAAACCTTCTGCTTCGATACGCCCACGTCTCTTTTAGTAGTCATCTTGCCACCTTCTTTATCTCTCTTTGGAAGCTTTGAATCAACATCATCAACAACATTTTTGTCGTGGCACTCTTTTGGAGACGTAATTCTTGATGCACACTTTATTCAGTTCACTTCGTTAATGAGTTATTGTTGATTCACATGATTTGAGCATTGATAATGTTGCTGACAACTGCATTGTGTGTGCTGAGGCTACATTTAGAGCGTTAATTAACCAAGCTTTCACTCGTGCTCTGGTTCTCCTTGCAGTTTGATTTGTCTGTCATAGAGTGGTGATTCCTCCCTGCTCTCTATGCCATTTGTGTGATACAGAGTTATCAATCAGATCTAATGTCAGTCAGTACAAGTTGCTTTTATTATATTGTATGCTTTTATCGACTGTATCATTGGAATTTAAGACTCCGTTTAAGGTAACAAACGCAATGCTACTTTTTTTGTTCTGTTCTTTTCCTCACCCTGGCATGGGGGTGTATTGATTAATTGTTGCTTAGCGACAATTTGTCATAGCCATCTGGGTTGCTAACAACCCAGTCAGTGTCATATGTCCAATCAAAGCCTGGACCAAGTAAATGAATTTAAAATGATTAGATTAAATATCAGGTCCATAGTCTGAGATGTCAAGAAAGTGTAAACCAGAGGCAATTATTGCATCTCAATTTGCACCAATCAGCAACGACAGAATCATGACACTCATTATGGTTTGCGATGATCCCTCTCTTTCTGCCAAAGAGATTTCCCCCTGTTTTATTATTTGTCCCAGCCTTATTAGTTTCACCTGTACCCTGTCAGCCCTGCACTCACCTGGACTTTTGTACACCTGCACTCTACACCTGCCTTGCCTGGATTAATCCTTAAAAGTATTTTCTGTTGAAGGGTATTGTGTCCTGCATTTCTGTCCAACCCGCTTTGCATGACACCAATCCTGCCACAGACTTATAGCTACAGTAGAACAATCTCATCTCTGTGAATAAAGATGCACTTTGACACTAAGTAAGTACTGTTAAACACTTGCTTCCTTTCCCAAGGCTTTCAGCAACAGCCTTCTCAAAATGTAATGCTCATGCAACATTCCAGGAATAAAGTGGAAACGACACAGACTAGGGCATACCATTGCTATAAATGAACATTCGTACACCCTTGCCTTGTCCTTTTAAATAATTTTCCTGTAAATCCCTCTGTGGCAGTGGGTCACTCTTTCTCTCTCCATTCTCCTCTTATGATTGCAATCAGTTTCCCTACGTAATCTCTCTCTCCTCCCTAGAGATACCGAGCAGATAGAGCAATATGTGTCTCCATCCCTGTGTACATGTTAGCAGCATCTGTTCCATCTCTGCTGGTTTATTAGTTAATGAATAAACAAACAGTCACCTGATTTGTCTTGGCAGTGTAAACTGGAGGACAAATCTGGCAACCCATGAGACACTTGTTATCATCGCTCTACAGTGAAATGTTAAAAGTATCCAAAAAAAAAAAAAAATTGTTTCTCAGAGGAGTTGAAAATAAGTTGGTTTGACAGTGTAGGGCGTTACATTTGGTCAAGAGAAGTTTTATATTTTCAGCAACAAAGATGCTGCCTGTAGGGTTACATCCCATTTAAAACATCTGCATATATGCTTATGTAAATATTTCTTATTAACTTAATTTGGTTTTTGGAGAAGTTTATTTTAAACACATTTTAGGGATTCCACATACATTAAAATTATTTAAGTGTTCTTTGTTGCAGCTTCAATTATAGGGTATTCTACCAAAGAAATAATGGCATCATCATGTGTTGTTTTAGAGTGAAGTCAAAGACCCCACAACCCTTTTCATTCTATTGATCTATATTGAGCGACTGATATTCTGGTGTTTGAATATCATCAAAATGGTCTGTAGATTGCTTTGTAAATCTACTTTATTGTTGTCCTGAATTATCTTATTGTTTCATAAATTCCATCCATTATATTTCATATTTGTTTAACAGTCCAAAAAGACTGCAGGATATAGAATTTCTTTCAATGACAGTGGTATGGTGCGGTTCCATTCCAATAATGATTACCAAAGCATTTTAATCTGCTTCATTTGACATTGTGGCTCAGGGTAACAGTAACAGATGTCATTTTGCGATGTTAGGAAACAAAGGTCTCACAGGACTTTTCCCTAGAGCAAATAAACATCCACCCACTTCCAGCCTCCCACAAACACACACTCAGAAACACACATATTGGTGATATGTTAAGTATATACTAAACTTCGTCTTCCACTGAATCCAGACGGGGGGGGGGGGGGGGTTTCACTGTTCTAGTAGCTTTGTCCAGTTAATAGATGTTCATTAAAATCCAATTGCTATATATTACTGTTTTTTTATTTTCTGCTTGTAACGAGCACAATTAAAATGTATTCAGTGACTGAGTGTGTGATTCAAAGCTATTGTCTCTGTGGACCTTAAAAGTGTTTTGGCCAAAAACTCTAATTAGTGTCAGATTTCCACTGTAGATTAATTTACTCCTTTTTCTTCTCTCCCCACACACAGCAGGCTCTCTCTAATGAGGCCTGTCTAAGTCTGGAGGAGGAGAGAAGAGAAGAAGTACAGGTGGCAGTTCTCTAATTATGTCCCCAGTGGATGACTACATTACCCAGGTACCCCGAGGCCTCTGACAGGTGGGTGGGTGGATTGGAGATGGACCATCACTGGGATGGATGACAATCTTAATGAATCATTTCCTCAGTTATTTCCTTACAGAAGGGAGTGGGCCAATATTTCCATCCATTACATTAGTTTAATATAGTTGGTTTTCTCCAAACAATTAAAATCACAAATCTGTGTTACCTTTCAAATGTTCTCAAAAGCAACATTTTGTTAACTGTGATAGAACCCTCTTCAAAAGAGATCAGCCTTTTTTCCTACCAAAGAAAAGCACAAGCACTATTCCTATATTGCTTTAGTTCAAACAGGCAACTTAGGGCTAACACTATTAGCTGTTAGCTTAGTCCCAAGTGTTACTAAAGAATCACCTGATACTCTGTAACTAGTTTTTCTAATGTTGAAAAAGTGCAACAAAAAAAAATTAGCTACCTCCTGGAACCTTCTCAGAAATGTGAAAGTGATTACAATATACTTTTCCTGTTTAAAAAAGTATAGTCTTCATGTTTCACTTGTTAAATAAAAACTCCCTGACTTATGTCAATGTGTATTTTCCACAGCTGGATTGGAAACCATAAAAATGTCCTCATCCCTGGACTCTCCCCTTGTTTGAATAAACAGTAATGTCATTTAGAAAACGGTCACGGGAGCAGGCCGAAGCCTCCTTGGCAGTGATTTGTGTGGAGGGAGTCAGGTCCCATCTGTTCCCTGTCCACGGGGGATGTTGGGTTCGCCAGCCAGTCTCCACCACCACACTCCCCCCTCACATCTCCACTCCTCCTTAACACCCAGAGAGAGGATAATTAGAACAGGGAGAGGGTGCACCGCACATCACTGGGCAGCATGCGTGTCTGAGCTCCCGCCTCGTCACGTCTCGTCCCCTCAGCCACCTCTGTCATATAGACTAAGGGCCTCAGCTGGTCACATGATATCAAATCTACCAAGGTATTCTTCAAACGCAGATAGGCTGTTTTGACTTGACTGACTTGACTGACTGTTTCTTCAGTGCTTCTTACTTTTCAATCTATTACCATAGGTTTTAAAGGGTCAATCTGCACGTTACAAAAATGCATATGGCTAATGTCATCTTTCACTTTCTACCCGAGGATAATCATATTTGGTTAGGAAATATACTGTATCTCTGCCTTTAATCTTAAATGGAAATTCAAAGTATTATACATTTAAAAGAGGATTTTTATTACAATTTATTTTTACTACAGCAGGGAATCCTGAAAGATATTGGGTGAACACAATATGAAAATGTTGTCTCATAGGTTGGATGACTTGTTGCATTTGTCAATGTTGCGGGCACCACAAATACAATTGTTGACACCTCTATTATCCTGTTCAACACTGAGTCTGTTTTTCAGGTCTTAGGCTCGAAAATGACATTCCCAGAACAAATGACCATATCTTCCCTTCTAAAAGGGTTAAATTAATAATCTTTGTTCTCAAAGTAATAATAAACCTGTGAGTTGGATGTAGAAAAGTCAGAATCAATATAGATGTTTTTTATTTTAAAGATAATTCAGATTGAACACAGTAAAAAACAGTAAATTATAGTGTCCGTCCAAAAAATATGTTGTACTTATAGTGAAAACTACCCTTGGATGATGGGTTAGTAGACTAAAAGCTTTAGGAATCCAAAGTAAAACATATAATAAGTACCCTGTATCAAGATTGATGCAAAACAAGTGAAATGTGACCTTTTTAGAGAGATTTAGCAACAAAAAAACCCACTTCTGGGGTCATTTGGGTGGATTTTCCATATCTCTGGCACCCCTTGGTCGATTTTGCTGATTGACATCTCTTTATAACCACTGGAGCCAATGGAATCGAGGGAAAGTTCTACACACACAAACACGTTACCAAATAAGGAGTGACGCGTTGCCAAAACCGGAAGCTGCATACACTCTGTTGGCTACTAGCAGCTAACTTTTTTTCTCCGATTTTTACACAAAAATTGATTTATGGATTATACTTTTTTTTTTCAAAGCGACAGACACATTATCAACCTATGGATTAACCGATTCAGCCGCTTTTTTTCTGGTTTTAATGCCATTGAACACGTCTATTGATCAGATTGACAGCTACGGTGAGACGATCTCCCGTAAAAGCTCCGTAAAGGTACGTGTACACATATAGATTTGTCATATTGTATGTGCAGTTACAATAAGTAATAAGGGTATCTATCTTGAGTTCTGTGCCAAAGTCAGTTTGCATTTTTTCGCTCAGGGGTCATTTAGACGCTTCTTATGAGACTTGTGTTTTGTTTTGGTAAAAATGGTTAATATCTTCCGTTAGCTGAGATTCTTCCCATTAATCTGGTGCTACACATTAATAGTTTCATAAATGTTAAGGAGCCCTGAGACACAGTCTCGAAAAAAACCGTTGGGGGGCCCCCCTGTGGGGGGGGCTCCAGGGCTTAACAGGATATTATATAAGAGCTATGCATTAGAGATCAAAAAGAGCAAATGTATTAGAGATCAATAATATAATATAGAGATCCCAATAACCTGGTATTATTAACTACCTGAATACTCAATACAGCGTAAAGGTAGGCGAGAAGTCAAGACTCTGGTCTGTGAAGAAATGTTGCTACATCTGTTTTTCATGGTTTCCATTTCAATATGCAAAGGAATCTTGAGCTGCATCTTTTGGGCAAAATAAATTGGGTGGTCACGATGCTAAATTTGGTTTGGATGTCAGTATAAACACTTTGCAAAGAAGGAACTTTGTTCTCTGCACTGTATGAATTTTGGAACCCTTCACTGTTAATTATTCAGCGGTACAAATGCAATAAGGCCAAAACACAGCTTGAAATATCTCATTGAAACATTCATAAAAAGGAGAATCTGGAAAAGGATGCAGCTCTTAAGTGTAGTTTTTCTCTTATTTTTATCCTCTACTCAGAGCAAGATGTCAAATCAACTTCTCTTTAAGTGTCATCAGAATCAATACAAATAAATTAAATCGGTTTCTCCCCTGACAGAAGCTTGGACGAGCCTTTCTGTAAACAGTAACGCTGTGAGTTGTGTCTCGCCCCTCCCTGATGACGTCTTTCATTACCTCCCTGCACCTCTCGACCCGCAGAGCTCTGACAAATGTTAATTCTTTATTCTGAGCAAAGTCATTTATTTCTGCTTGTTGAAAACCAACTCATTATCTGGCACGACTACAGCCTGCATTGATCCAGTCAGAGACCAGGGGCTTAACATTTCACGACTAAACAGTGTGACCAGATGTTCCAGTGAACACCTCACATTTGCAGTGTAACAGATGAGCTCCGGCATCACACTCTCTGCCGGCCATGCTGAGACACACCCACACAAGCGGAGGAAAAACTCCTAATGGGCTCTGGCTGTCTGAAAATGAAACTCCCAACACTTCGCCTGAAGAACACAATGTAATGTGATTTGCATGTGTTCCCTTCGCACGTCTTCTGAATACTCAATAATGGTTTATTGTCATTCTTTTCAACCTCTGCAATATTAGTGTTACAGGAATAAGGCCAATCACCATGCATGTATTTGCCACATTTTTCAATATCTCTGGCTAGTTCATTTAGGGCAGACTGAAGAGTGTGTGAAAGGAGGGTTTGTTTATGGGACCCAGGTCAGACTTTCATTAGAATATTGATTCAGACAGAGAATGGACTCAGGTCAGCCTGGCAGAGACTTTTCTCAGGATATTATGTCACAAAAGAAACCCCAGTGAAACAGATCAGAGCAGAATTTGAGTATTAATTTTCACTTTTTTCTCAAATAATAATAAATCAGCGTCATCCACCACCCACACTGATTTATTTCAAATCCATTTTTCATGGCAAGATATATACGTCTATTTGGCCATGTTGTACTTTTGTATATGTCCTTAGTCATTTTTTAATACAGTAATGAATTAGGATTGTGTAAAAGCTCAGTATTAAATGGTGAATAGTTTTTAAATGGGATTCACATTATACGAACAGAAAAGTCAGTCTTTAAAAAGACATGCAAAAGCCTCCTTGTGAGATGTTATTGTGCTTCCCGCTCCACAATATTAATAAGACCATTCTGTTGAAAGTGTTTATGTAAATGCAGTAATACAGGTGCTGTTGAAAAATATTATTGTTCACTATCCCTTTGTCTTTTTTAAGGTGATGAAGTTCATGAAAACTGAGTCAGTGTGAATGAGGTGTAAATTAGCTTTTTTCTGCTAGTGTGATAACTGCTCAGGGTTAATTCATTTACACTCATTCACTCCCCCTGCATCTACCTATACACGCCTACTCATCTACACACAGACAATGAAGGATGGAAAAAAGCCCAGAGGTCAGAGGGGCGTTAGAGACTCAGAGGAAAGGAAGCTTTGACTCACTCTCCACCTCCAGTCTTTCTACATCCTGCTGCTCATTCCTACCTGATGGGGACACCTGACTGTTTGATGTGTGTGACAGCAGAACAGAGAACATCACACCCTGCCGTTCTGATCTGGACTAATCGTGGACCCACGACCACGCTCTCCTGCCGGTCCGCATCCTGTCACCTGCTGGGGAAAAGGTCAAGCCAGGTAACATCACAGGTCACAAGGCAGGTAAGTATTTCTACCATCCCAAACAAACATGGTTGCAGCAACACTCCGCCCACTTTCGTCTCCCTTCTCAGTGCATGTTTCAAATCCACGCCTTCACATGGAGCTGGATGGTGCAGGCTTGAAGCCAAGATGGCAGTTATACATGGAAAGTGGTGGGCAGTGGTACATTTCCGAAAATTATAAAAAGGATTTTATGTAGGGAGGAAATGTAAGGTAGGACTTTTAAAAGGTAAACTGTACTTAGTAGAAAGAAGTATCCAATGCAAAAAAACAATCATTAACTACAACTTCAGCTAAATAAATAAGGTCTAATGCATTGGCATATCAAAACAGAATTATAAGAACAAACCCGCTGTATAAGAAAGTAACTGAAAAAATAGAATAGTATTTAACATACTAGTAAAGTGTAAGACATGCTGTTTTCATACACAGTTCGTAACTATGCCTGCAAATCAGACAATTGTTCACAAGTAACACCATTCAGGTGCTTATCAAAAATAATGCAACCACTTGAAGTACTTTAATCTAACCATAACCCTTTACTAAAAATCAACTTGGTCTGCTTTTATCCTTCTCTCTGAAACGCCGTTAATCATTTACTATTGTACTCCATTGTCTTTGGTGTCGTCATAAATGTTCTCTTATCAGACACTATTGTTACGCTGATCAAGTAGATGCTCTTGTTTTGCATCAACTTTTAAATGATGGTCCTATTGTTAAATTAAATACGTATGATGACGACACAGATAATGAACAGAATAGGATATTAAAAAAATATGTGGATAATAATATGTTTTACTTTGAACAAACTTGATATAGCAGCATCCTTTCACTATCTGAAACCACCTAAGTATCTACAGCCATGCTAGCAGCTTTGTGAAGTTGCAACATAGCACAGTGGTCCTTTGAGCTACACGCTAACGTCAGTTTGCTAACATGCTCTTAGTTGGCTAGCCGGTATGTTAACATTGTTTACTATAAAGGTTTAGTGTGTTTATAGCTGCCAATAAACAAAACTACATTTTCAGCATGGCTTAAAAATAGGAGATGTATTTAAATGTTAACTCAGAGATTGCAATACTCGCATAAATGAGGCTACTTTACCAACAAAGCGCTACAAGAACATCCCAAAACAAAGGCTGCAAAATTACGTTTTAATATAAATCATAAAAGGTCGCTAATCTTTGGATGAAAAGTCATGGCTAAATCCCTGAGCTCTTTGAAAGGGGAGTGTGAAGGCATGTGGTTAAAATCAAAGGGGGGAGCTGGGTGATGGCAAAGATGAGACTCCAGCATGGTCAAGGCTATGTTCCCAGGGGAAAAGGTATGAGAGGTTTAATTCACAGAGCCTTCACACGACAGAGAAGGGAATAGGAGCAATACGAGCTGGAGAAAACGAGACGCATACACATTGCCTGACCTCACAGGAGCAGTTTTGCATAGAAATGTACAGGCTTTTACTGAAGTGTTCATTTGTATTGATCCTGGTTTGTCCGTATGAAATATCACCTATAATTGTTTCGATTCAAGAGGTAAAAAGAGGAAGGGTCTGCTGCATTAATATCAGCCTATTACTCTTTGAAAAATAATGATCTCCCTCAAGAAAAATCTTAAATGACTCTAACCACACTTCAGTCATAAAAGTCCATTGTTGGATGAATTCATAACAAACGCAACATAAGCAAACATATTTGCTGTGTGATCAAGTTACATTACATTTTATATTGCTATCAAACAACAAGGCTTATCCATGTCTGTGTGATCATCTCCACTGAAGTCAGTTTAATGATCTCCTCTGCTCTCTTTTTGTTGTGACCCGTCTGTCAAAATTCAATTAATTTGCCAGAGCTTATTCGTCTGTCAGTGCATGGCATTTTAATAAAGCTGAAGGGCTTTGATAAGACCTCGCTTTAATTGACGGGGACCAAGCGATAAAGCTGGCTTTATTTATTTCCTCTTTTTGTTTTTTCTCTTACAGTCGAGAATTCTCCAGTGCAAATTAGTCGGTGAAATGAGGATGTGCTCTTGAAGCCCTCCTGATATTGGTTTCAGCAAGTGCTCTTAGTTGAACTCCACTCTGGGAATAGGACAGTGGCAATCCCAGCGCTGGGACTTGCGTATGTTTCGTCTTTTCCAGGCAGGTATTCTGAGCTGACACGTCTCTTTTCCATCAAAGCAGCACATCTGGCCCTCCTGGAGCTGGACTCAAATGTCACCCACAGCCCCCTACAGAGTGATGCCAGCCCTGTGTCGGGTTACACCACCACATATTGAAGTGTTTGAGTGTCATTCTTGTGTTGCTGCCCACTGTGATGCCAATGGGATACTAACCTCCTCGGCGTCCCTTATAAGATAATATAACATTTACACATTTTGTCATGATTCAAACAGGTTTTCTTGTCCATTTTAAGCCAAGCTTCAGTTTTGATTCCTACTAGTGTCACAAAAGAAAGAACTGCACACAAACTACCGCCGAAGCCTTGTAATTATGTCGACCAATTACTGTGCCTCATTATTCTGAGAGCTAATCAGACGGCAACACATTTCTTGTGATTTCAGTCGCTTTCAAGGGGATGTTGCTTAAAATATAATTTGTTACTATATATGAAATTATTAGTTTGTGATTAGATGTGCAAGAAAACATTTTAAAGTGGAGCTAGTTTGACCTGCTTTATAATTAAAGGGGCCGTCTACAGGTTTTACAAATGAGGGCTAAGTTTACTACAGACTAAAAGTCAGGATTTCTTAGCCTCTGCTGCTTCAAATCTAATTACTGTTTTTGAAGCCCTCTCTTGAGACCTAGCTTTATTATGGGTTGCATCACTTTGAGTCTATCTTGCCTGAAACTGACAGATAAAGATTTTTATTTCACAGAACTTCTGTCAAAAAAAGGGAATATTCTCAATTCAGAATTGTCTAAAATATTTCATAACTATTTAATTCACTTTGAACTGTTGTGTTCTCAATTAAGGTTGGTAAATGCCCTGGGACAAAAATACACACAAGCCGCTTGATCCCCTCAATGTTTCATTCAACTCTGCACTCTGTCTTTCCTCCTGCCCATAGAGGCTTGATTGAGTAGTTCTGAGACTGGCCTTGACAGGTTAAGTAGGGCACGAGACGCGGCTCACTGCAGGTCTCGGCCCGCTGCTAGCTCACATTACCAGATACATCTGTTTGAAGACTTTTTTTAAAGGCCGATAAGTCAAGTTGTCACTGGCACTTTTCCCCAGGTAGAGTCTCATTTTGTACACAGAAGATCAAGGAGGACTTTGGGTTTGGCTGCAGCATTTGCAAATGGGTTACTTGTTCTTTCGTACCCAAATAGACTCTGGCGTGTCTGCATAATGACTGCCACATTTGAAGATTCATGATAATTCAACATATTATGAAATCCCACACAGGGATGTGGTTTTCCCCCCCAGGCTAATCGTCTAATCGTTTGATGCAGAGTGCTCTTGCCTTGTTTAGACATCTATTGAATAGAAAACTGTAATATGTTTTTATTTCCAAAGCAGATAACGCTGCAACCTGTATAATGCATGTGTTCATATCATTTAAATATTTGTGACTTTTTAGACTTTCTATGACTAGAGGCAGACTTTTTATTGGCGCCGTTTATTTTGTATAATAAATAGGCACAAGTCAAAAGATATTCAGCAAAGTTTTTTTAGCTCAAGATAATGAGGCATTTTATTCGATCAAGGAAATTAAATTATTTTCCCATGAAAGGAGAATATCTGACGTAGTACAGTTAAATGTATTTAATCTACATATCTCACTACATTTTGATCCTGCTGGTAAACCTATTTAATTGAGAAATAGTAACATTAAAGGTTGACAGTTTTTCTCTTCCGGTAGTAACATAAAAATGCAAACTCTGTACTCAAATACTGTCAGTACATGAGTTAGAAAATGTATTAACTAATAAAGCAAGGAGATTAATTCTGAGAGAAATAAAACCACCTGGAGGTGTAGTGGGAATTTAGACCGGAATAAATGTCCATGATAAATTCTCAAAAACAAACATATTGCCAATAATTTAACGTAAGTAGTGTAATGAGTAATTTCTGAAATCCCTACAAGAGCCAAAGCAGTAATAACTTTCTAACAATCTTGTGAGCTATCAAAGGCTTTCAGTTGGAGGCTCTTTGCCTCCATTTTTATTCCAAGTATCCAACTGAACCGATGACGTTGAATGAAGTTCATGTAGAAACTATTAATATTTATTAAAGCAGACTTTAGTGCAACATCCCCACCTAAAGCCAATGTTTTAAATGACTGAATTATAGATGTCAGACATATCTCCTGCCTGTCTGTCTCCCTCTAGCTTTCAGGGACGTGGATGTGCATCTAATAATCATGAGCGTAGGTTGAAGGTTGAGTCATTTTTTTCTCATTTATCTCTCCTATAAGGACTTTTCAGCTCATTGAAAGACAAGTGGACACATTCTAATGACATTTCTCATCCAATAGATTGATGGAACAGACAATGGCTTGTGTCTTAATTCCCTCCAAATCTTTAAGGATACTTGTTTATTTAAAAAAGAAACCTTGCATGTATTGACTAAATGTTTACCTCAGGGTGTTTCTAACATTAAAATCAATATGTTAGGGGTGTCCTATTTTCTTTATCAACTCATTTCTGCTAATGCCCTTATATTTTTTTTGCGTGATGTGGTTTCATGCATGAAAATAAATTGGGGAAATTGAACTTTTTCTGTTGTGATGAAGACTGCTGGCAATGAGAAAATGCAGTCCATGTTTATTCAACTCAGTCGGCTTCAAGTCAACAACAGTCCGACTCGTCTGATTATTTCTGTAAACTATTTAGCCCAAAAAACCAAGTCATTCAATAATGTGATCGCCACAAGCTTTGATTATTCAGAATTGATTATTGTTTTTATGTAAATAAGGGATTGTGTTATTCAAAATGTCTATTAGCATCTGGTTGAATTTCATATCCAGTATTCATTTCTTCTGGCAATTCTTAGACAAATCAATGGGTTTATATTTGGTGGTCACATTTATAATTGCATGTCCCTTGACACATGCTTTGGTGCACAAAATCCCCCAAATTAAAATGAAACATATAAATGAGATATTTGTTCTCCAAATCAACATGTATAAGCATTTTTTTTTAAGGGTCCGATCATGGTGAAGAAACAGGATATTAGCTGTGGTCTTCCATGTTAAAGCTGATGTTGTGTTGACCTGTCCATCCATCCCAACTTCCTTCCTCTGTGCTCAATAACAATGTCACAATACTTCCTGCTATAATCCCAGTGGACAACTGTACTACGTCACTGGAGGGTTTGCCACTTCACAGTAGGTATGACGTTTTCAGGCTCTTGCTGAAGCGACTGATGGACCCATCGGTGGGACAGTCGTAGTTGTTTTTTATTTCTGACGGTCACTTTTTCAAGAGAAAAAAAGGGGCAGGAATATTTATTTATCCTTTTGCTCTCTCCCTGCCCTTAGCCCTGCTATTGCAGTCAGTTCCCATGTAAGACCCTCCTCCCTAAAATAGAGCAGCAGAGCCCTTGAGAGCGGATGCTGAAGTGACGGCATGTCATCTCTGTCCCATATCAGTGACTCACTGAGGCCTGTGTGCCCCGGCCTGTCACCGGCCTGTCGCTCTCTCTTGCTGGGCCAGTTGGCGGCACGATGTCTCACCACCTCGGTGTTGTTAACGCCAGCTCATAACAACCTTCCCTGTATGCAGATTTTCACAAGAGAAAGCACCTCTAAAATACCGTTCTCTCAGAACAGCATCTCTTGAACAGAAGTGTTTAACTTCTGCATAAAACATAAAGACTGCAGCAACTCAAGGAAATGTGTTCATGCTAGTTACAATAGCTGGCTTGAGTCATTTTGACTGCTGGATGATTTGGTTTACAGCCACAGTGTACCCTTTATCCCTGAGGGTAGAGTAATTACAAATGTCCAAGAAATGGATTCCGCTAAACTGCCGGAAACAGTATGTCATTTCATTCGAGGAGGCATACTTACTGCCCGATTCGCAGGTTGTCAGGAGCGTAGGGAATGAGGAGGGATGTGACATATTTTTGGCTTTGGCATTAAGTAAAACCAAACCGAAGAGCTTTATGTGGCATGACATGTGCTGCGGGGCATCCGGTCCCCTATACAGAGCAAAAATGTATGATTGTAACTTGTGGGCTAATAAAACCCACAAGTTAGGGTGTGGGTGGCTGTATTTCTCTGTTACTAACTTATAATGATGCAAATGTTTAACAATACAGAGGGACACTATGTTATAGAGCCTCCGGGCTTTTGTGCAAAAGAGAACAAGTCAAATAAAGTCCATTGTATGATTAGTCTCCAGTATAGCTGAACTTTAAGACCCTTATTGACAAGACACAGAGACAGGAAGCAAATTTCCATTGTTAGGCGGAGGATACTCAACTATATTTACCCATCAAGCCTGATTAATCCAATCATCTAAATAAAATTCAAGACTGCCTCAAGGACTTAAAAACGTGGATGGCCTTAAAAAATGTTTATATTAAACACGGCCAAAACTGAAGTTATTGTACTCGGCCCAAAGAATCTACGAAACAAACTATCTAAAGATATATTAACTATGGCATTCATTTGGCCTCCAGTGAGACTGTAAGGAATCTTGGTGTTATATTTGATCAGGATTAATTTTTTAACGCCCACATAAAATCAATCTCAAGGACCGCCTTCTTCCATCTACGTAACATTGCAAAAATCAGGCATATCTTGCCTCAAAACGATGCAGAGAAACTAGTCCATGCATTTGTTACTTCAAGGCTGGATTATTGTAACTCTTTATTATCAGGGTGTACCAAGAAGTCAGTCAAGTCGCTTCAGCTGATTCAAAATGCTGCAGCACATGTACTAACTAGAGTTCGGAAAAGGGACCACATTACTCCTGTTCTGGCTGCCTTACACTGGCTCCCTATAGAACACAGGATAGCATTTAAAATTATTCTTCTCGCCTACAAAGCCCTTAATGGGCAGGCGCCATTTTACCTTATTAAAGAGCTCATTATACCCTACTGTCCAACTAGGGCATTGTGTTCCAAGAATGCACGGTTGTTGGTTGTTCCTAAATTCTCTACAAGTACAATGGGAGCCAGAGCCTTTTCTTATCAAGCTCCACTTTTGTGGAATCAGATTCCAGTTTGTGTTCGAGCGGCAGACAGCCTCTCCGTTTTTAAGAGTAGGCTTAAGACTTTCCTTTTTGATAAAGCTTATAGTTGATAAAATAATCTAATAAGAGTGCATTGACGTAGACACATTGTGCCTCTTCACCTATACATTTGAGTTCTTACTCTTTTTCCTTACTGATGGTATGTAATTTGGTTGTGTGTGTAGACGGTGGAAGCAGGGAGAGGCATATATGGGCCTTGATCCCTGCCGAGTCGACGCACAACTGTTGATTGGTGTCAGTACCAACACACTTTTAGGAGCAATGCGCTCATGGTATAGATGTGGCGCATACATCTTAATTCCTACTCTTTTCCCTAACCCTATCCTAAGGGAGTGAATGTACGTAGACACATTGTGCCTCTCCACCTCTGTTCCTTACTTCTTACTTGCTACCCTTTTCCCTCAACCTATCCTAAGGGAGTGCATGTACGTAGACAACGAGTGGGTCGTATTGTCATACTGATATTCTGTACAAACTGTGAAATCCACGGAGACAAATGTAACAGTTGTGATATTTGGCTATATAAATAAACATTGATTGATTGAGGTAGTTTTGACTTTATTTATTGTAGGGCTAGTAATGTGAGTCAGACTGAGGTCCCTTTGTTGTAACGCCAATGAAGTTAATTAGTTTGCTGTATGTGATGTGTTTTAAGCTTAAACATAAAAGACCAGGCACTCAAATTACAGAGGCGTATAACAGAGGAAACAGATTAGTGAGAGTTTGACTTCTCATGATCAATTAAACGTTTGCTATAAGTTAACATTTTGAAAACATGCATGTAAGACCCCTCATTCTGCCACCACAGGCTAGCTTTTCTGTTGCCTGAACTTTATAATGGGTCAGTTTCCATCACAAGCACTCAGCGTTAAAGGTGAAATTCATTAGTCTTTTGTTAAAACCTTCTAACCTCGTTCGATAAAGGTCTACGACAGGACTGACAGAATTAAAAAGATAAACTTTCCCGAATGTTAAAAGTATGTGAAAAGGGCGGTGGTTATTATGACAGCAGATGATATAAAATGTTGTGACTATATGTCATAATTATTCTAAAAGGGGTATATACATACTTCATGGCTATAATATACTTTTTTTTCTATTTCAGCCTTCTTTATATATTTTTAAAGTATATTTTCACTTTTCTAATTTAGGAATAAAGGAGAAAATGTACGATTTACTTAACATTTTAAAGCCCAGAATATGCATTAAGGTTTTTTAAAAACATCTTTGCTATTGAATATGTAAAAAAGTGCTCAAAAGGTAGTCTTTTCTCTCCGTCTGCCACAAATGTATAGTTAACACTTTTAAAAAGAAGTAAAATCAACAGCATGCAATAGGCTACTTTGTCGAGGGATATTTTCCACACATAACAAGAACAAGTACATTCTCAAAATCCCTATATGGGTTTTTCACAATATTTTACAGTTTGCTTAAAAAAGCCCTTTTGAATACAAAATCCACAGAGCTCTATATTATTTCCTTTTCATCACTTCTCCTGCAGTTAGCTCAATACAAACAATCAGAATACTAAGAGAGTCTCAGTCAATACTCAACAAAGGTTATCCATTGGATGCTTCAATGAAGCCCGATCCATACTGCTGTATGAGCAGCCTGTTTAAACAGTCGCCCTACTGCTGCCTTTGTTTACACAGGAATGTATTGAATTTAAGCTATTTTTATTCCTCTCAAATGTATTTGCATTTGTAACATTTGTGATTAAAAAATGACACACCACTTAATAAATGTACATAATGTATGTGTCATTGATCTCACCTCTGCTTCCCTGAGTCTTTGTATTCCTTCAAGGTGGGGTAGGTAAGTTTGAGAAACCGGCTCGAGATACAGTTTTTGTTATATTCCATGAAATGCTCTTGACATCCAGATAGCAATGAATATCTTAAATGCTTTGACAAAAAATCCGTTAAAAAAATGTCATCTGTGGAAGCCGTAGTACTGTAAAAAGCACGACCAATCATTTTAGCCGGCCCGGCTAAAATAACTGGATGGCCTACCTGCCTGTCAGCCTTCCATCTGTGCACAAACTTCTCTCGTGCCTCATTGGTCATGTGCGCGTTTGTGTGTGTTGGAGGAGGGGCTCTGTAAGGAAGTGGCAGATTTGTTCCGGCTGTGTATTTTCAAATTCTAGCGCACTCGAGCTGATTTCTCCAAAATTACCTACCTTACTTACCTAGGTCAAGGTTAAGAAAAATAGAGGTTAAGAAAAATAGAGGTTGTTATTGCTGTACTGCAATTGGTTGGAGCTTAGGCAATGCACCCCACTGGGACTGTGATTGATGGAAAACCCTCTGAATAACTAGGTAGCTGGCTCTAAGCGGCAGCGTACTGCTAGCACTGCAGCCTCCTTTAAACAAACACACATCTTAAACTCACAGATTTACTCTTTTTCACATTCTTCCAGTGCCACAATGACAGACAGATATCCTGTAAATATGGCATTGCACAAACAGTCTACACAAATGTGTGAAATAATCTAGGTGTAGCTTTACCTGCTTTTTATTTACACATTGTTGCATGTCAAGCATTCACTAGCCAGGTTTCAGTCCAAATGTAGGCACACTTTACTACATTTAAAAAGAAATGTACTAAAAACAATGGCAATCAAATGCTCTTAATGTGCTTGAGAGGCGAAGGACCCATTGTCATGTTAAACCCTGCGTCATACTACGCTTTGTTTTTAACTCCACTGACCTTTGATAGGTAGAGACAGGGGAGTGACATTCTCCAACTCAAAGGGCCTTGTTCCAGAAACTAGTGATGATTCATGAACCGCAGAACAATTCACTGAGTATAAGACAATCGTGGCTTTTACGTTATCTGTGAAATTCTTTGCAACTTATTTCACAGAAGCCAAAAGCTAAAGGAGTTATCGGTAGCCTATAGGTGTGACCAAGCAGAGAAAAATCATTTAAATATATATATAAAAAATAATAAAACAGCTATGTAAACCAATAATAGTTAAATTATCAAAATCCAAAAGAAAAAAACACTCTAGAGGATCACACATAAATACAGTTTTAGCCTGTAGTTCTAATTGCTCTAATGCCATTTCACAAAGGGATTCTTGGCTGCAGTCTGGAATAAACAGCAGCCTTTGGCATTTTTTTCATTAGCATAGATTCATTTTTCTCCACAAGAATTCAAAACTTCCATAATTATTTTCACTCCTCTGACTGTGGAGTACCCATCGGCAGTGCATCTGATGTGATGCAACATGACCCATTGCAGATCATATTTTCCAAAAGCTTTCCGAGCAAAACAATAACACATGTCCAATACAAAGTGAGCAAAAAGGGGTATTGGTATTTACTGAGGAATAGCAGGGTTTTACCTTTTAAAGGTTTCCCATTCACAAATCCACCTACTACTATAGCAGCTACTCTACGTCTGTGTTGACGGTTATAAATGCATAAAACAGATACAAGTAAAGAAATGAGAGCTGTCATGAATCTCTGTGTAACAAAGCCAAAAGATTTGTATATCTTGCGCTAAGTGATTTCCTGCTGCTGCCATCCACCTGTCAACCATTTTGACACCTTAGCTACTATCATCCCTCACCGTATCTCCTTCAGTAGCTGTTTTGGACTGGCTGCTCAAGTTTGAATGTTCAAACAGTCCTTTCTCTTTCTCCTTGACACCTTTTCACTGACTCACTGACACATGCTGCTTGCTGACAGACAGATCTTTACATGAGAGACATGAGGTATCCTGTGAATGAATATGGATGGGGCCTTCCATCTGTCCATCTTCCATTAGGCCTCAAATGCCGACACTGAATGCTGAAGGGAAGCAGGGAAAAGGTTGGAAAGAATCAGAAAATGGGCTTGATGGGAATGAGTCTGTAATATTTCCCAGGAAGGCCAGGGGAAAAGCAGTCAAGGAACAGATCCAGTTGCATTTTTACTCCTCGTAAAGCCGAATGGGGAGGTGTAACATTTATAATAATGGCTTTCTTTCAATATGCAGAGAGCGAGGGTCAAAATAAACCGCTTACGGGAAAGGGGTTTTGTTGAGATGAGAAGGTAGACAGAGTTTACAGGTATATATTTATATTGAGCTGGAAGCATATCCTAGCATGCACTGGGCAGAGGGGAGTCAAATACTCTGGACAGCAGGTTGTAGGTAAGAAGACAAAATGTACTGAACCTCACATTCAGACCAGTGGGCAATTAGGAGTCTTCATTCCACCTGACATGCAAATCTCTGGATGTGTAGTGGGAGGAGAGCAGCATGAAGCCAAACCCACACAGTGACAGGGAGCTCTAATTAACCTAAATCAAATGTAACATGTAAAATAAACATTTCAAAACAGCACACATGGAAAGAATATACTGAAACAAACTGCTGAGCAACATGTGTTTTGGTTGTATCTGATGCAGTGTTTATGCTTATATTGATTTTGGCTGACAGTGGTTTGAAGCAGTTTATTGTCCCCTGTGGTAGCCTTACATCTTTATACATTATTTTAGTTGCATCTGAAAGAAGTATAATTGTTTTTTGTTTTATTTATTTGATTCACCAATCAGGGTCATACAATTTGCGTGTCCAATATTGACACTTCTTTTTGTAGCTCTGTTTTGGGCCCCAAAAGCCCTTCTGCAGCTCCTTTTGTATTCCTGCAGTTGGGAGGTGGACACAATGCAAAATAACAAAGGGGCTGCTTTGATCGGTTGGATGGTTTACTTAACCTTACCTAACTTGTGAAAAACCGAAGGCGAGGTAAAACGGTAAAAATATTCTAAACACATAGTCACTCAACTGTATGTAGACTTTTATGTAAGTTGTCTAAAACACTTTTTTCTTACATATTTGTCCAATATTTTGCTTAGCTTTCATGTTGCTCATTCCTGTCTTCTTCACCAAAACTGAGGCGTGCCTTCTATAAAATACTGACTATTGATAAGTATTTCATACAACCCCAATATCAAAAATCCCTGACCCTCTAATAAAGAAAATCTAATATCGTTTATTCAAGTATTTTATTAATCATTTACTTTTCAATCACTTTACTGGTGAGTTTCCATTGTTTCCCACATAAGTCCCCAACCCTAACCCTAATGTGGCTTTTCAGCATAAAAACCCTGTTTAGAGAAAAAGTGTAAGCTACAGCTGTTCTTGTGAAATCATGGGCTCTACTGCTTGCCTCGATTTAGCTCTGGAACATATCTCATATCTCTCCTCTCTTCATATGTATATTTAATGACAGCCAGATATATCGTGTCCCTTGGGTGACATTGAGACATTTCATAAAGTACATGGTACTACGTTAAATCAGATTATGTTACCAGAGTCTACACCTTCATGAATACATTGAAGATATTCTGGCCAGGATTTGCTTTGATTCATATCAGCTCAAATTTGGAAGTAAATGAATTCTCTCAGGAAATTATCATTTAAATGTGCATCAGAAAGGAAATCAAAGCTCTCCATGCTGACTGTGAAAGGGATTATGTCTAATATTTAATAATATTATTTTTTCTGCAGATGAATAATGAAGTGCAATTCAGAGTCTTATTTTGCTGCACCTTGAAGAAGGGAAAGTAATAAGAGACCAGTGAGTTAGAAATATCCCCTGGTGATGTTTCTTTTAACCACAAAAAGCTCTTCGTTAGAAATGTAAGAGCATACTGGAGCTGCTATCGTAAACATCAGAGTTGGTGGTTATGAATGTACACCTTGGGAATCGTTTCTACGTCAGCACGCTCAACTTCAGATTTCACATTCTCTCTGAAGATGCTCACTGATCAAACTACTAAGTGTTCTTCGTTGTAGTTTTATCGTATGCGTTTCTTGCAAAGGCGGCAAAGAGGACAGGGCCAGGGAACGGAAACAGACGATGACAAGCAGCACCTCTTAGGAAATAATTATCTCTGTCTTCCCACCACAGCCTCCTGTGGGAGATCGAGCCATGATGGCTGCCAGTTTGCTGCACGGCTGTCTCCAAACCAAAGGCTTTGTTTGTCCCTCTGCGAGTGGAGTTGTTGACAAAGCTTCTGAGTGTTTTCAGCAAGATTTTCACCAACAATCTCATACTCACGATTACATGGGAAATATGTCTAGCAGTTTACCATTGGCAATATGGGATAATCTCTTGTGACGGCTTACACACTGGAGGGACACAACCATTCATTATGCCTCTTAAGTGCAACAGAAAGAATGTCTGATCTGATCAAAGCAAGAAGATATGACATATCATTTCCCTCAGTCATCTTGAAAAATGTATTTAAATATATTACATAGTACCCAACCATAAAATGAGATCGTAAATATGAATAGTCTACTACTTAATATGAAAATAGTTATATACAGTGGTAGAAAATTAAAAAAAATAAAAAATTTGCTCAAGAAATGTTCTTAACGTAATTGGCACTCAATATTTCAGAGGGAAGTTTTGAACTTTTACTCAACTACATATTTTATTAGACATGTTTACTTTTGAAAATTGGATGAATATGTCATGAAAAACAGTTGAGTGTACAACATGCAATGCATTAAAGATTAAACCAGTAGTTTTCCAACTTTCTGACATTTGACCTTTTGTAAAAAATGGTGGTTCATACATCCTAAAGTGAAATTTCCCCTCTTAATTCCACTAATGCTACCAAAAAAGGAAACTATTAGAGACCAAATACTTACTTTTCTTACAGCCTATTCAGATATGTCTAGTAATTATCCACTATTTATAATTATTGATTTGACTTATGTCTATCATCATCCTTCAGGAGGGGTGAGGTGTGGGCTGACCTGGGGATGTTCTTAGTGGTTCCCGTTGAGAATACTTGTACAGCACATAAATGAAACTGATGATTGAAGGAAATCTGACCTATGAATGCTCTTAGTCCTCCAGCAGCAATATGACAATTGAGGTGCCCCTGCTCCTGGTGAACAACCTCATTTAGCAGAGTGGGAGGGGGAGCTGGAGGAAGGCGGGGTGACTACGTCTTCGCTCATGGTGCTTCTTCGTTTGACAGGACGCTCTCCATCTGCTGGCGCCTGGAAGAGGGATGATGACCGGTCGCAGTGACATCACTCTGTAATATGCTGTAGGCTTTTAGGGAGAGTTGCGTAGTTGGAGATGATGCTTATTGAGGAAAAAACAGCAAGTAAGGAGACAAAAGCGTTGAATATTTGGGACGGTGACATTGTGATAGGGTAGAGTTAAGGTGACTTTGATTTTGTTCTATCATTTAGATGTCTCAAGAGGAGAGCGGCCATATTGACTTCTTCATGACATATGGTAACTGACAGAAATAGTGTTTAATATTAGCAGATGAAGTGTTGCAGAAGTGTGTAGGCAATACAGAGCAACGCATGCAGGCAAATTTCTGTGCGTCAAATGCCAAGGTTGATAATTAATTCATGGTATGTTTCATAAAGGGACTGTTTCTGAGAAATGTTCAAGGATGAGCGATGCCAGTTGTTTTCATGTGCCTCTCGTTTCCGTGGGAACACAGACAATGACAAGAAATCCTTGGTGACCTGATTGGCAACGTTGAGTACCTTTTGCCTCCACCAGCGCCTCGCAAAACACCTCTCATCTCATTTCTTTCTTCTCTTTTTTACGCATTTTATGCTTTAACGTGCAAATTAAGCACAGGGGATCTACTTTGCTGCTGCTTACAGAGGATAGCACTGCACATTAGGATTAAGGCTAATTTAAATGACTATAACATGTTGCATGGAGAAGACCACAAGCATATTAAATGATAAATACAAACAAAATGTGGACTCAGAAAGACATCCTTAAACCGAGACAGTGCTTACGTGGTAACTATACAGCTTCTATGACAACTGAGAAATGAACCCTCTGCAGACCAAGGCCATCAGGTGTGGCTGAAAGCTCTTGAAAAAAGAGCAAGTGGACCTTTTGATATCCGCCAGGCACAATAAACAGTATTTGAGGAATTACAGCCTTATAAAAGCTGATTTCATCCAATCCATCTTTAACCACTCATTATTTTTATCATAAAATCTATTTCTTCCACTGTAATCTTTTACAGTACTGCAGGTTGAAAACTCAGACATTTATAAAATGTTAACCATCTTGACTAACCAACTGGACCCTCACCTTTTGCACTCAACCAGCTGTTGTTTTTAGTTTAAATGTTTTGTTTAAGACAGATAGTATGACAAGTCAATGTGTAGATCATTCACTATAGCTATGATATGTACTATGCAGCAGTGGGCGTACAGTAAATCTTTCTCATCTGCTTTAAAGAAAGACATGCTTGTCACAAAACAACACCATCATCTCTTCGGGGAGCAGACTCATTAAAGATTCCTTAGAAGACTGTACGTTAATGGCTATGCTGATGGTTAGAAATGTGAAACAAGGAGAGTGTCTTTCATTGGAAGTAGAGCAAATTCATGGATATAATTCCTTACGGATACAGCACTTCTTTTAAGTAAACACTTTGAATTAAAGTTCTGTTTAGAGACCGTTGCATACAAAATGAATTCAGTATGCACTCAGGATGGGAAAACATTCTGAAATACAGTTCATAAAGCATAAAATGAGTACAAATATAAATACTTTGATCATCCTTAAGAGACATATTGTACGAAGGATTACTCAAAAGGAAAAACAACAAGCTTGAGTGTCAATTCAGTGTTGGAAGTTCTAAACATAGCTGTATGGAAATGCACTTTCATCTCCAAATGCATCATCAGCCCTGGGATCAATACCTTAAAAAATGTACCAAGACGCCCCCCATAAAAATAAATCAAAGGTCCGACATGCATGAGAAGTACAGATCAAAGAAACTGGTAAATAAGTATTTTGGCATTGAATCTTTATTTAAAAACACACTAAAATACCGATGGTACACGTGCTGAAGGTCTGTCATTTCCCCACAGATTCTGCAGATCAGCTTAACCGTTGTGTGACTGTAGGATTGTCCGTACAGTCTTCTGCTGCTTCGTCTTCAAGGACGCTTGCGCCGTCATCTGTCGGCGTCAGAGTGAAATAGCTTGTGTGTTGAAATTTGAGCACTTCGTTACCCCAGCTGGTCCATCCAGGTTGAAGACTTCTGGCAAACAACTCCAAGCACTTGGCTTCAGCTCCAAGGTAGGGCTTCAACACCTCTACAGAGAGAAATGAGGAAGAGGAATTCATGTGGCATGTTTGAATAAACTCGGGTGCAAACATAAGTAGATTTTTAGTATTTATAAAACAGTAAGCAACCCCCCCAAAAAAGAGTTATGCCTTTGGTTTGCTAATTCATGGCTAAAAACAAGATTTAAGTAGCTCTTAAAAGAATAAATATGTGTTCACTGTCAAGTTAAACTTTAAATAAAACACCGTTTTCATTAAGGACATGCATGTGATCAACAGAAGATGCTGAAGATAGGCAGGCTCTAATCTTTCCACAAAAAATTCACATTGTGTGTGTATCCGGAGGATCAAAAAGGATAAGGCAGATGCTATTTACACCCAGGTGTCCGTAGCTAACAGTGCTATTTACACCCGGGTGTCTGTAGCTAACAATGCTATTTGCACCCGGGTATCCGTAGCTAACATTGCTATTTACACCCGGGTGTCCATAGCTAAGAATGCTATTTGCACCCGGGTGTTCATAGCTAACATTGCTATTTACACCCGGGTGTCCATAGCTAACATTGCTATTTACACCCGGGTGTCCATAGCTAACAATGCTATTTACTCCCGGGTGTCCATAGCTAACAATGCTATTTACAACCGGGTGTCCGGAGCTAACATTGCTATTTACACCCGGGTGTCCATAGCTAACAATGCTATTTACTCCCGGGTGTCCATAGCTAACAATGCTATTTACAACCGGGTGTCCGGAGCTAACATTGCTATTTACACCCGGGTGTCCATAGCTAACAATAGACGCATTCACACCGCAGCACTTTTCCCACAAAGGTTCATGAGAACTTAGTTCATCAGAACTCTTTAGTTCTGATGAACTAAGTACAGATCGCGTTCACACCGGAATAAATCCCTGGGGGTGGATTAGGCAAATGAAGCCGCTGTCGTCACTTCTTCTTCTTCTGCTTTGGCTTTACTGGCAGGCCGCAAACAACTTCACGGCGTATACTGCCGCCCAAAATCCCCGGCCGGAAGTCCCCGGAGTTGGGGACTGGCTTCAGTAGAAGCTGCTGGGAGTCCCAGCAGCTTCTACTGAAGCCTTCCGAGTAAATCGCCAGAACGCCGACACCTCCTCATCTCCACCGCTCCCATGTTTTATTTTGTGTTGCCATAAGTTAGTCTCTCTGCGTTTCTGCGCTGGGCTAATGCTAATAATGCTAATGCGAGGATAATAAAATGGTGGCTTCACAACACTTTTTTTGAGTTTTACTGGGCGTGGTTTGCAATCCGCCCAGCCAATCAGAAATATAGCTCTTTTCTCACAAGAGAGCCGCATGAGAGTCCCTACTCTCTAGCGGGGACGGAAGGGGGGTAAAAAGGTTCTCATGAACTCATTTTAGTTCCGGCTCTTTTTGGTGTGAACACGACATTTCGGAACTATATCGGAATTAAAGTGGGAAAAGTACTCCGGTGTGAACGCGGCTAATGCTATTTGCACCCGGGTGTCCATAGCTAACATTGCTATTTACACCCGGGTGTCCATAGCTAACAATGTGATTTGCACCTGGGTTACACTAACATTAGATAATGTTTTGGATGTATAGGTATTTATGGAAATGTTTCTTTAGGGAAAAAGGGCTAAATAATAACCAGCCTGAGAACACATTTGAAATTCAAATATTTATCAATTTATCGACAAGTAGCAAACATTGTGGCTTTCAGGGCCATGGGACCTGAGGCAGTTGCCTTGATGAAACATTCAGATACGTTTACTGCACTGCATTCATTTCTTAAGGAGATACTTTGCTCCATAATCGGCAGAGGACAGCACTGGCAACAGCCCAGCTCCTTCACACCACGGCAAACACCTTTATATGTGGAGAAAAGCAGTGACCTTGAGTCTATAAAAGATGATATTATAGGGCCAGCACACCTGACAGATACTTTTCACTTCCTCTGCCTCGGTGCTACTCTGTCTGCTTTGTGCATGCTCAAACCACCCTGACATTCGCCTCAGCCAACACTCGGTGAGTTAATGAGCTCAAAAGCCTGATACCCAAACCCATCCAGCCTGCACAATGTGGTGTCCTGCCTCCCGTTTCCTTTGCACGTCAGAGAGACAGAGTCACAGAGGAAAGGCCAAACATGCAGCTCTCCAACTAACTCAACCTTAACCGGTGACTCAGCTCTCAAAGTTGAACAGGGAATAAACGGTCTAATTATCATCTTAACTCTGAAATGGAACAATGTATAAAACTTCTGCAGAGAGGCCTAAGGCAAAGGAAGACTACACTTGACAAGAACCCTGCCTTACAGGGTCTTCGGATTCCCCCTACATTTAATTCAAACCTAACAAACTAAGAGCAAACTAATGTCGCACAGGACACCAGTTCAATTACATTACCGTTATTTATTCCACACTTTCAAATATCGATTTTCTTGAAACACTGCTATTCTGAGTTGTTTAATAATCTTATAAATATGGCAATACATTATAAACATAGTTGAAGTAGAAGTAAAATATGAAACATTTTAGTCTATCTTTCTTATGGAATGTTTTCATGATATCATCAATGAATTCGACTCGCATCAGAGATGTGGAGTCCCACCGGGTCTTTTTTTTTTTTGCCACATCTTAATCTTCTTTCAATTATTTCTAATTGTACAGTTTATATCCCAAAATAACATAAAATCCCACTTTTGCGCTGTTGCCTCCACACTTGCACCTTATTGTACATCCATGGTATACACCCAATAAAATAATACACGTTTCTCTCTTTATCATTCACTGCCAAAAAAAACTGCTTGCAAGTATTTTACTTATTGGTCAATTTTATGAATATAAGACTGTACGAAGGAACCCAAAACACGATGCCGCTCCTTAAAGAACCAAAGTGATTCTAACCAAAAGAAAAAAATAAACCTGCAATATGACCTAAGATTTTTTATTTTTTAAATAGACTGCTTAAAAGTGAAGATGTAAAGTGGTAGAGCTGACCAAGGAAATAAGTATTACAGCTGCCAATGAAACACATTGATGCATAGCTCAATATGATGGATCAATATTCTAGTCAACACTGATGCAGCCCTAACAAATGGCGAAGTGCCTCTTCCTGACATGAATGTTAGGGAACAGCCAATTAACCACTAATTATATTACCACGTTGGGGAGGGAGCTTTTTTTCACAATTGCTATGGTTGTATGGGGTCCTAATTAATAGGGGCTTGTTGTACAGAGAAATGCAAGCACATTTCTTTCCTGCCGCTTGACCATCTGGCTTGGATGTGTTTTATCAGTAATGGTGTTCCATATCTCTCCATAGCAACCAAATATGTCAGTGATCTGAGCCCTATATGAGAGGGGAGGAGAAGTGGGGCAGGGTTTCTCAGCTTTATTAGCAGCTCTGCAAGAGTTGGGTCAGGCCCTTCTAATATTCATGACAACCTGCAATTACAATTTTTTTCACTCACAGCATTGAGCCACGCCCACCAACAACAGAGCTTTCAGATTTAAAACCGATTCAAATGAGGTGCACCACAGTAACAGATGGTGCTTTTTCTTTCTGGGAATTTAATAGTACACATTTGTTTAAAATGTTTACTTTTGTATTTAATTGTTAGTGCTATTACATTTGCATCTAAATCTAAATAAAGATGCCTGGATTACAACTCAAAAAACGAAAACAGCAAATAAAGAAAATAATTAAACCTGTTCTGATTAAACCTGCTGTGAGTTTTAGGCATGAACTAAGAATCACAGGAGATAGAACAGAATGTGTGTGCTAATCTACTTAATATCTATGCTATCACAGCACCACTATGGCATGATTATGATTGAAATAAAAATGTTTAGCAATATCGAGCCACTTCGATGAGGTGGAGGCTTTCTGAGCGTCTGAAAGGACGCCGGTGAACACTAGTTGTGTTTTGCACTCCATACTGCACAATAAATCACGTTCCCCTGAGAGGGAGGGACATGACGTCAAGCCTCTTATTCATAGATCCTGCATATTCATTGTCAAGGTTTTACATTGATGCAAAGTAGCAAGGGTCCGTGTTGGAAGTCAAGTCTTCTTCCAGGACACATTTGATTAAAACGTGCTTATCTGACAAATCAAACCGGTCATGAGTTACCTTATTTTGAGAGGATTCATGCATATTGTTTGAGAGGTTATCCCTCAACATAATTCATAAAGAAGTTGCCTATGTTGGAAAAGCAACTTGTACATTTAAAAGTGTGATTTTTCCACTTATAAAATGACAATACTTATGAATACATTACTTTAGTGGTTTGGTTTCTCGTCTAACAAAACAGTGTAGAAGTGTCGTGTTCCATCATGGAAAAAAATGAAGTTTGCGTACATTTCAACCATGAAAACCTGACTCAGTTTTAGTGCCTTAGCTTTTGCTTATGTTATAGGAGACTCTTATCATTGGATTTATCAAGAAAGATAACAATCTCTGATGTTGCAGCATTGCCCTCTAGTGGCACAGTAAAACACATAACAGTGCTGTATTTCTTGGATATACCAAGCATTCAGAAACATATTGGAATATTTACCTGAGAGTGAGGGCTTCTGGGAGTGGTGAGCTGATGGGACGCTGACAATCAAACGCTGATCCTCCACAGGAACCTCTGATGCCTCTGAAGAGCTGAAAAAACAACATTTTATCATTTAATTGTTATAGCATAAATGGTATGTAAAGTGGCACAGACAAGTCACACATATTTTACCTTGTTTCGTTATCTGAAGAGGGACGAAATCGTCCCAGCACCAGCACTTCATATGGCTTCTTATGATGAGAATCCAGTGGAAACACAAACTCTCCAGATGTGGTCACCTAAGGAAAAAAAACAACCTTAAAACATCTGGAATCTCTCCAATAGTTCAGATGTTTATGATTGAGACATACAAGTTTCTGTACCTTGATCCAGAGCCATTCAGCCACAACTTCTACCCCCCAGTGTGGATACAGCTCATCACGGACAAACCGCAGGTGGCTGGGCCTGTTTGTGACCCAGGTGACCACTAAACAGTTTGGGGAGGCCAGTAAGGGTATAGGCAACCGTTTTAGCTGGGATGAGGGCAAACAACTGTATCTTTATTGAAAAAATAAGAGAAAAAAAGACTATTGTTATTTTATGTAATGCAAACCCTTCTCTACTTGATTCTTAAAAAGGTCCTGACTGTCACATTATGTACTGTAATATCACTTTTTAAATGGATACAAGTCAGGGATCATCAGAAAACATTTCTTCATTTGAAGGGGTTATAAGCAAGGATACTGGGAGCAACATTACTAGGTGAAATGTATATAATGTATATAGCTTTTGAATATACTTTCTTATTTTAATTGTATGCAGTTCATTTTTCTGACATATTCCCCAAACCTTTAGCCTGTTTTTGTGCTGTTGTAATCACTAGAAAAACTTATTTTCACACTTCAGATGTCAAATTACCTTCGACTTCTTTTCACAGACTTGTTTTCCCACGGTGGATCCATCACTATTAAGTCAAACCTTCTTCCATCTGAGTGAGAAACAAGTAGCTTTAGTTACCAATGTCAGGCAAGTGGACCGCCACTTTTGAGATGCATCAAAAATGCTTTCATTAATGCCACAAAAAACACGTATCTCTTTTTTTGTATCGATAAGGAAAGCAGTTACCACAATCATGCAGTGATGACACAGGTGTAATACATTTTGTCAAAGCTTTTCGAGATGGTCTGACTAATATTTACAAAATGTTTTACTTCCTTAGATTGTACTCACAGTGGACTAGGGGTTGTATTTTTGTGAAATCAGAAAGCAGGAAGGCTGTGTGTGGTGGTATTACATACTCCTCTCCTATCAGTGTGACCACTGTTGCCCAGTCTGCCCTATTCTCTGTGACCCGAGAGAACAAGTCCACATGTGACGTACTGCCACCTGCAGTAACAAGTGGCTGAGCACATTCCTCCTGCTGCTCATCGTCCACTAGAGGAAGCTCTTTGGCCATTTCACAGAGAGCGGCAAGGCTGCACTCCTGAGAGGGAAGAGGCTCCTTCACCGTGTCTGTTGTTGAAGTGCCATTAAGATATCCCAGGGATCGGGCAGAATCCACCAAGGACTTGGTTCCCTCCAGGACGACAGACCTGATCTGCATCAGCAAACTTTATATTATTGTGTATGAAATACAACTTTTAATTCTCAGTGATGGAAAGATATTTAATACAATTTTGAGGTACTTTTGTTTTTGTCATTTCATTTTCTTTCACAGATTCAGCCAAGACTTAAGTTAGAAAAAGAGATTAAACCTACCTTCTTATGGAAAGCCTTTGAATCAATTTCCCCCTGGTTGAATTCACTGTGTTTTCTTTTCCTCTTCTGAAAGTTAAATAAATACAATTTATGTATTTTTCTTCACACAAAGCAGATACACATTTTTTTTTTTCAGGGAGAATGTTAGATTAAAAAGAAAAAACACACTTACATAACAGTATGTGTCTCTGATTGCTTTATACTTACTGCGTTTAAAACAAGTTTAAAGGGAGTTATTACAACTCTGATTCCTAAAGAGACCTCATACAGTAATTTCTCAGTTTTTAATCCAGTGTAATACAACAGTCATGCATCAAATACAAATTTAAAAAACCTATCTTATAGTCTGCTCATGTTGGTGATTGTAAATCGGTGGGTAACCAGCAGTTGTCGCTGTAGTTTTTTTTAGCCCCTGATTTACCTTCGTTGGTTTGTCTTTTTTCTGCAACGTTTCTATGTTTCCTCCATCAGCAGCAACACTAGCAATCGCATCCAAATGGCTTTTTAAGATCTGAAAACACTGCCCTTTGAAACGGCAATTCACATGTGACTTCTGATTATTTTCTCTTACTCGGATGCATTGCAAATATCCCTTATCAATGAGGGAGCGTGCATCCAAAACACAGCCCTGCGTGTTTACCAGCACCACGGACATAGTCAAATCTGTGGCTCTATCTGGTATCAACCTATGGTATCAACGCACGTAAATGTTACAAGTAGCTCGCTGTGTCGCGGTGCAGCAGCCATTTCCCGCCTAAAAAAAAAAACACAAAACGTATCCGCACAACAGGAATTCTCTGAAAATGATACCGAAGGCAGAGCGCCTTTTACAACTGAGCGCTGTGTTTCTGGTTTCTGTTTTCCATTTTGCGGAAGTAAATGCTGTGTGTATGTCCAATGAGCTTCCGTACAAGCGAACTGCACGCAAACTAACCACGAAGAGAGGACAGAGTGTGTGAAGCTGAAGGCAGGGACAGCTGCATAACATGCAGTTCAATCACCGTGGGTATTTGTAAAAAGTCTGGGACGACTGCAAACTGCATGGCACACGTAGCTTAGCTAGCTAGTGAACGTGAGCTCCTATACATTGAGGTTAAGAAGGCGTTTCTCTCTCCAGCCTTCATGGAGGGAGGAAAAGTACGCAGAAGGATTCGTATTTACGACTGCCGCTCCACAAATGGGGAGAAAGTTAACCAGGAAATGCTGGAAACGATCGGTTTGGACTTCAAAGGCTTTATTAAACTTCTGCACCGGGTAACGTACATTTTTATTTACTTGTGTTAGAGCTCACGTGTGACTTCAACAGGATACCTAACTATTCTGTGTGGAAGAAAAATCGTCCATGGTCAGTTGGCGTTGATCTCCTACCACCAGTGGCGCCTCCAGAAAAGTATCATAAAGGTGGCCACTGGGGCTAAAGAAAATATTGAGGTGGCACACCAAAACCAACAATTTAATTGTTGTAAAAGTATAGACTAGATGAAAACAATGGCAAAGAGAATCACCTACTGATATACTTTGGTTTCTTATTTTAGATTTTCTGAAACTATTCATCTTAAGTGAATATAATATGGATAGTTAACATTTAACTTCAAGCAACATTTAAAATAACCTTGTTTTGTGTTATGTATATGGGCCATTCTACTGAATTGATGCAAAGTAAGGTTGGAACAGTTTTGAAATTTTGAATGTTTTTTCCCCAAAACTTTGTCCATATATATTTTGTACCATATCTAAATTACACATCTAGTAAAATAACCGTACATTTTTATATCGTATTTTCAGACTGGAATGTTCTTTCTCCTCTTCTGCCTCATAATACACACATGCACACAGAAGGATTCATACTTGTATTTCCGGATCCACACTTGTGTTTTTCAATGCACACACAAATGTGTTCCGTTTCATATACATGTAAATAAAATCCAAATACAGAAAAAAGTTTGACATGTGTATTTTTGATCCTCACATATTTGTTTTCTGTTTTTAAAACCTCTGGACCTGCAAACACAAACCGCTTTCTGTGCATGGATCACTGTGCATTCGTGTGTGGGTTTTTTGAGACTCCCCTGACGGTCACCCGATTCGTACATGTAATTTTTTCTATCTATAGCCAATCAGATGTCTCCTCAATTCTAAGCCAATCACATGAGCGCGCCCCCACGAGGGTATGATTTATTGCGTTCATGTCTTAGCGCTTCATGTACGCATTTTGCGCTGTCCATGGAGCCTGCCTACAGGCGCTAATCTCAGGACTCCTCCACTCTCAGTACATTGCCACTTTCCGAACAAGAAATGCACGCAAATACAAGCTTTTATATTATTAAGGTACAGCGCCAATTCCCGTGGGTACTAGACAGTGAACTGTCAACGGGGGGAGCCTCGCTGCGGGGAAACGGTGGACCTCTGTCGCCTGTCAAAGCAACTTCAGATGGCCAGTCCGCCCCTGCCGGTACCGAGGTGGGTCGATCGGAGTGGCCCGACTGGCCCACTTCGGTACGTCCCGATGGCTAGTCCGCGACTGCTTCGGCGTACAGTATAAGTGTTGCATGGCCAGATACGGTTCGAGAAGCTGACTCGGATGAATGAGGCGAGTAAACAGCTGACAGCCGGCAAGAAACTCGAGCGATTATTCGCATCGCGTCCGGTGTGAACGCACCATTATTACAAGTATTATATAATTAAAAAATAAATCGCCACTCTCAGTACAGCTCCACTTTCCGAACAGGTAATGCACAGAAATAAAATATTTTATATTATTATTAATAATGCGGGCCGGCTCCATGGACCTGTCAGCTCCGGACAGCGCAAAATGCGTACATGAAGCGCTACGTCATGAACGCAATAAATCATACCCTCGTGTGATTGGCTTAGAATGAAGGAGACATCTGATTGGCTATAGATAGAAAAAATTACAAGTACGAATTGGGTGACCGTCAGGGGAGTCTCAAAAAACCCACACATGAATGCACAGCGATCCATGCACAGAAAGCGGTTTGTGTTTGCAGGTTCAGAGGTTTTAAACGGAAAACTAATATGTGAGGATCAAAAATACATATGTAAAACTTTTTTCTGTATTTGGATTTTATTTACATGTATATGAAATGGAACACATTTGTGTGCATTGAAAAACACAAGTGTGGATCCGGAAATACAAGTGTGAATCCTTCTGTGTGCATGTGAGTATTATGAGACTGTTTTGAGCCCATATTCCTCTACCAAAAATGGTCACTACTCACTACCAAAACATAGTACATACACTGTAGTCAAAAAGTATTATATTAACCTGTTAAGATTGTTTTACCTTCCCTTATCTAAATAGTATTTTAACAAATATTTCTTGAGGGTTTTCACAATTAAATCAATGCAATTTAATTTTTAATCAAATTTCAAAGATCAATTTATACAATTCATAAAAATCTCAATACAATTTTTCTTTGGAAAATGCATAATACTGATCATATTGATTCCAGAGTTGATGATTGTTGAAATGTAACATACATTAAACCAATAAGTATCATATCATTTTATTTGATAAGTCAATATACTTCATTTTTTACAAAACATCCAGTGTTTCGGTAGTGACCACAGTATTTAGTTCTCAAGGTTGTATCATATTCCCTCGACCTTATTGCTTAATCTTTACTCAGAACATGCCTTATGTTGAAGTGTGAATGATTGAAGCTACTGACCCAGAATCAGTACTTTAGTAACAGGCTAAAATAGAGGGGGTTGAGGCTAGAATGGGTGATGTGTTAGGTATTTTGTGCAAAACACTTCATACAAGACATGTTTTTTATATATCTGAGACCTATAATATATGCCTACAAATAGTATAATAGGAGACTTTTAAAGTAACACACTGATTTTCAGACTTTAAAACACATTTATTTCAAAACTATGGGATTTACCTGCTTACCATTCCATTTTGTCGCTATCAAAACGATCATGTCAATTACCGAAAAGTAACCATATGCTTCGGTAGTGACTGTTGCGGTAGTGACTGTTTCGGTAGTGACGATTCTAGCTCAAATTTAGCATAACTAAATAATGCTAGCAAGTACATGGCTAGCATACACGTTTTTGAAGAGGTTTACGCACATAAAAACCTAATACTTTGCATAAAAAAGTTTACTTAATAATATGTGTTCGGTAGTGACAATTCTTAAGGTTGCACGCCAATTTTTAGATTTTGCAACAGATTTATATCAAAAGTATTGGATATAGCTACTTGCCATTCAGCCATGAGGTACAGTGATGCAGTGTCACTGCCTTGTTTATTTATTTATTTTGTATTTGTCAAAGGTGCAAGGGTGTAGCTAAAAACCAGGCTCAGCCATTGGACTAAAACCCCTTGTGTTTCGGAAAGTGACAGGAAAACTGGGGACATGATTTTTTGAGTATACTTTTTTTATTAAGAAATTATACCCACAATAAATATAAATATTCCAACTTCTGTTTGAATGTAATCATAAAGATCTTCTAAATACGCCATTCAACAAAATAAAATAAAATGTTTTAAGTGTTATTTACAGAACATGAGATTTAGATGTCAGGGTTGGGGACAGCTACTTCCCAATAGAAAGTACCCTATAAATGATGTTTTTGTATATATTAAGCTTATCACTATATCATTGAATGCCTTATTAGACCCTCCAGAAAAATGCGGGCAAAAATCCTTTATTATGCGGGCTAAAATCCTTGATTATGCGATTAAACATGCGGGGTTTTTATGTGATTTTATGCGGTGAAATTGCGGGAAGTTGCGAAATATGCGGAAAGTCGCGAAATATGCAGGGAAAAAGAATAACAATTTTTTAAAGTATTGGGCTGTCTTATTTATTCTCTCTCACACACAAGCTGCCACTAACGTTAAACCCCTTTACTATTCAATTAAACACATTCAATGTTTATTTATTGTAAAAGCAATTGTTTTTTTTTAATCTCACACACACACACCCCCCCCCCCACACACACACACACACACGCACACACACACACACACACTTCTCCGCCTCATTCGGTTTTCATTTACTCGTTCGTTATCTGACCAGCTTCCATCTTGTAGGCTACTCACCTCGTTTCTTGTAGCCCTCGAAAGGGTTTTGGAGGTTGATGCCTCGCTGAACGTGAGTTGTTTGGCTTTCTTGTCCGCAGCAGCAGAAAGCATTTTCGAATGTTTGAATGAATCAAAGTGGGTCGTCCCCGTCGATTTTCTCTTATGCTCCAACACACAGTTGCACGGGGTGCAGAATAGTTTCCCCCCACTTTTTGCCCGGTCTTTAGTAGAAATGTTCGTCGGTAAATGAGATGGATTAGATTTTTTCATCTTGGTGTTTTCTCTATCGTGTGAGCTCCACACGTTCACTCTATACAGTGTTGTTTACATTCTGTGATGCGCGAGCTGATGACGTCACATCAAGACGAGTCAACTTTTTTTTCCTCAACTTTGTATGGAAAAATGCGGGGATTATGCGGCCTTTTGATAAATATGCGGCCTTTTAAAAATCTGCGCCATTTTGCTGATTATGCGGGAAATTCTGCGATCGCAGAATCGCGTTTTTCTGGAGGGTCTACCTTATGTTTGAATAGACCATAACATATTCTTAGTAAATATCTATGTCTGAATACTTAATTGTTTTGTTGTATAGTTTTTGTTGTTGTTGGACCGCACTTTGCATCAATTCGGTAGAATGCCCCATCACATGTGTTAGGTGATTTATGAATAAGTACTCCCACTGTACGATATTGAAAAAAACTGACATTGCGATATTTTTTTCCACTGCAATATATATTGCGGTTTTTTAAACTATATTTAACGGGATGAAGGATTTTAGTCACGGACGTCTGGATCTTAACTGGTAGACTCATCATACCTTAAGTCATGATTCTAACATGTCATGATAATGCATGTTGCTTACCCTCAAATAAGGGGGTTCATCTGTGAATGAAGAAGAGAAGAACCTTTTTGTATCCAAAATAGTTCCAGATGACAGATGTTGCTTTTCTTTTTGGAAGTAAATCGTAATTCTCGCCGGTATTGTCCTCCTGTGCCTCGCTCATTTTTTGATGTTCTGCAAACTAGCGGGGCGGGGGCCTGCTGTGATCTGATCAAGAATGATTGTGATTGGTGGTTTGCTGTGCATGCAGAGCCTGCATGTCACTCACTCAAGTACCCCTGACATGAGAGCCGCGCAAGTTTTCCTTTTGTAGCAAGCAGCAAAATAATTGTAACATGACGTGTTTGAGTCAATGTACCTACTTAGTATCGCACGTCCTAAAAAAAAAGCGGCCATCGCACGTCCCTGCAATGTGAATATCGCGCATGCGCATATCGCGTTTATCGCCATGACACGATATATCGTTCAGCCCTAACTCCCACAGCTCCTTTTTATTAACAACGAACGTATACGACTTACCTTCTAGAATTATGGTGGATTTTTGTCAACTCCAGTCAGTAGAAAGAAACACACGTTTTGCTGCTGTCTGTGCCCTTGAATCTGAGAGTGGTGCGCGCGAGTATCAGAGTGTTACCATGGTAGCAGTCGGAGAGGGAGGGGCATTGGAAGCTCAAATTAAGCGACTCGCTGGCTGTGAATTTGTTGTTAAACATCAGATAAATGCATCAAGCCACCAGTGTGTCCAAATGGCGGTACTACAATTTCCGTATCAGTCTGTGACGTCACTGGGCCCAGAAAGACTTTTCCCCATTGACTAACAATAGAAAAAGCTGAAATCCTCATAATGAAGAAACTATGAACTGTCCACAATAGGCGCTTTCACACCGCAGTACTTTTCCCACAAAGGTTCATGAGTACTTGGTTCATGAGAACTCTTTAGTTCTCATGAACTAAGTACAGATTGCGTTCACACCGTAATAAGTTCCTGGGGAAGAATTAGGCAAATGAAGCCGCTGTCGTCACTTCTTCTTCTTTTGCTTTGGGTTTACTGGCAGGCCGCAAACAACTTCACGGCGTATACTGCCACCGGTCCCCGGCCGGAAGTCCGAGTAAATCGCCAGAACGCCGACACCTCCTCATCTCCACCGCTCCCATGTTTTCTTTTGTGTTGCCATAAGTTAGTCTCTCTGCGTTTGTGCGCTGGGCTAATGCTAATAATGCTAATGCAAGGATAATAAAATGGCGGCTTCACAACACTTTTTGGGAGTTTTACGGGGCGTGGTTTGAAAAAAACCTCAGCCAATCAGACATAGGAACCTTTGTCTCCCACAAAAGTACCTGCTCTCTAGCGGGGATGGAAAAGGGGGTAAAAAAGGTTCTGATGAACTCATTTTAGTTCCGGCTCTTTATGGTGTGGACGCGACATTTCGGAACTATATCGGAACTAAAGTGGGAAAAGTACTGTGGTGTGAATCAGATGTGGTGTGAGTCGTATACGTTCGTTGTTAATAAAAAGGAGCTGTGGGCTATTGTTCTTAACAAAATCTAAAAATATTAAATAAAATAATCTAAATATTTGCCAAATAATGTTGTGTTGATTGACTAAAGAGACTCTAATAAATTAGTGACACAACAAAGAAACAAATTAACACTCACTTTTGATATTCCTTAACAGACATTTGGGATCCGTTCAAATGAAACATTTGTGTTGGCCACAACAGACAGAGCAGTCCTGGATTCAAAAATATTTGGTGAGTAAAAAAAATATTTTTTATGAAAAGTAGACAAACTATCGTTCATTATAGAGGAGACAATTAAACAAATATTTTCGAAATGTTGTATTTTTCTGACTTTGTTCTTAATTTGTTTTCAGTTTTGAAACTTGACCGTTCATGTAAGAATTTATATATCAGTCTACATAGTACAGATACATTTTATTTTATTGCAGAAGGGCTTCAGGATGACAGCACCCTCCACTTGTTGAAACAGAAGCACCAAGCTCTGGCTGCGCCGACAGAGGAGAACATCAACTTTACTCCTCACTATGATACGCTGATACAGAGTGGCACCTATGAGTACTGGGCTAGCAGGGGACAGAACCCATTGCGTAAGTTCTTAAATAATCAAAGTAGAATGCATGAAAGGGACATAATCTGCATATACTCATTGTCTGCTACTTTTTCTTGCATTTTCCCAGCATACTCACTTGCTGAGCTGATCGACAACGCTCTTTCAGCCACAGCTAGAAACCAAGGAGTGAGGAAGATAGAAATACGCATGGTTGGTTCTGGATTTGCAAATCCTTAAATCCCCAAATACTTCGCCTTCTTCTTTTGCATATTGGTTAACCATTCATGTCATTTCCATAAAGAGTTCAAAGCCGTTGTTTACTGATGTCGGACCTCTCTCTACAGATATTTGATGACACTCTCGGGAAACCGGCAGTGATTGTTTTAGATAACGGTTGCGGGATGACCTCTAAACAGCTCAAAAACTGGGCTGTGTACAGACTCTCTAAGTTTACCAGGGATATCGGCTCCTATGGAAGGTTTGTTTGCTCTACCTTCTTCCCTTTCTAGCTTTAAATCAGTCATGTAATTTCAACGTAAGCTTTCAATATTGTATCTTTTTAGTTTAAAATGCCCAGAGTTTGATTATGATTATTTTTTTCACAGTGAGGATGAAGGATATGTTCGGCCTGATCCTGTCCATCGCAGTCTCAACAGCGATATATCCTTCTTTGGAGTTGGAGGAAAACAGGCTGTTTTCCACATTGGAGACTCAGTCAGGGTTAGTCTTCAGTGAATATAGTTTAAAAAGAAGCAATACCAGACACTTAAACAAACACTACCGCTCATCGCTCACACTCTTTTTCTTTACTTTTTTTTTTCTAATACCTTTACAACACTGAGGAATGATCTAGACTAGAGATATTGCTATATTTATACATGTATTGTGCATTGACATCTAAATAAACAGTGACATAAAATAGATCATAAATAAATACGCCATTCAAGTTTTCTACCAGGAATGTGTGCCAGCACGTATTTGTAACGGGTCTCACTGTTGTGAATGAGCAGAAACTAACGATAGATTGGTTTTGTTCTGTGTTTTAGATGATAAGTAAACCATACGGCTCCCCGGATGTTCATGAGATGGTTATTTCCAAACAAGACTTTGAGAATAAGGTGAAGAACAAAGAGGACGTTTACAGTGGGATCATTCGAAACAGGAAGGTAAGTACTCTGATTGAATGAAGTCGGTGCTCGCTTGTAACTTCAATAACAATGTTATCAAGCTTTTTTGAAGCTTTTTGTGTTCATGTCTCTGCTATTTATCCTCTGTTTGATGTCTCAACCCCCTCATGCAGCCCGGCGACTTTTCACATGTGAAAACAAATGATGAGCGCTTCCTTCATAACCTCATCCTAGAGGAATCCGGCAAGGAAAGGTTCACGGCTGTGGTCATTACAGGAGTCTTTCCTGATCACATCGCTTTTCTAAAACAGGATATCAAAGTGTGGACGAGACAGCTGGCGTGAGTTCATTTACCCGCAACATTTGAAATTAACTTAAAAGTCTTAACAGTTCCAATGTTTTCTGCTTTAACTCATAACAAATGTTTTGACCATGTTTCAGTGAAGTATACCACTACTACATTCATGGAGTCAATGGAAAGGAAATGAGTGACAGCTCCGCACACTCGGATTGTCACCCTGAAATAAAGATCATGGTGAGGTAACCGTTCCACATTCTGCTGATGCTTTTAATTGAGTCTTTCTCTGCTAATTTATCATTATCTCTTTCGAACAGATCAGTTTACGTGACAAGCCTCCCGTTGTGATGGATCTTAGAGAGGTGGAAAACGACATTCAGACTCTGTACATAAAATCAGCTGTGGACACGTTTGAGTTTAAGGCTACCATTGCACAAGATGGCGGCACAGTGGATGGACTCATTCGGTATCATCCCTTCCTTTATGACAGGGAGACTTACCCTGAGGACCCTAATGCTGTGCAAGGTATTCAAACTCTTGAATAGGACAATTTAGAGCTTTAGATCAAAACTTTGGATTTCAATGTTTGTCTTTCGTCCATCAGGCCCTGATGATGAAGAAGATGGTGATAATGAGCCTGGAGTCCTGCATCAGGAAAGAAGGAAAAGGCCAATATTTGACTGTTTCTGGAACGGACGGCTCATACCTTACACCACAGTGCCTGAGTAAGTACTTCAATTATTTTAGCTTATGTTAGAGCAAGAAAATGTACACAGTCTATGGAATGGGCTTATTTGGTTTTTTTGCGAAATTCAGATGAGGACATTTATAATAATGAGACCGGAACTTTGGTCAGAATGTACATAATATAAGCCGGTTAATTGTTTTTCAAAGTAAAAGAAGAGTACAGGATACACAAATTCTAATTAGGGATGCTCAGATCAGGGTTTTTGAGCCGATCACCGATCATAGGGTGGGTGGGGGCTATCAAATCAAATCAAGTTTTATTTATAGAGCACATTTAAATACGATTTTTGGTCGAGCGAAAGTGCTGTACATGTAATAAAAGCACACTACTAAAACATAAGAAAGAAATATAAAAACAAAACATAGGGAAATGTCAGGAGCCAGCCCATTTAGGGCTTTGAAAACAAATAAAAGGAGTTTAAAATCAATTTGGAACGGAATTGGCAGACAGTGTAGTGATTCAGAATTGGGGTGATGTGGTCACGCTTTTTTTGGCCAGTCAAAAGACGTGCAGCTGCGTTCTGGACTAGCTGCAGGCGTGTAGTTGAGGCCTGGTCCATACCCACATACAGAGCGTTGCAGTAGTCCAGTCTCGAGGTAACAAAGGCATTAATAACCATTTCTAGGTCTTTAAAAGATAAGATATCGAAGGTCACTCCAAGGTTCAGGACAGAGGGGAGAATGTTTTTGTTGAGAGCCCAGAGTATCAACCGGAGAGGCTGGAGGCTGGGGTCCAAAGAAGATGACTTCTGTCTTGGTCTCATTGAGGTTGTCCAGGATTTGATCTCTGTCAAGCAGTCCATCAACGGCTATAGTGAGTTATTGACGTTTGATTTGAGAGGCTATGGGGATCTTCCATTTAAAGTGTTGAATTGTGTAGCAGAGTTTCCGTTAGCCGGTAATTACCGGACTATGACCGGTAATATATGCTGATGTTTAAGACTCATTTAATGCGGCTCATTTTTATTTTGCTTCAGTTTATAATAAGAACAGATCGAAAAGTTCAGATTCATTTTTCAATAAATGATGCACTACAACAAACAACATAATTATTACATTCAAACAAACTACTTGTAGTAGATGAAGTATATTATTCAAAAGTTTACATTAACTTTGGATAATAACACGGGAGAAATAAACGGAGCCTCTCTTTTCCTCTCTCGTTGTGAAGCCATTTTGCCCTACGTTTTTAACTTTTTAAGACCTTTGACCAACAATGTCAAAGGCCATGTTGGTCAAAGGTCTTAAAAAGTTCATTAAAGATTATTTTTGTATTGTTCCACTGTCTGGCAGTAAATGCCCTCCAAGTGCTAATACCACAACTTATGAAGATGAATGTTTTGCATATACAACAGGTGAGCAGAATTCATCAGGTTGCCATGGTCAAAGTTTAGCTCTCTAGAAAGAAAATCCCGAGTACCTTTCATTTAATGAAGGCCAATTAAATATATAATTGGATCTATTGTAAAGAGGCATGTTTTACTAAACTACAGTCATTATGAGTGAAACAGAATGATTAATTAAAATATGAACTGAAAACTGTAATTATGTAGTTAAATATTTACCTTGATTAAAAGTGATGTATAGATTCTGTGTAGGTTTAAGGTGAAGCAGAGTACCAGAGGCAAATGAATCATCAATTGGAATGCAGTTAATGGCTTTGGGAGAAGCAAGGGTGAAACATGCATCCATAAATTCTCTAAGAGCAGGACACTTTCAGAATGGCGATCACTTGGCGAGGTATTTTGAAGTCGAAGGAAAACAGAGTAAGAAGCCCCTCAGATGACATCTTATAATAATGCATTCCATTTTTTATTAGAGCGCTTTGAGCACCTGCAAAAGCGCTCTACTCTTTCAACATCAGAGTAGCACATGATAACAAAGGCTTAACTCTAACTGTGTATGTAAGAGAATAGCTAACTGGTCCCAAACTTAAATCCCCTTAGCTACCATCTAAACATCCCCACCATAAAACCATAAAATCCCCTTGTCCTTGTACCATTTTCATATCCCTCTTTTACACTTCCTTTGGCCCTCCTGCAATGTAAATCCTTAACATATGTCTCTGTTAAACACATACAAGACTACAAATACAATTTGAACAGTGTAAAAGGCAATCGGAGTATAAGACAATATGTTTTAAATGATTATATGATAATCTGACACAACGGGACACTGTTCTGGGAACTGGTTGTACCATATGCTCTGTATGTGATGACTTCTTCCATTCTTTCAAGCATAATAAATACACGTATCCTGATATTGAAGCTCAAGCCGGTGACGATATTTTTCTAACAGTCATATCAAACTCTTTAATTGACTGTCAGTTATAAATCTGAAACAATCTGAAGACTTATTTATTTGGCACTGCTGGTCTGCTTACATTGCTGCCATCCATGTGTTTTACAGGTTTGACTGGTGTGCTCAGAGTACAGGAGTGAAGGAGCTTGCAGAGTGTTACAGTCGGATTTCAGGGGTGCTCTTCACTGACGACAGATTCCCAGTCAGCACCAACAAGCTCACCTTCATGGAACTGGAGCTGAAACTGAAGCACAGGGACACTTTCTTCACACGCATTCTTAAGGGACAGGTAGTCATTAGAGACCTTTTGTTTTTGTTACCAAACTTTGCAGCCCTACATTCAACATTTGTACTTTTTTAGCACCAGTTTAAGATGTAGATCTATATTATTATATATATTTGAGTGCATAATAGTTCGTACTAGCAATAGATATCATATTAACATTGATCAGGTTACTGGGTATTGCTTTATTTCCATGTCCACAGAAACAAAGAGGTAAAATTCAGAAGGAATTCACGCAGTGGCTAAAGAACTGTCATGAGAAGTGGGACAAGCAAGTGAAGTTCCTTAACTTCAAGAAGACCATCACACGAACTGAATTGACTAAGAAAATGCAGTATCCCTGGGCGACATTCACCTCCATCGAATGGGACGGCAAAATATACTCAAAAGGCCAACTTGTAAGCTTTTGCTTTTACATATGTACTTTCGGGTTATTCTCCATTCTGTATTGATGCCCACATACTTCTTCATACAGGTGAAGTCTCAGAAAACGCAGCCCATTCTCTATGGCCACGTGGTGCGTTTCTTGCTGTATGGACAACATGAAGAAGATGTCTTTGCCACAGGGGGAGAGGTGGAAATTTGTATGGTAAGAAGACAATTATTAGTAATCCTTTATCTCAGTCTTAGTACTTTAAGGATTCAATAAAGGACAAAACTGAGGCTGATATCAACCAACAAATCTGTTTCCTAGGAACCCAAAGCATTTCACGACAAGATCAAGACCATACCCATTTCCAAGATTGACAAGAACGCCACTTCCGAAGCCATCCAGAAAAACATTGACAATGACCTAGCCAAGTGAGTAAGCAGACAGGGGAAATGCTCTTACACTGCTAGCATAGTCAACATTTACACCCTTTACAGAGCTCCATCCTCTCCAATATCCCACTTTCTAACATTTGTTGGAAGTAATTTGTTTTACGATGCTTAATTTCCCTACACCGTATCTCACTCTCCTGACTAGTTGTGGTACTTAACCCTTGAGGAGATTTAATCAGCTAATGGTATTTGTTTGTGCCAGGCTTCCAGAGTTTCTGAGCGTGAGCTGGCCTGAAGGAGACCCCTGGCTAGAGGGTGGCGCTCGTCCAGCTGGGACGGCGTTAGGTAAACTGTTGCATTTTCTGTGTACAACACCAGGTCAAATAATACAATTGTTCTTTTTTCCAAATGTTGTTTTGCATAATTTCAGGGCCACTCAGCATCAACATAATGAACAAGAAAGAAGACTCTATATCCCAGATGCCAGCAGTTGGCCAGGGAGCTGGGAAAAGACTCATTATTGAGCTCAAAGTCTTTCACCATGGTAATAAGCCTGGTAAGCAGTAAGGAAGTAAGAGGGGAACATTTTTTCATTTGAAAACCAAACAGTGATCAAACTATTAAAGAGTATGGGTGTAAACGGAAGGAATCTGTTATTTTATGATATCTAAAAACTATATTATAAAACTTTAATTCAAAGAGATACACGCTTGATGTGGAATCATCATAACTACAGGAGTTTTTTTTTATGTTTACCTGATTCCTCACAGAGCTGCTACAAATAGTAATTATGATTTAAATTATGGATTTATTTGTACATACTTGGTTATATTATGATTATATTATCTTTTTAAAATGATGAAAAATTGCTTTTTTTAAATAATTTTCTCAAAGCTAAAGTTGGTACATTGAAATTTGATACATTGAAAATAAAAGTCTGCTAACCAAAAGTATTCCATCTACCGCCCGAAAAAAGCAGCTATTTGAAAATGCAATACTAGCCAGCTGTACTTTGTTCTAGTTGTTTCTAAGTCTTTGCTGTTTCGATTTTTGGTGCACAGCTTAAACTAAACTCTATTTATATTTTCATTTGCAGGTCAAAAAAAAGAAGTCTTAAGTCTTGCTACCCCTACTTCAGCAAAGTTTTTCTGGTTCAAAAAGATGGGTACGTTCCATTTTATTTGTGTCAGTTTCATAATTATTGGTTTGAATTTTGAATGTCCAGAAGTATTTGTCTCCGGAAAGATCATTTATCAAGTTGCAAACATTTCACCCTTGGCAGAGATGCTGACCAGCCTGGGGGAGTATACTCTGATACTGAGGACTCTTATCAACGAGAACAAGGCAGACAGCTTTGGGGGCAGAGAGCTCCCGAGCTACAAACTCAACTTCACCATCAAAGGTTTGAAACACAAGGAAACTTTAGCTTCTCATAATCATTAACCATTCTGAATGCCATAATCACACATGTCCATTGTTTCCATCCTTCTCAGAGGGAAAGGCTGAGAGTTTTGTCATTGGTACAATGAGCTCCAGTGTTCGCGTGGGAATGCTCTTTGACATCCCTCTGCAGATAAAGGACGGTTACGACCACCCCACAGTGCCCCCTCCGGATTTCAAACCTATACTCAAATGCAGGTGGGTCCCTTCACCCTAGTTTTGATTTGTTTCCTTTTTTTTGTTGCCGTGGACAGCTTCCTTAGAAGACCCCCTTTTATTCTAACTGAATGAAATGCTGTTTAGACATGGCTTTACTTATTTAACTGATTTGTATATATTTCAGTATCATAGGTTTATCTTAAATGTGATCATGTCTTTAATTTGCAAGATGTTGGATATGCTGGCCCCTTTAACAACATTTTCCTTATTATTATTATTACTTAGTGGCCTGACTTCACTCAGTTTCGACAAAACGGAAAGCAGTGGGACGACGTTACACATCAGACGTGTCAAAGCAAGTGGAAAAGTCTTGAACCTCCTACAACCAAAGGTTAGAAAAACAAGATGCTCTTAACTCAGAAGAAATTGGTTTGCTAGAACTAAAGTTTGTTTCAAGTGAAAAGCAAACTTGTCAAATATATCACTTTTCAGCCCTGTAGACAAAACTACAATATTTGACACAAAGTGCTACTGGTTGATACCCAGGAAAAGATCCCACTGCTTCTTAACCTCTGTTATTTCATTTCCATCCTGTTTATGCCGCAGACATATGATCTGAAAGTGACCCTGCCGGGCTTGACGCAAAACACAGAGACTATCAAGTTCAGTCTTCTTCCTGGTAAGACGGTTTGTGCTGCGAGAAATTATGATGGATAATCATTTTCTATTCGTAGCTTTTTCGTTGCTGGTGTTATTACATTTCAAACAATCAACTTATTGCCTGCTGAATATTACCTGGGGGGTTGGTAGAGATTTCAGACGTAAATCAGGTGCGGTTTAACTGGTTTGCTACGAACATTTAGACAATAATCAAACCACCTTGTTGTCAGCAGTCCTCCTCATCTTTTTCTACCTGTCAATTAAATATTCCTCGTGATATTTGATAAAAAAAAAAAAAACTGGGCTTTTTTTCAGGTACTGCACACTCCATCCACATCACACCAGAAGACAAACCAATCAAAGTAGAGAATGGAAAACCTGTCTTGTTTAATGTTGAGATCCACGATGAGGCAGGAAACATCACAGCTAACTCCAAACAGATCGTTCGATGCGAGGTATGGGGGGGTGTGAATGCCAGGAATGAATCTCTATAAAAACGGTCATGTTTTCTTATTTGTGGGCCTGCTCTATTTACTTCCCCTAATATAATCTGAACACAAATAAACAGTTTTGCATTGCATCCTTTTATCTGGCCCTTAGGTTCAGGGGTTTCCGGGAGTGGCTACTGACTGCAGCAATTCAGGAGCCGGACAGCTCATGATAAATACCGTAAACTTGAAAATAATCAAGGGACAACCAGAAAAACTCCATGTTCAATTTGAGATGCCCGTAAGTTTAAAAACTCCACAACAAAAAATCCATAATGTAATCTTTATCACGATGTGTCAACCCCTTCTCGGTTTTCCAACAAGAGTCAGAAGAAAGTCAAGCCGGTGGTTAGGGAGCTGGAGGTGGTGCCGAGCAAAAGAGTCTGCCGCATGGAGATCTGCAGCAAGGACGATAAGAACTTGGTACTCACGGACAACGAAAAGATACTCTGGCTGGCTGGAGGCCTGATGGAAAACCTCTTCTACAAACTGTACGATGAGGCTGGTAGAGACGTTCCCCTCACGGCTGAAATAGCCTCCAAGATAAAGGTGTGTCTCGCATATATGTGTGTTCCTCTCCTGTTGGTTTTGTAAATGGTGTGGGGATAAATAAATAAAAAGAAACCATGCTCACTCGTTGTTTTTTTGAACATTTCCTAGCTTGTTACTGACTTTTCCTTTGTTTATTATGACTGTGTTTAAGGTTAACTGGACAGGAGATGTACGTCTGAGAGATTTGGTCAAGGGGAAGCTGCCGGACCTACATGTGCCCTCTCAGGTGCAGGTGGAGCGCTTCTTCCAGGTCTCCTACCAAGACCAGAATGTGTCAGTCTGCTTCCACATCATGTAAGGCACATCTTCTCTCTACACTGTGATTCTGTGATGCAAACTGAGAAGCATAGTTTGTTTTTAGAAATATGCTTGATTGCTTTCTTGTTTGGAGTTGAGCTGAGAAGACTGATACCTTCATGTCTGTGTAATAAGTATGCATGCCGTTTATTAGCTTAGCTTAAAGACTAGTGAGGAAAAGATTAAGCTAGCTGAGCTCTGTCGGGAGGGCAAACAATCCCCTGTTAAGTTCATTCATTGTCACATATTTCCTGCACAGCTTTATATTTAAGAAGAAGATTTTCTCATCTAACTCCTGCATTAAACATATTTGCCCTAATTGTCAAACATTTATTTTGATATCCAGGCTGGTATCTTTCAAATCCACATCCCTGCTTGTTTTGTTTGTAGACCACAGCCTGATGAACCAAAGCGGCTGAAAGCAACTTTACTGAAAAGCACAGTGAAGCTCGGGGAAGTCATACCAGGAAACATCAGTTAGTGTGAACATTATCAACAATACATCTGATTTATTAGGATATGTTTGACAGCTTCACGAGACACATCTTTTTTTCTTTTCTTTTACAGGCTTGGAGCTTGTGGACCAGTATGATAATGTAACAAAGACGCTTACCTCCGACTCTAAGAACCACATGGCGGTGACAGCTGAGGGTCTGGACCAATCGGCCGTCACCTTCCAATGGCAGGTATGAGAAAAAGACACTCAACCTTACAGAGGACTTGTGCGACAGAAATGAAGCCCTGAATGGAAACATTGTCTTTCACCCATGCTGTCTTCAGTATCTTAGCTTTCCCCAACATTTATCAGGCTAAGCTCTTCCTCCTACATCCTGTGACTCGCCATGGGGGGAAGCTCTATCTCTCCATCCATGACACCATAACAAAGCCAAGCAGAGGCTATACTGTATGCATGAGCAAGCAAGGTTATCAACTTGAATGGCACTGATAAGGAGCACCTCCCAAAGTGCATTGTCAGTCTCTGCGTGGCACCAGCTGCATTCCTGACGGATTATACTACAACACTGCCTATCTTTGATTTATTGCCATGACATCTCCATACCTTGTTCATTTATGGGCGGTGCAAGGGGCAAGGTGTGTTGTTAAATGCCACCTGATGAGTATTTCCTTATTATATACTCTATGGCTCATTAAAAAGCATGTTCTTTTCTTGTAAGAGATACAGCAACTCATTTGATAATTGTGTTGCTCATTTAATGAGTTGTTGGGCAGCTATTCTGGTTTCTTGTTATGCTGATTTATTACTACCACAGGGCAATAGTGTGCATTGTATCCCACTACATTTGTTCTTTGGCTACTTTTCTTTGATTAAGATTTTTTAATGATCTATAAAACAAAGAAAAGCAGTAACTTCTCGCAACAAGACACCATTGTTGCCTATTTGCCTTGAAAATCATTTAAAGCGATTCATTCTTTATTACTGTAGTGATATTAATGAATTAATTTAATTAGATATTGATACATTTTCTATCAATTTAAATTAATCTTAATTAAACTCCTTGAATAAATAATGATGATCCAACTTTATTGTATTTTCTTCTAAGTTACACTTCATATAATCAAAAAAATGTATTTCTAGATTGTGTTTCCAATACTTTTACTCAAGTAAATGATCTGGATACTTCCATAACTGTGTAGATATACTGATAATAACTGATGAATTAACCCTCACTCTCTCATGTGTGTTGACATCAGGAGGGCAGCAGTTCTGTTCTGGTGTTGGGGGTGCAGTTCAAGTCGGGGACTCTTGGCCCCAGAGAGATCTGCTTCACCTACAAGAAATATGAGGAGCGCGTCATAGTAAAAGTGACCGCTGGAGTCCCTGCACAGCTTAAACTAGTCAGTGGTCCAGTGCAGGTAAGACAGGAAGTTACCGGAGAGAGGGATTCAGATCCTTATCACCTCTTCCCTGGTTACAGCTCAATAGATTGGTGCAGTCGTGACGCGAGAAGAAAAAAACATTTCGTAGTATTGTAGAAAATAAGATCTGTGGCGGACAGGTTTATGCTACTAAATTCCTTTTTTTTAATGTAGTAGGATAGTCTCCACATATTAAATAATATAAAAGTTGAATCGTAAATACATTTGCCAAAAGAAAATGCTACAAACGAACTAAATCACAGTTGCATGATTTTACGTCGCCACCGCTAAGCAAGTGTTTTTGATGTATTAGAAATAAACGTAAAACTCTCCTGAGCTTCAATTTAAGACCTCATTTGGGAATCTAAACAAAAACACAATCAAAACATTTTTGACTTTGAGACAAGGGAGCCCCGAAGTGCTAAAAATGCTAACTGGTTAATGAGTCATTCCTGCACCACTCTATAATAACATTTACAAGAGAACCCCTTTGATGTTACCTCAGTGTTATATTTACAGCACCAACTATCTGTCTGAGCTCCTCTTTTGTATCTATCAGCCTCTGCAGGTGTTGAATGACCAAGGCATCGACACACCGTTTGTTGTCCAGCTGTGTGACGAGTGGGGGAACACCTGCTCGGACCAGAGGGTGGTGGTTCAATTGAGGTCGTCACCACAGGCACTGAAGGTTAGCTTTACAAGCAAATACCAACATGTAATATTTGCTTTGTTCCATTTCAACTTTCCAGCAATGGCCAGGAACTTACTTCTGATTGAATGAGATCTTGTTTCTTTAGGTGAAGTCATCTGTAGTTTCACAACCTGTGAACGTGGAAGGGAAAGCCTCTTTCACTGTTACCAGTTTGAGCGGACCAAAGTGAGCGCCATTGTTTTTTTAATTATCATAATGCAAAAAAAATCCCAAATCAAAGGTTGTCATCCACATTTCCAGTAGTGTAAACATGACGTATTCCACAAGTTACTAGTTTAAGTGTTGTTACTCTGTTGGTCCAATAGGGGGTACTATCAGCTGGATTTTAAAGGGTCCCTCGACCGCAAACCCATCCCTGGTCCCTCAGTGAATATCACCATCACTCCTGATCCCAACAAACCTGTGAGCCTGTCCGTGGTGTACGACAACAATGCAACGTTTCCTGCAGGAGGCGTCTTCCCAGGTCTGCATCCCTATTGTTTCTCTATTCTCTCTCCATCTTGTTTAGCATCTCTTAGCAAACTAAGCATCTTGTTGTCTTTTTAGTCTTCTCTGTGACGGTGGTGTCTGATGAAGGAAGCCCCATTACCACTTTCAATCCTGCTGCTGCGTCCATGCTGCTGTGGAAGGGAGTGCCATCAGGAACAATTCCACCAAAAACGGTAAGTGGCTGACTAGTCATGGGGAATGTCTCTGACTTTCATTTGCTTAAAGTACATCCTTAATTGTTGTTATATTCTTCTCTCGTCCAGGCCACTGAGCTGAAATGCAGTAAACCCATGGAGAACCAGAAGAGCGACCGTTTTTACTTTAGGTAAAATGCTTTCATCTGCTTATGTATTTCTCCGAGTTGTTGCAATATTTGAAAAGGAAAAGCTAGATGATGACTGAGATAGCACTCTTGTTTTGATACGATTTAAATGCATCCAGTGAAATTGGCGCAAACAGCTAGCCAGGATCTGTCCAAGAAAGTTAACCTTTGTAATTCTTTCACTACAGAGATAAAGAGATCCCAGAACAAGTTGGAAAACACACGGTCCAGTTTTCTCTACGACTGGAAAAAGTTAAATTCATGTTCAGTGAACAGGTTAGTGGAACCGAAAATCTGGATACATCACAGTGCTTTTCACACACCCAGCATTCATCTGAAATACATGACATAATGTTATCTCATGTCTGTTTAACAGGAAAGTGTTTGTTCAGGTGAGTAGATCATAATCCTGACTCATTGAAAATAATGACTCGGCACTGTTTCCTCTCTGTAGATCACTATAAATGTGGTGGCCAATCAACCTGTCAAACTGGGACCCGCCTCTCAGCCACCCACCCCAGTTGTTTCCTACAGTAAGGTGTTAGCCAACCGAACCTTGGTGGAGAATATGACTCTGAGGATAATGGTGAGACTTCCTCCTCAGAAGGATGTCTACTTTATTGCGAAAGAACAGAAACACTTTTCCCTTTTTAGATACATTAAAATAAGTGACTGTTTATCAGATGGTTTCTTTGTCTGATTCCAGGATTCTTCTGGAAACCCAACGGGGGAAGACCTTAACGGGAAGGTGATCATTTCTATAAAGAACTGCAGCGGCAACAGCAACCAAACCATCCCTCTGTTTGAAGGCAAAACCAAAAGTTTGGAAATTAGCTTGGAAGAAGGAAAGGCACATATCGACGTGAGTAACCATTTGCCGTAGTACACACCACAACCTTTATTTTGGATCGGTGCCATGATGCACATTGTTGTTTAATTTATTCTGCGCAGAGGCTGGCTCTCATGGAGAACAGCCCCGGGGAGAATGGAAGTGCATACACCCTCCTCTTCACACCTGAAGGGCCGATGGTTCCCCTCACCCTGGCTCCCTTTGAGCTGCCCTTCCACTTCTACAATGGTATGATCCGGGGCTAATATTGGTGCATGAGATATGACTCAGATTTCACAAATAATGTTTTAGTTATGTGCAACTTAAGTCTGCATTCTTTCTGTGATTTGAACTACAATCATCTTCCTTTTATCTCTCTGTTTTAGATGCAGACAACCAACGGAAAATGTCTGAGCTGTCCAAGAAGAAAGATGATCTCACTACTGCTGTTCATGCAGATAAAGAGTTATTTAACACTTATGGACAACTCCTTAGTGTGCTGACCTGTAAGACTATATTACATATTTTGTATTTGTTCCATCTATATTTTGTTCTACACAGACACGTGTTTAGAGTTGGGTTTAAATCACATTTCAGTCGGACAACTCACGTGTTTATTTGAAATGTTTATGAGAAGCAGCATATGGTTTGACACCATCTTTTTTTAACGTTTGGTATTACGGACACACTATAACTGGTACCAAGAGAGTATAGAGTTAAACATTCCGCGCCTTTTCTTTTGTGTCTACCCATTTATATTTGAAATTCTCCATAATTGCAAGTGCTTCTTCCCTCACAGCTCATCACATCGCTGCAAGTCACAAAGAGACTTCGATTAGAAAGGAGCTTCACAGGAGGAACATGGAAACAACACAAACCGTATGTGTACCATTTGAACTCTATACACAAGTATTTTCTGTACATGTTGAAATTTGGATCTCATCTATACACATAATCAAGAACTGACATTTACATATCTTCCGTTTGTTTTGTTCTAGATTCCAAATTTTGACAGACTCATAACTGAGAAGCGTGCTGAAATTGAAAAGATAATGAAAACACGCAGAAGAGTTTGCTCCCTCCAGGATAACTACAAGGGGCAGCAGGATGTTTTGGGATTGGTAATATCATCGGGAAGATGGAATTCTGTTGGATTAGCAGCTTTTGAACCCCAGTTTAATTTCCGGAAACAGTGACCTCGATGCACATATGTCCAATCAATGCTTCTGCTAAATATGTGTATCAGAGAAAACTGTTGTCAGCGCTGTGTGTTCAACCCTTTACCTCTCTGAATGCAGGTCGGCCACCTGGCCTTCGTGCAGGACGATCAGGCTGCGTGGGTTATCTCCTGGCACATCCAGGGGGACATGGACTGTGTCATCACCAAAACCACTGAAGCAGCGAAGAGGATCTTTGACGACACCAGGGGCCGGCAGCAGGTCATGGCCCTCGACAGTGTTTTTGTGAACCCTGGCCACAGGTAAACAATCTGGGTCCATGATAGATTCCTTTTTAAATACAGTGTTTTCTGAGCCCAGAAGGTTTGCAAGCTGTATTTGTGCCCACACACTTCAATGCGATTCATTTCATTATTGCGTGAATTTCCTGGTGAGATTACTGTTCGTCCTTGATTATAGTCTTTCATTGTTAAGCTTTCTCCTTCCCTCAAGCCTTACAAAAACAGTCATTTAAAGATCTTGTGGCACCTCTTTCTTGAACAAATAGCCAATAAGGACAGCTTCTGTGTAGTTTAGGCAATTATATTTATACACTTCAATATTAGGAAACCACAAATTAGCCTTAAGGGCCTTAACAACTGGATAAGGAAAATGTACTCCAGGAAGAACCACAGGAAGGACTTCCCTCCCAAGACGAACATTCATGCGGCATAGTAACCAAACAAGAAAAATTACAGGATGAAAAAAACCAATTATAAATAGATTGTAAACACATATGAGGTCCTGCTTTCGTTCATCAGATAACATACTGTACATTTGAATTTAAAGAAATCCAGCATATCAAAACTCGGAAACTAGGGGCAATTACCAGCAAATGACCAGGTTCGGTCATCCACCATTACCACCATCACCTTCTCCGGCCAGGACATTACCCTCTCCTCAACAGTCACCAACCTGGGTGTGAAAATGGACGCCCATCTCACCTTTGAGGCCAGGGGCGGACTGGCCATCTGTAGAATCTGGAGAATCAAAGAACGGCCGGTCGCCAAGGGCCGTTGGCGGCCGGCCGGCCCTTTAAAAAAAAAAAAGAAAAAAAAAAAGTTTAACGTCATCATTTAAATTGCGCTGACGGCCGACAGAGGGCGACAGCGTCCGCTAATGCAGTTGTGTGGTTCTTATCTGTCAAATAATCACACACGAAGAAGAAAAAAGACCGGACACACGAAGAGAAGGGATTAGACGCCGCGGCAGACAGGAGAGGTTTCTCAATACTCAAATTTTCCCCTCCTCGACTCCTTTCCTCGACTCCTATCCTCGATACTTAGTCCCGCCCACAGGAGATGCGAGCGGAGGACTGAGGAGGGGAACCGAGGAGAGAGGAGGGGAAGCAGCAGGCGGTTAGAGAATTTGAGAACTCCTCTCCTCTGAGCGGTCATTTTAAAGAGACGTCCATCGATGATGACAGGAGGCACAGCAGCCCTCTGTCTCATGGACAGATGTGTTCATGACCACTTATATATTTACTTTAATTAATTGACAGTGCGGTATAATGAGACAATAAAAGGCTACAGATGCGGACATACACACACACATATTTATATAAATATATACAATTTCAGAATCAAACAAGTATGAGAGCACTCTCATAATAACGTAACACAATCAGAGACTGGATATATCCCCCCCCTCTCTCTGGTCGCTGAAATGGGGAATTTTAAATTACGGGCCAAAAGTTGTATTTACAAGTATTTAAAGTAAGCATAGGATACCAAACCAACCGAGACCCGTCTGTCCGCCGCATCTACGCACTGTACAACACACACACCTACACACTGTACCACACACACCTACACACTGTACCACACACCTACACACTGTACCACACACCTACACACTGTACCACACACACCTACACACTGTACCACACACACCTACACACTGTACCACACACACCTACACACTGTACCACACACCTACACACTGTACCACACACACCTACACACTGTACCACACACCTACACACTGTACCACACACCTACACACTGTACCACACACACCTACACACTGTACCACGCACACACTACATAATGTACCACACACACCTACACACTGTACCACACACCTACACACTGTACCACGCACCTACACACTGTACCACGCACACACTACACACTGTACCACACACTACATACTGTACCACAAACCTACACACTGTACCACACACCTACACACTGTACCACGCACACACTACATACTGTACCACACACCTACACACTGTACCACACACCTACACACTGTACCACGCACCCACTACATACTGTACCACACACCTACACACTGTACCACACACCTACACACTGTACCACGCACACACTACATACTGTACCACACACCTACACACTGTACCACACACACCTACACACTGTACCACGCACACACTACATACTGTACCACACACCTACACACTGTACCACACACACCTACAGCTCCTAAAGCATAATCAGGCTACAGCCGTTGTGTATTTTATTATGTGAAGCACTAAATGGTCTTAGAAAGATATCGACTCTTTCTTTGTAGATATCTACTAAACTAAAGCAAATAGGCCTAAAGAGAGTACGTCTGTTATACTGTCATATATATTTTACACACTGCTCTGCTTTCTGCACGGACCTCACAGCTGTTCTCACATCGCGTCGCGATGAAAGCAGTTACTAAAATAATAACCAGGGGATGCATGCAGAGCTGTCATTGGCTGAGATAAGTCCGGCCGTGCGTCACTCCTCCACCATTCCCGGAAATGCATCCGTGGAGGAGCCGTGGAGGACCCATCAGTGTCTCCTCGGTTATAGCTCCTCCAGAGAGCCTCCTCGACGCTCGATGCTCGGTCCTCGAAGTGCATTTAGAGAAATTAGATGTCCTTCAACATGGCGCGCTGAAATTCATTTCCAGGTCACTACCGGAGGACCGAGGAGTCGAGGAGGGGAAATTTGAGTATTGAGAAACCTCTAGGGAGAATGAAAAAACATGAATAAAAATCAAAGAAAACGAAAAGAAAAAGGTGGGGCCGAGAAGGCAAGAGAAAAAAAGGTGAAGTCACTCGCAGGTGAAGCATATACATGTCGCAAATTGACAGACCTTTTTGGCAGCAGCGCTGCTACAAGCACTATCAGCAGCAGCTTAGAACAAGTGCAAGATGATGAAGAGGATGATGAGGGCGCGAGTTCAGATATATAGCCAGCCCCCTGCGTTCATGATGAGGGACAGAGTTGAGCTGCTGGAAGAACCAGCTCAACTGGCACATACAAGTGTAGGGCAAGAGCAAGAGGTGGGTGAGAATTTTCCCTTGAACTCAGTGGCGTTTTCTCCTGGAGGCCAAGGGAAGCCTGTTTTTTTGGATTGTAGTTATAATTTTAATAAATAAATAAAAACACTTCGTTTGGTTTCGGTAATTATTCTGCCAGCCCATCTCTCCCCCATTCTCATTGAGTATTTTACAAAGAGTGAAATAGCGCCCCTCTAGATGATGGCGCCCCTCTAGATGTTATAAACCCGCAGGTCCGCTGCAACTCTTATTACTTTTAAATCCAGGCTGAAGACTTTTCTTTTTGTCGCTGCTTTTAATTGAACTATTCATATCTTAGACTGCACTGTAACTTTTATCCATGTATTTGTTCTTTTAATGTTTATTTTATTAACTCTTCTTTTTAATGACTGATTTGAAATGCCATTTTCTCAATGTCTTTCATTTTTTGTAAAGCGCTTTGAATTGCCTTGTGTTGAGAAGTGCTATATAAATAAACTATATAATATAGTGCTATATAAATAAACTTGCCTTGCCTTGCAAACACTGTTTCACAAACTTGGTGACAGTAGATTGCACTGTCTGTTGCGAGAGGAGGCTAGCCGAAATGGGCTTCCCTTGGTGAAAAGAAATTGAGGGATTGACCAATCAGATGAGGCTCACGTAATGCCTCACAATCCAATCAAATCGCATTAACTTCAGTTCGTACTGTAACTGTCATCACCGCCCTTAGAAAGTAGCAAGCAACTGAAGCAAGTGCAATTATGGAGGGTGGAGATTTGGAGTATTTCACCAAAAATAATTTTACTAAACTTCCGCTACAGCAGCAACTAAAAATGAAATCTGATGACAGGCCAATTCCCAAACTGGAGCTGTGAACAGAGAGGAAAAAAGGAGTGAATCGGACGTAAAACTTTAAATAATAAACAGCGGATTTCTAACATTTGACATTTCATGTGGCCGGACTGGGTCAGTTTCCAGGGCTGAATTTTAGTCCCAGTCCGCCCTTGTTTGAGGCTCACATCAAACAGCTGTGCAAGAACTCCTTTTATCACCTCAGGAACATCGCCAAACTCCGCCCCACACTTACTCTGTCTGACGCCGAAAAGCTAGTCCACGCCTTTGTCTCCTCCATTCTGGACTACTGCAATGCACTCCTCATCGGGATCCCTAACAAAAGCATCCAGAGGCCCCAATACCTCTTATTTATTTATTTATTACCCCCTTTTTATTTTATTTTACACTACATTACATTACATTACTTATTATTATTTTATTTCTATTGCTTTTTATTAATTTTACCGTATTATGTAGGTTTAGGTTTTTAAAAAAAAAATTTTTTTTAATACTGTTCATGCTCACGGCTTGTTGCACTTCGGGATTTGAAGTCAAATATGGAGTGCTTTATAAATGAAACCCATTATTATTATTATTATTATTATTATTAAAGTAAGAAAATCTGAAAATACATCTGCCTCCAGTTTTGATTGTCCGAACTGAGAATTTATTATGATTTTTTTCATTTTGGTTAAATGATAATAGTGACTAATTATTATAAATAAGACAGCTACTTAAAGAATCACACCAGTTAAAAAAAAAAAAAAGCTATTTTCAGAAAACCATACTCCATATGTATCGTATTGTCTAACCAGGAATCTCAAACCCAAACATATTTAATACATGTTTTTATTATTTTTGGGGAAAAGCAGCAACTGCAACTATTGCAGTCCTCTTTGTTTGAGTCATTACACCAATCATGTATCATAATAAAGTTTTGGAAATGTTTCCACCTCAGGGATTCTTCGGGAAATCAATCAAAAAACACTTGTATGGTCCTTTTATAACAATTTTTAGAACCTCTCAGTCTCTTTACTAATTTATGAATTTCTTACAGACCGTTGCCGCACATGGGGAATGGCTGCATGCTCTTTGATCCCCCTGGAAACCCGGTCTACGCCAAAGACCTGCTGCTGTACACCGAAGACCGGGACCGTGACATGGGTGAGCGGCCTCCAATGGATGCTCACTGTGACTCTGCCTAGTTATTGCAGATCCAGCCCAGGTTTTCTGTGGGTTTCCGGAGACTTCCCAGGTCTTTTTGTGTTTGCTGTTGTTGGGGTATTTCCTTCATGCCCCCCATTACTCCTGCTGGGTAAATGGTTCCACCTGGGACCTCACAAGAGTGGAGGTGTTTCCTCACCATCACTGGAGCAGAAAGTAGGCCTCTTGTGCCACATTAAAAAAACAATTTAGGGATTTTCTGCATTTAAAAGAAAAAGTTGCTTAGAATATTTATGGGTCATATTTACGTTGATTGCCAAATACATGTATCAGTAGCAATTTCAAATAATGTATTCTGCTTTAATGTCTCTGATTGTGAAAGTTTTACTAGTAAAACAGGAATGTTTTAGATTTGTCGATTTTGACGGTTTCCTGTTTGCCTTTCCTTTGCAGCTTTTAAAAACATCCTCGGAGAGACAATTCTGATTGATGACCTGGACTCTGCTAACAACTACAGAAAGGCGGTGAGTGATGCTGAGGGTGAAGCCGTGCCACTACATCCAGCGGCCTGTGTTTTATTATCCCCACTTAACTGTGCCTTTTACTTACAGGTGGTGCAGAAAAAGAAGCCATGTCCCACCATCCTGACCAGGCAGGGGGACAGGGTCAGCTCCAGGGGCAAGTTTGGAGGAAGAAATAACAAAGCCCAACCAATCGAAACATTAAAAGTGTTTGGAGCCCCCCTCCCACAGCATTACTTTTTACTTAAGGACCACATAGGTGACATCTCTCAGAATAATATTTCATAGTTCCTTTTTGGTGTTCTTATAAGTGCAATTGTGCCTAAATTCTCTCGTTTTGTTCTGTAGACCTGCTCACTCAACAACGCTCAGCTCTGGAGAAGGTGGATCAGGCAGCAAAGGATCGTGACCATCACTTAACTACAATGAAGTCTCCTGAAATGCTGAGAAAGGTGCAAGAAATGGAGGAGAGAAGGAAGCAGCTGGAAGAGATTGAGAGACAACTCGGTATGTTTGTTGATCTGAGAGTAAGGGCAGTGAATACATCTATACAAATATTTTCATTTTCAAGTTCATTTGTAACGAGTCTGTTTTCTACGTCTAGTGTCGACCCCAGTCAGACCATTGAAACGGGCTCTTGATAACGCTGGAGAGCAGTCCGGCATCAATCCCAAGAGATCGAGCAGAGATCCACGCCTGAGGTCCACAATTCCAACCTGATATTTTGAAAGCAAACCTCTTTGGCTTAATGTCGTGTTCTTGTGAAGTTGTTTGTATGTTCCCTTTGTACAGATTTGTTCTTTTTTTACACTGTTTTATTTAAAAATCTTATGATGGCATGTTCAAGCCATGACGTTGCTCAAAGAACATTTATATTCTTTCTATTAAAAAAAAAGTAAGATATCACTTTCCATGTGTCATTATTACTACTCAATAACCTCAGTGAAACTTAAAATATATTCTTAGTTTTAGGGATATGTGCAGACAATTGCTGACAGATGCGCACCTTTTACCCACGGGATAATTACGGTGACTTTTTATAAAGAACACAATCATTATCTAAATGTAGTCCTCCGGAAAGTATGCAGTCCTATGACATTGTGTTCTTAGATGCCGAAGGTGTGTGTGTGTGTGTGTGTGTGTGTGTGTGTGTGTGTGTGTGTGTGTGTGTGTGTGTGTGTGTGTGTGTGTGTGTGTGTGTGTGTGTGTGTGTGTGTGTGTGTGTGTGTGTGTGTGTGTGTGTGTGTGTGTGTGTGTGTGTGTGTGTGTGTGTGTGTGTGTGTGTGTGTGTGTGTGTGTGTGTGTGTGTGTGTGTGTGTGTGTGTGTGTGTGTGTGTGTGTGTGTGTGTGTGTGTGTGTGTGTGTGTGTGTGTGTGTGTGTGTGTGTGTGTGTGTGTGTGTGTGTGTGTGTGGTGTTGTGTCTATATTGGAGGTGGTCCTGAAACGTCATATCCAAGGACGCTGGAAGGAGGTTGTAAACTGCGCTATTCAGAAAGGGAACAGCCGGTGGTGCCTTCACTGATCATTAGAACACAGTATCTCAAATACTACTTTTGAGTCTCCCGAAGGGAAACATTTTAACAATGAAGCGCGGGATCTGTGGACTTTTTCACTTTTTAATAACGTTTCCTCTCGTCAGTGGAACACCATTCCAACATAACATGTTCCAGAGGAGATCATATTCTGGCTCTGGAACGCGCCAAAGAAATAAGTAAGTAATTAATGTATGTGTGTTTATAATATAAACGTCTACTCATTGATTGGGTCGTGTATCATCAAGTAACTCTTATTGGAAAGTAAGCAATGCCGTGAATACGCACCGCAATTTTTAAGCATTGAACGTTAACTGGAGATTTTTCTGCAGAAACTGGTGCGCCTACGTTGTGCACAAGAACGTGAGCTGTTCCGTCGTGGGAGGCACGGAGAGTTTCGTGCAGCCGGAACTTTTGCCGTGTCCTCCGGAGCTGCCAAACTGTGAGCAACAAGTGATGTAAGTTCCCAGAATTGCACTGGGTGGAGGGCGAATATTATTTTCTACTGTTAGTATTTTATCAATGTGTGGTTTCTATTATCAACAGCGTGGAGTAAAGCGAAGCACTGACAACATGACTGTGATGTAAATAACCATTTCAGAGATTAATCTGATTTTAAAGTAAAAGTGTTACTACAGATATTCCAAGTATCCAAATATTCTTAGAGTTCAAAACGTAAATGTACTCTTTACGGCAGCTTGAAAACAAGTACTTATGAAGCAAATGGCTGTGATTAAAAACATATATCGACTAGATTTGAATGAGCAAGACATTAATGTGTAAGCATCACCAGTGCAGCAGCAGGATCTATTTCAGCTACTTTATGTAATTCTAGTTTGCTTTTTTATAAAGTTATTTCAAAACGTATTACTATATTGAAATGTTGTTTTAATCTTAATGTGCTATTTAACCAAATACATGTAACTGAGTAGAAGTACAGCATAACATGGACATTTCAAGTAATTTAATTTAATTTTTAAGTAACTCAAAATGATACTTAAATACCAATAATGAGTAAATGTAGCCTACTTATTGTTCTACTCGATTACACTGCACGTGTTTTCTATTGTTGCTTCATTGAAATGGCTCTCTTATATAAATGACATTCATCCTTAGAAGAATCTTTAAAACATGATTAAGAAACCAAAAGGTAATACAGGCATCCGTGTTGAATCTTCATGAATGGCAAAGATGGGCATTCCTCTGACTTTTTTTTGCTTCAGTGTTTTCTAAGCAACAAACACACTTGTGAAATAGTTAATCACCCAGTGGCAGGACTGTGTGGTTAACAGTGGAAATGGTCTAAGCTGCTTCCTGCCATATGCTTGTTTAATTATTGTTTTTATGTGACTGGTGTTTATCTACTGTTAATTTGTCAACAAACAGTGCTGTGATTCCAAGTTTCCATTGTGTTCCTGAAAAGAGTTGCGCAAAGTCGGACCATCTAATGGACTGAATTGTGTCTATTAATTATTATAACAGACCGATGTTCAGCAGGAATTGTGCATTTTTGGATGTTTTTAATGCTTTCAGATATCAGACACAGTTCAGGCCCATGTATAAGATTGCATACAAGACTTTAACAGAGTTGGAGTGGAGGTGCTGCCCGGGTTACCAGGGCCATGACTGCATGGAGGTGAAGGATCTGATGCGGCTCCAAGTAGAGCGTATGCCTCCTGCCCCCTTTGCCTCTGGACATATTCCAGTCCCAGAAGGTGAGAAATCTACCATGAATATATGTGAAACAAATGTATACAGCTTAAAAATGTCAGAAAAAAACATTAATATACCTGTTTCCCATCCCTCCGTCTGTTACTTTTTTCGTTGAAGCTCCAGATCAGCGGACAGAGAATCAGGGGAACCATCCATGGGGACGGGAGGGGCAGTTTGGAGGTCAGACAGGTCAAAGGCCACAGTCGGGTCATGGAGGATCTCAAAGCGAGCAACACCTGGAGGAGGAGGTGCAGCGGCTATCCCAGATGGTCCTCGACATGCAGGCAAGAATGACTGACATGTCTTCCAATCTGAGACTGGATTTTCAAGAGGATGCCAGTAAAATGCTGGCTACGCTGATGAATAACTTCAGACAGCCCTCCAGCGCGAGAGGGGCAGAGAGACACATCGCTCAGGTGCAGGACTTCTCTTTTGGGAGTGAGACAACGCAGATGGACGAGGTCATGAACAAGATCAGCCAGTTCACAGACGATCTGGAGTCCAAGAGCAATGCCCTGGACAACCTGCTGGGTCGCGTCAACAGCCATGAAGGACAGATTCAGCTGTTAATGGAGGCTGCCCAGAACCAGCTGCCCACACCCGCTCCTGCTCCTGCAACCCGTGGTGCAGACCTGCGGGCCTACCTGGACGAGAAGATCAGCGCTCTGAGAGAGGAGTTAATGGAAGGCATGGACATCAAAATAGCAGACATGAAGAACGCCTGCGACTATAAAATCACATCGGTTCAGGAGCAGTGTGAGGGAACGGAAACAAACTATCTCAGCCTGGCCGAGCTCATGGAGTCAAAGGAAGCTGACCTCCGGAAGGAGATCCAGGACCTTAAGACCCAGCTTATTGGTCCAGGAAATGCAGACACCGGTCTTGTGGACATCCATCTGAACTCATCTGAGAAAACTTCACCGTCCCAATGTCTTTCCGTTGAGGTGAAGCTGAAGCAAGAACAGGCAGAGGCCATGAAAGACCTGAGGGACACTCTGGAGAATAAGCTTTTCTCCATGGAAGAAAGACTCACCACCATGTTGGCAAATACCAGCACCAACTCTCCATCTGGGGGTCTTTTAAATGTTGTAGAAAACATTCAACAAGACTTCCAGAGCTGCAGAACTGCTGTAGATGCTGTGGAATCAAGTCTAAAGGCTCACATCGATGGAGCCATGGAGGGCCAACTCCCCAACTCCAGCACCAGCATTGAGCACGTCCACAGCGAGTTAAGCTATCTTAAAGGACGTGTAGGGATTTTGGAGGACTCTCTATCAGATGTAGTCAACCAACAGTCTCAAGTGTTTCTGATCCTCAACTCCACCTGGGGTCAAGTAAAATCAGGGGCTGAGCAGGAGGCCAAGGACCTCCTGGAGCAGCATCAAGAGCTGAGAACCCATCTGGACGAGCTTCGCAGGGAGGTGAACGCTGGGGCCGACCACTGCAAGGGACAAACTGAAGATGTCGGGCAGGAGATTGCGCGCATTGACAGCCGCATTGTTAGTGTGGAGGGTTTATGTGGCAAGCTAGATCCCATCTCCTCTAGCCTCCAGAGGATCAAAGAGGCCCTGAATAAACACGTCACTAGGTTGTGGACTTGTGTCAAACGTCTGAATGGTACGGTCAGCGCTCATGCCCGAGATATTGGAGGACTGAGGGGAACCTGTGAGAACATCCAGAACCAAATCTCTAATGCAGCCACGGACCTCCAGGTGCTAACCAACAGCAATACTGGGAAGACAGGTAAGGTTAGCTATGCTAACACAAACATAATTGCCTTTGGGTTTGGATGATTATCTGAATCCCGCAGCAATTAAACACACTATTCCTCAGGTTAACATATTCAAGGGATTTTCTTCAACAGTCGTAATCGTCTGTATTAACTACTAGTTTATGTTGGCTAATACTAGCTAGCCAGCTTTCCATTTGTTGTTGCTTTTTTATATTGTTACAATACAGAACTGATACAGTTGTATTTTCCATTATACTGTAAATGTTTTCGCTCGGCATAAGTTTCATAATCCCGCTTTCACAAATTGTTTTTCTTGTTTCATTTAAACTAAACCGAATTTGTTGCCCACAGGAGTTTAAAGCGCAGAAGCTTGAGATCGATCAGATCGCTGTCAGATTTCCACGACCTATTAGATCATTGCTTGGACTGTGGTCCATTTGTTGTGTCCTTTTATTGGAGAGGCTCATTGGTGTGTGAGTTGGAGGAAGTTGGATTTTCATTAAACCATGTTCTCAGTTGAAACTGCCAGGGTTGATTGGAGACACATGGTTGATTTAATAGACCCCACTTGTGTTGAGCAATGCCTTGGCATAAAGAAATACTGCTTACTTGGCTTTTTTTGTTGTTGTGTGCATCAAAGTTTTCCTTAATGTGTCCATAAACGCTGTTAAGCTCTTAAGCTATGTTGTTTATTAGACTTTGGTTGGTGTAAGCATATTTTGAGACTAACTGTTCATATTGCTGCATATGTTGCATATTTGTGGTATGAGTCTGCTCATTAATGGTGCCTATGAGGCCCAGCTGGACTCCTCGGACTCCCACAGTTGTAAAGTGAACTAGAAGCACGGCCTTAATATTTACGAGCCAACTCTCTTCCTCTGGGACCGGCTAGTTTTTCAGTCCCTGGTTTATGGCGCAGGTGATGCAGCACATGATCCACTCCAGATTCTCCCGGGATGTGGGCTGGAATAAAAATAGTCCTGGTTCTTGTTCTGGTTCCAGTCCAAGTCAGACCAGAGGATTTGCATCATGATATTTTTGTTATGTCTTGAATCATCTCTATGGCTGCCAGTTTTCTCATTTGTGCCAATGTGATTATTGCCACTCCACCCCGTGCTTGTTGTCATAATATGGCGTTTGATTCATCATGCTGTCATTGGGAAGTTTTGCAAGTTGGAGCACAGTTATTCACGATTTCCACTCATGCTCAGCGATGTCACCGGGGCCATTCTGAACACTGGCTCTGTGAACAAATGTTGGTTCCTTGTTTGTCTTTGCCCTGCTAGCTGCCTCATCCCAGTGCCCCCCACCCCAGCTTATCTGCAGAGTGGAAAAAGCTGCTTGGAGGAGACCATAATAGAGAGCCCTCTGCTCAGCTTATCACAGGGAGCCTTTATATCAGAGCCAAGAGCTTCAGAGTGCTACTGGTTCCACATTACCCATATCCTCTTTTTGCTCCATCTCTTCAGTGTGCAGTTTTTTAAAAACTTGTTTAGCTTGCATGGCTGAGTTCCTTTTCTGTTGAAATAAACAGTGGAAACCCTAAAAGCTGCACCGGGGGTCCCAGGGGCCATTTGTCAATGTGAGGGCCATGATGTCATAGCAGTTGTTAACTCTAAATGAGAGGGTCAGGAAGGGGAAGAAGACAGATGCCAGGGATTTTGTCATTCCTAAAATGATTTTTGTAGCTTTCAGCGCCAATTATGAAGATGTAGCTTACATTTATAATAGCTCGTTGACACAAAATGACTGAAATACATACAGTTTTTCCAAAAATCCCATTTCTTTATTCAACAGTTGGGCGTTCCTGCCAGTGTATGTGCATAACAGTTACTGAATTTTGTGGAAATTTAAACTATCAATAATTGTGCTGAAATTAGATCAATCCATGACATGGTAACAATGCTGTAATAGAAACTGATACCACCTTCAACAAGGCACCCTTTATAATGTTTAAAGTTGTAGCTAATAGTTTTTTTTCATAATAAATACATTGGTTATAAATAATCCATTAATTAATTTCACCTGAATATTTTGCAATTTTTCCCCCCTTAAAGGTAAATGGTCCTTTAGAGTGTGCACCAAAACGTATAAGCTATAAACGGATAATTTAGGTGTCCTGGTGAAGGAGAATAAACGAAGGGCAACCCAACATTTTTCAATCTTTATATATTTTTTTAACTATGACTTAAACCATTGGGAACCATGTCTTATTATTAGAAAGTTGAACGAGATTTTTTAAAAACAAGTTCCACTTAAAAGCTTTTTTGGCTTTAGCCACATTTCCATGATAACTCCCCTTATGTCTTTAGTTGTATTGTGTACTTTATAAATAAATGATGTTTCACTTCACCAGTTCATTATATGTGAAATGTCTATCTTGTCTTTCCTTCCGTAGAGCACATCCCTCTCTGTTTATCAAGGCGTCCTGTAGTCACCCAAAGCATCGTAGCGCTCTTTTACCGGCACCTTCTCAGACAAGATGCTTTCCTGTGAGAGATTAGGGGAGGGGGCTCTGGTCGGCGTTGTGACATGATAACCCCGTGAACCCAAAACAAGACGGGGCTCGACCAAGCCCTCCAGAAGTTCAATGAAGCCTTTGTTGTCGCAATCTCCTCTGTGACTTCTGGATGCCGATCTAGATTTATTGATTCTTAAATCTGAGTCTTCAGGGTGTTTTGGTGACTCATAAAGTCAACTACCACAAATTGCCTTGCAGTCATAATTAGGTGGTATGTAATGTGGAAAGTGGCCATTCTTGGGACACAAGGGGGTTGGACCTGTTGATGGGGGGGGGGGGGTTTAAGTGACTAACAGAGTGAGGTTTTCCCATGCCGCTTTGCTGGGAGCGTGCGTCTTTTCAGAAGGGCCAGCTGCTTGTGTTTATAGTCCACCTCTTTCATCATGACAAACACTCTGGCGTACGGACATACATCCTGTGTGCCTCTTTTATCCTCCTGCTCTGAAATCAGTTTTGAATCCTGACATTTAAAGACTCCACGACCATCAAACCATGCACATGTGCGGACACGCAGACTTGACCCCCCCCCCACACACACACACACACACACACCGGCCCCTCTCCACATGCTGTGTTATACAGGCTTCCATTCTAAATGACCCTTCTTCTCCCCGGGCCGACGGGGCAGACTGTCTGGTGATTGAACATGTGGCCGTGTCTTGGTATGCCTTTTATTGGAGGGTGGGGGGGGTCTGTTGTCTGGTGGTGGCCCAGTGTGTGTGCCCCCCAGCCAGTGTTGTGATGTGTTGATAAACTGCAGGGTCTCAGCTGCTGCTCTCAGGAATGCAGCGCTGCATGAGGTGAGGAGGTGGTCACCATATGATGGGAGATGGGCAGGGGTCTTTCATTATCTCTGTTTGAGTCCATAATAACAGGTTTAGATAATACCCCTCTGAGTGGCTGTTAATGAGTATCACTGGCAGCCAGACCATAACAATAAAGAAACATGAAAATACCAAAGAGAATGTAATCACGTTTTTGTACGAGGCTCTGACCGGTGGTGGCCTGTAACTGAGAACATTTACTCAAGTATTGTTTTAAAGTGCAAATGTAAGGTACTTGTCGGCCACTTTACTGTATATACTTTGTGCTTAACTATAATTCAAAGGGAAATATTGTATTTCTACTCTACTACATTACTCTTACAGCTCTAGTTACTTGTTCCTGTAATATTTAAGATGTATGCATAAAATACACAAGCGTTTAAAAAATATGTTTTATTATTAATTTAATTGCCCACCAGTTTTTACATTAACAACAAAATAATTAGACACTCGTCTGAAAATTAGTATATATACACATTTGGTTAATTTCTAAAGGTAAAGGAATAACTGAGTTTTTTCTTTCTTTTGTTTTCAACATTGAGTTCTTTCAAATGTAATACTTTAAGTATATTTTACTGACGACCGACTAACGAGAAAGAGCTATCAATCTGTCAATCCTTTCCGTGTCCGGGCCGGGTGAGTATTTTACTCCTTTTACTTAAGTACACTTCTACTACTTCACTTCTACTGTGTGGTGTGAGTACTTTTATTTCGGTAAAGGTTCTGAATACTTCCCCCAACAATTATTCTGACAATATGTGTTAATGGCTACAATTCTGGAAATTGCACTGCTATGAGAATATTGACAGTGCCACCCAAAATAAATAAGAGAAGTCTTCAAGTAAATGCCGTTATTTAAAAAAAAAAGTAGGACATTTATTTTCAACCCTTTTTGACCTCCTTGGCACAAATGAATGTGTAATATGACCTAAAAAAAACCCCTCATTAAATCAGAAACCTGCACCTACCATTAGTCAGCAAGAAATAAGACTGACCCTTTTATATCTCAGGTCAGCAGGCTTAAAACAGCAAACTGTTTTTTTCTTCGTCATTTGCCTCTCTGGCTCATCATCATGTGAATGGCCTCCACCTTTGGCTTGCGTCTCTCTGGCCTGCAGCCTCATCAATCTCTGCATCTGTCTCTTTCAGGTATTCATGTTTCAGTGGAGGACCCAGGACTTCCCCAGGGTGCAGGTAAGAGCCTCAAAGGGCCGCTGGAGCCCCCTGAGGCCTCCCCCCCACAGCCCCCTGTGATGGAGACCGGGGAGGCGGGACCTCCCGGGAAGATGACCTCGTCCAAGCTGCCCAAGGGAACGGACGGCAGCATGATGCCTGTCCTGGGCTTCGCTGGCGCTCCAGGTCAAACACTCACACTAATTCTCTGCATGTTCCAAGGATTATCCCACGTGTCTCATCTTTGTGTTTTATTTCACAGCCCCCCCTGACCCCATTAGGACAAGAAAGCCACTCATCTTAGGTAAATACCTGTTAGACCTTTTTCTGTGCTGCATAATAACTCAACAATTTTGAGTGGATGACATTGTTTCTCTTTCTCCACAGATGTTAACATGCCACGCCAGAAACCTGCCTCTGCTTCAGGTCAGAATTGATTTAAATATTCAGGTTACACCCGCTGTGAGGGTAACGGCTGTTAGTTCATGTTTCTTCCTGTGTTCAGATGAGAGGGTGTCGTTCTCCGCCGGGCTGACTCTGCAGCCCTTCCAGGGAGAGAAGGGGATCATTAGATTCGACAAGGTGCTGCTCAATGATGGCGGACACTATGACGCTCACACAGGTAACAGTGGTTGCACTCTCACAACCCAAACAAAGACACATAAAGCTACATTTCACACAAGTTTATAATTTAAAATGTCTGATTATTGGTTCATTAGTTTGGCAATTAATAGAATAATGTTTGGACTACATTTTTCATGGGAATCCATCAAACAGTTGGTAAAATATTTGTATCTGAAGTGGTGGACATAAAAATCATCGTGTGTTGTTCTCAGGAGTCTTCACAGCGCCCACTGACGGCCGCTACCTGGTGACGGCCGTGCTGGCGGCGCAGCGAGGGGAGAGGGTGGAGGCGTTCCTCTCCGTGTCCAACCGCAGCGTCCAGAAGTTAGACTCCGCCGGCTTCCTGTCCGGAGCGGCTTCACCTCTGTCACATGACCAGTGTCCCTGCAGCAGCTCCACCTCCCTGAGCCTGGTGCTGCCGCTGAGGAGAGGAGACCGAGCGGGAGTCGTCATGACGGCGGGAAAACTCGCCATCTCCGCCTCCTCTGAGATCCTGTCATCTTTCAGCGCCACGCTCCTTTACCCCAGCAGCCCCTCCAAACGGTAGCCATGCCGTCTTTAAAGACACTTCATCATATCATGGACATATTAAGGCTAATGGTGATTTTCTATTATCAGGGAGGGAAAGACACTCTAAAAGAGGTTAAAAATAGTCTCAATAAATGAGATTATTTCTATCCTAAGTACTAATATATAGAGCATTTACACTGCATTTTTTTGTTATATTTGTTTCTAACACATTGTATTGCCGTCCACCGCAGTTTGTTTCTTAATATTTAAAAACATGTAAAAATGAAATTCCCGTTGATCAGATTTGTTCATACTTACTTAGGAAATCTATTAAAGTGTTTGTTGTTAGATATAACCTATAACATCCTAAACCGGCTAAGATTGTCAAAAATGTGCAAAAAGGCTTTTTTCTTCAAATATAGCTTGTGCTTTTATTAGAGCACTGTCATTTGATTTAACATTTAATACAGCATTCACAATATACACTACTTTAAATAACTGTCAAAGCAAACTGTTGAATGTATTTGTCCACTTGTTTTTCTTCAAAACAGTCATTTAAAACATTCTTTGTGCTCTCATTGTTACATCATCTACAGAGGTTTCTACGTGAGCTACGTCTCCACAAACTCAGATATACAGTATAGTGTGTGTTCTCTTCACACAGAGTTCTTCACTTTCATAGAAAGAAAACGTCACCTTTCAGCTGTTACTGAGCGTGAAAAGGATCAAAACAAGAAGAGGCATAACATTAATATTCTGCAGTTTTACCATGGCGACATCACACAGCAGCAGATGAGTTAATAATGATCTAATTCAATCTGGGCTTTGTAAATATACTTCATACCAATATATCAGCGTCTACAGTGCATAAAGACTTCCTTTTTTCAATTACAGCAATGCAATTATTAACTAAATCATTTCACAGTTTTCTTTGAAGCGTTGTGCAAAGTTAGTAAGCAGAGATATAAGGCCACTTAAGAGTGAGTAAGGCCTTAAAAGGGATGCAAATATAGCTGCTATAAATATAACCGTGGATGTTTTATGATCGCCCTCAAGTCATGGAAAGAGAGAAATACAATCAGTATTTGTTTCATACTGAACAGTGGCCAGTTTAAACACCTCCACTGCCAAAATCAGTGCTTAGGTAATATCTACCTACACTAACAAAAACGATTAGAATGGCGAGACTTTTGGCTTTGTATGCGCCAAAAGCCTCAAACACACTTTCATTTAGATGTGATGTATAAACATGGAGTACATTCCTATCCCAAACTCTTTCACTAAAGTGGAATGTGTCTAAGACAATATCAAGCTATTCCAGAATTTCTTATATTAGAAGCCATTCCTCCTTCATTTCCAATATGAACCCCAGATTGTGTCAAAGCAGCTCCTCTAAACACACCTCGGCGACGGGCTGCCTCCAGAAGCAGAAGGAGCTGAACTCGGGGCAGCTGAAGGTGGCGCTGTGCTGGGAGCTGCGTAGAGGGAACACGTGCTCCACCAGCTCGCTCAGACGGCTGTATCTGGGAAATGAAAAGCGGCGATGGGAACAGTGAGCTTCTGCCTGAGGGAATCTGCTGAGAGACACAAACAAAGTCCATCGATGCCTCCGTACTACTCACGATGTTTTATTGCCTTTTGCTTGCTCCAGGATTAGCTCTCCTTTGGGATTCACTGTGAATATCCGACACACGGGCACGCCCACTTGCTTGTAGGCAAACACGTCCTTCAACACAGGAGAAAGAGACAATAAGTCGAACTGAACGTAAAATACCTGAAGAAGTGAAGATGATACAACAAACATGTCCCACTTACACTTTCTCTGTTTCCAAAGGCTGCGTAGAAGGGATGTGTGTTTGGGAGGAACAGGTTCTTGATGTCTGTGAGGCATTGGATCTTGAACTTTTCCGGCTTTTTTTCTATAACCTCTCTATTGAAAGAATACAAAATAAATAAAGATGACGCACTTTGACCTCTGAAATGTCACTGCTGACGTTACAGAAACACAGAAAACTCAAAATGAACATAAAAACGGTGAAAATACATTAAATTCCATCTAAATTCACTCTTTAGCTGCTCAAATGAACTTCTTGGTCTGTGAATAAACGCTGAGGTAAAGGGTCTCTCACCTGTGGAAGGCAGAGAAGAGGCTGCTGGGGGAGAGCATGAGGGGCCCCTGAGGCAGGAGGGTCCCTCTGTCGTTCACCCTGTGCAGATACCCTCTCGTCATGTCAGCCATGCCGATCGCTCGGGCCGAACAGTACAGGAACTTGTAGCCGTTCCTGCAGCAGGAGGATATTTATTAGCCCGTCTACTTATTGACATATTTGAACAGTAAGTATTAATCCGGGTGTATCGTACTCGTGCACAGAGTTGTAGAGCTTAGCGATGCCTTGATGAGTCCAGTCTTTTCCGAGCTGAGGCAGAATGTGACCAAACACGTCTGATCTGAGGGGAGAAGAGGAGCAGTGGAGTAAATACACCAGTCAGAACTCTCTTTTGAATATTGCGAATGAGAAGGAATAAGCCTGAGAATAAACACTCAAATAACGAAGAGGTGGATATTTGGACGTTCTCGTACTTGGTGATGGTGCCGTCGATGTCAGAGATGATGACCTTGTCGTCCCAGTTCCACAGGTAGATGGTGCCCTCGCAGCGACATGTGCCCTGGTACTGAGTGGTTATGCTGAAGGTGACATCATTAGGGCCTTCCCTTAGCTTCAGGCTGGCCTGCGGGAAATAGAAAACCACATAAAGGAAGATTATACACCTGGAAGAATTGGGGTTTACTACTGTTTTGTACACCAGCGATATAAAAGATGTCCTCTTCCCTCTTTTGTTCACTGAGCTTTAATATACACACTCAGATAAACAGCAGACTGGTGACACAGTTTCTGTCTTTGTCTAAACGCAGCCTCACTACCAGTATCAGTGGTCTTACTATCTGGTCAGAGGACAGGCGGAGGGACTTCTTGTAGGAGTGACAAGGCGCCGCGGTCGGGCCTTCGGTCTGCACATGCTCAGTAGGTGTCGGAGCGGTTGTCAAAGCGCTCAGCTCTTCCGTCTCATCGTCGCTGGACCTCTCTGCTGCTTTCTGCCTGCAGACGCAAACACAATTTCATGGACAAAAAGCCACTTTTAGGATTCTGTGTGGTTAACAAGAAATCCCTGCAGTACCATTTCCAGTCACCAGAGGGCAGTAGACCTCTTCTGCCTGTATCTCTGCTTTGTAGTCCACTGAATATGCAGAAGGTTTTTGTACACATCATCCACAAAACAACATAACAATGTGAATTACAGCTGCCTAATTCAAAACGGCATTTCAGTTCTTCCTCCTGAATGCTTGTTTACGAGTCAGAAAATGACTAACAGGCTAATCCTGCCTTTGTGGGACATGTTTACCCAAACAGTGCTGTGTTGGTGTGTGACTGTACTGCTTGATGCTGACTCACTGTGGTTCTGGGGCCTGGAGAGGGGCAGTCTCTCCCGGTAGAGACTCTTGTGTCTCTAGCTTGGTCTCTGATGATGACTGAAGAAAGACGACACATTATTATTATTAGCCATTTTTTTTACATTTGTTCCTCATTTGTCATTTACAAGTTACAAAACAGTGAGGGATTCCCCCTGACCTTCACGCTGCTCTTTCTCCAGAACCACCACCGTCCAGACTTTTTGGGCATTTTCTCCTTCACCCAGGCCTCCTCTGTAGCCTGCCATTCAGAGAAACAGTTCATGTGTAAAGAAATGTCTTATGTGCAGATACTATTCACAGTGAGAGGAAACTGAAACACAGTGTAGAAAACAGGATACCTTAGGCAAGCTCTTCTGAAAAGCCAGCATACTGAGTATCAACGGTGCTGCCAGGGTCCAGTTGTAGTACCTGAGGAACAAAGGGTTTGATTAACTGGGATGTGCACATGTTATTAGGTATTCATGAGTTCTTAAATGAACCTTAACAACTCACCTGTTTCCAATTTTAACCACCAAATTGGGATTGTCAATTATCGCTGGATCCTCTGCAAACTCATTATAGGTGATGATGTGCTCCATGAATTTCTCTGCAATAAATGGAACATATAAGCCTCATCATAAAGGATAGTTCATATTTCGATATGCATGCACCAAAAATATGTCGGGCACCATACTCATCTAACACTTTCAAATGTTTTAACGGTTCATTTGTCACAAAATCAAGCAATAGGATTAGTGGTGTTCTCCTAACGAGCAACACAAACTAATGTGCTAAATAAGGATTTGAGAAAAGAAATGTCTAAATACAGGTAAAAGAATGAAGTGTATGCACGTCACATGTACACCTATGCAATTCCAGGGAAGTATTTCAAGGCTAGCAGTCAATAAATGTTTATTTCTTCAATTTGCAAATGACAAAAATAGCCTTTCACTTTCTGGTATATAGTTCAAACAGCTGCTGCTTCTGACTGAAACCTACTGTTCCCATTGGGATTCTAACCAAGATGTAGTAGTTAACATGTTTTATCAGTTTGGATTTGATAATTACTGCAATTATTGACGACAAGGTACCTTTAGGGATCTCAGAGTTCTCTGCGACGCCTCCACACAGCGACAGCGTGACTTCGGGCAGGTCGGCAGCGGAGTCGGACAGACACTCGGTGCCGCTGTCTGCCGCGCCGCTGCCCACAGACTGGGGGGACTGGGACCCAGAGCGCCGGCCCCTCTCCACCCAGAGCTTAGGAACCTGCTCAGAGTCACTGCAAAGACACACATGGTCCAATTGATTTCACACAGTAAGAAACTCTGAGTGGCATAAATAGCTGCTTCCATTTGATGCTTCTGTGTACCTTTTGGGGAAGTAGCGGGCAACAACATCAGGTTCAAGTGCAGTCAGGTCGTCCAGGTAAATATCTTCAGGGCCCTGGTGTTGGCTCCTCTTGCTCACGCCTTTTTTTAGAAAAGCAAAGACGAGACATTTCAGATGAGTTTTCCCTTTCACTTCCTTTTCTTTAACTTGTACGTGTGAAGGTAAACTCTACGCAACTACAAACCACTTCCTTCCTGTCAACATCCACTCAAGTGCATGTAGAGAACCTTCATGTTGTCTGGAGATCTCAAGATTTTCGCACAGCATTTAAGACACATAATACAAATATATATATATATATATATATATATATGTTTAAATGTCTAATAAGAATACTAAAGACCTATTTGAAATACCCTTGAAACGTCCTTGCTGCAGAATGAAAATATTCTGTAATTGCCTTAGATTAGAGTTATAAAAGTGTGTGTTACCTCTCCTCTTGGCCGGGGAGTCGCTGGGTTTAGATCTTGAATCGGGACAAGCAGCTGCTGAGTCTGCAGCCACGTTGCCCCCCCCGCTGCCCCGGCGGCTCGGCGGCGAAGACTTCCACCTTATTGCGTGGGCTGCCTTTGGGCTGAGGTCAGATTTGGGGGGACACGGCCCCGAGGTAAAACTGCTGGACATTACATCTGAAAGGTCTGTTTTGTGGCCGGTCATGTTTGTGTTTCCCGACAGAGCTTCGTGGCGCTGAGCGGAGCAGCTGCACTGATCAGGTTTGATGGTGCGGGGCTCTGGCTTCACTATACTGCAAATGGGATCTGTTGTTCTCTCTTCTTCCCTTTCCTCCATGGCTTCAGTGCTCAAGATAACCCTGAAGTGTGTGTTCTCAGAGGGAGTGATGGTCAGCATCCTTGGCTCTGATTTGTCCTTTTTGTTGAACTAGAAAAAAAAGCACAAGATAAAGCTTAAATATACACAAATGCATTTCCAAAGATCCTTCCTGATTAGCCAAATATGTGTAAATGAAGACATGATGTATTATTATTGTCTCCCAAAGTTTAGTCCTGCTCGGCTAGGGCTGCAGTCCAATAGTCCATTTAGTTTAGGAACCTTCCTAACGGAGTGAAATGACCCGGAAGTCCCTCAGTGGCAGCCATGATAAGTGCCGTTCGAATTCTCTCGATGATAGGAAAGGAGGTTTCAAACTTCCTTTATAACCTCCTTTAGCTTAGGAACCACTGGACCTCCCTAACTGAAAGGAGAGGAGAAAATGCTGCCCCACAATGCCTTGCAGCCGCAGCATTTGCGTCACACAGCAGTCGGCCGTTCACAGAAACAAACGATTATGACGGAGAAAGGATATCATGAAAGTTACGGTGCTTATTAAGCATTTTAAAACGTATGTGGTAAGTTGCCAAAGTGCTTTGTTTTGAACGTTCATCAGTATTATGATCAAAAAGAGAAATATGAATGTTAGTTTTTACTGAAATGATCAAATAAAGTCAACATTTCACTGAGCTGCGTGGAGTTTGTTCAACTTTTAAAAGATGTTTGAACTTTGGTCGTGAAGAATATGTTTCTCTGTTGTCCACGTTCATAAAGCATAAAACAACAGCAACCTAGGTCTTAGACTTACCCTGGTGGATTCTGGGAACTCTCCCCAGGTCCACTGCATGTGGGACTCGGCCCTGAGAATGCTCTCTTCCGGCTTCAGCATCAGCTCCGAGTCACTCTTGTGCGATACGGGCTCCGACAACTCCCTACTGTAAGCAAACAACATTTCCACTGAGTCAGCTGTAATGGCATTGTGGGAGGGATGTGTTTCCACTCAGCATGTTATGATAAAGTGGATTGTGTCTTTATGCTTATATGAACAATGTAAATATGGGCAGAGTGGGGGGTGCGTACGTAGTGCGAGGGGACCACTCGGCGTCAGAGAAGGGGTAGCTGTCCCATTCGAGGGCGGTGAGGGGGGAAGGCTGCCTGTGGTCCATGTTCTCCTTCATCACGGAGAGGGAAGATGGCCTGTAGACAGGACGTTAGTAAACAGTGACGTTAACGAAGGTTCACATCACATAGAAGTGATATTAACCTGTCTGCTTACCACCCGTTGTGTGTGTGCTCCTCGTCTGAACTGAGCTCACACAGCTCCGGCTCCCCTCCTGCTGTGCTTTGCTCCCCCTTACGTGGCTCCGCTTTGTGCTTCCTCCTGCGTTTCCTCTTCTTCTTCCCGGTTGTGTTGGTGCAGGGTTGGAGGTTTCCAGAGGTGAAGTCTTCTGGACTCAGAGGCGGAATGTTCTCCAGCGCTGTGACCCCACATCTGGGCTCTCTGCTCCTCAACAGATCCTCTTCTGAGGGGATGGGTGAGGTCACCAGGTGAGCTGGAACTATCTCCTAACAAAGAAAATGAGTGTGTTCTTAGCCGCAACAATGCTTTGAGCTAATGCTAACATGAAGGAAGGATTTACTTTAGCAGGTTTAATCATTTTTTTGGTATCATAATCTGTTCAGAACTCACGTTGTGCTGCTCTGTTTCTCGGACAAAAAAGGCCTCTCCGTTGTCTCCCAGCTTCATGTGCAGCTCTACAGGTTCCCCATTGATTTCTATATCAATCTGCAGAATCAGACACATTTCTGTAAGTCAGTGTGTAGCTCACCACGTTGTCCTCATCTGGCCTCAGCAGAGAAGGTTTGTTTACAGCTCCAAATGCATGGGAAACACAGCTTATGCATATAAAAACAAACTGTGCCACAAGGAAGAATTAGAGCTAAGCCAGAGAGAGAAACAACAGCTTGTAAGAAGGCTGTTGACAGCACATGCCACAAGTTGTAATCCATGTATTGGACAGACAGAGTGTAACTCAGACTTGGCCTGGCTGAGTTGAACAGAAAAACATACAGAAAAGCAAAAATGCGGACATTTCATGAAGCTAATCCCTAACCTCCTTTTTCCTCCGTCAACAAAAGTGCACTTCCTGCACTCAGTGTCCTGCAGCAAGAAAAGACCCCTTTGTAAGACCCTTATATCGAATGGGATGATTCTCTAGGGGCTGGGAATAAGAGGCTAAATAGAGCTTGAGTCTGTCTATCCCACCGTAGCCCTTAGCTCACACAGAGTCTGAGAATAGAGAGTGAGGAACATCTCTTGTTGTGAGAAGCAGAGTGGAATGAACATATACAACATGTTGCTGGATGTGTCAAAGGATGAGTAAGTATTCTCCAGTTGTGGCTGAAAATATTTGTGGTAAACTTGAAAAAAATGGCCTCAATGCTTGCTGAGATTTTGCATTAACAAACGGTATCGTAACAGCTTATTGTTTAATCCCAGTGGATGTTTGGCCACATTTTTAGAAATGACCTTACTGTTGTGACATCAAAATTGGAGCACTCACTACTTTCTCCCTGGAGCGCAAGACCCCCAGTTTTCCGAAGCGAACGTGGAAAGGGGAGCACTGGAAGGTCCCATCGGGCTGTCGGACCACCACCACGTCGATGCAGCCCGACAGTGTGGCCTGATTGATCCCCTTATACAGCTCCTTCACTGTGACCAGCACCTGACCCGCCAGCTGCCCCACGTAGTTCATGGTGTCCACCTGTCAGCAAAAACACCCATTATCATTCATAATTAAATTAGTATCAGAAAGAAACCACTCGCTACTTTCTTGTTGCGTCTTACTAGGTCACGTGTCCCAGTGTTGATCAGAGACGTCTGCAAAGGAAATGCTGGTCTCTAAACACAGCGGCTCTGTCCCATTTTCCTCAGAAGAGTCCTGAGCTGAAGGAGACTTAATCATGCCCTGGATACAGGAGAGTGTGTGTTTCTGTCTCTCCAAGGAACACAGTCACACTCAAATCCCAATTCCTTCCTGTTTGAACTTACATGTGACTAGTATTACTATTTTAGCATGTCACTTTACTGTTTAGTGTTCCCCTGTTTCGAATGCACCTGCTTTATAGTGAAAATGTATAGTGTATCATTATGTGTGTTTATGTTCGTTTCAACATGTTTTACAATGTGAGCCTAACAGCAATGGTGCAGCAGTGTGTTTCAGTATTTAGGAAAATAGTTTACACTATTAAATCAGAGCTGCATACCAGCTAGATGGACTTGACCACAACTGAACCAACTAAACTCTAATGCTCCTAAGATATAGTCGCTAAAAATACACTCTGCTCAGAAATAGCTATGATATACTGCATCTACGTCTTATCCTGATAATCACTTCACAATCCGGTGACAGCTACATCGGTTGGGTTGGGCAACATTGTGATAAATACCATAATATTGAGATCAGTGTAATAAATGCATCTTCAATTGAAATGCATTTAATTCAATGGATAAGCCTACATCAAGAATTCCCATGCTATTCAATGACATTTTGAAAAAACGTCATTTATAGCATGAGATCAGGTCAAAAAATAAATATATTTTGTTATTTAGCCATGTGAATATTCATTACATTATTTAACCATTATCGGCGTCCCCAATGGAATGGTAGGGTTGAAATTTGGGTCCAGATTAAGGCTGTTACACAAAAAAGCTCTCAATGGCTATGCTTACATGCAGATAGCATTCAAAATATGTTCTAAATAGTAATTAATTGTGTCAGCATGCTAACATTTGTTAATTGGCACAATAGGTGAGGCTGGTGGGAGTTTTTAAAAGAATAGAAAACATTATTAAATGTTTGTCTCAGGGGAACATGACTATCTTCAAAGCAAATCTATCCAATAGTTGCCAATACATTTCACTCAAAACCATCATTGGCTCGAATAGAAAAGTCATAGGATCTCCAGAGTTAGGGTACCTCTTCTGGAGGTCGTGAATGTCTGAGCATAATCTCCAATCTATCTGCTGAGATATTTTTCTTACATACAACTGAACACTACTAAAGAAATTCATGGGATCATCAAAGTCAGTAGGCTTCATCCTCTGGGGACCATGCATATCTGGAAATCCATCCAGTCTTGACCAAATAACTATACAATATTGACATTTTCATCAATTAAATATGATTCAGAGCTGTAACTGAATGATTTAATAACCGACCAAGGTTACAGCAAGCATCCGGAGTGTTATGCCCCGAGTTGATAGTAGTGTCAGAGTGTAGTGTTCCTGCAGTGGCTTCCCCCTCAGTGAACCACAGCACATTGTACAGTGAAAGTGCTCATTTATTGGACAAAGCAGAAGAGTCTAGATGAGAGTCATCGACCGTGATAGCAACGTTGCAAAACTGATCTCTCTGGTGAGCTGACTACAAACTGTCTGCATGATGTACACACAACAACACATTTAGTTAGACTCCCACAGCACTTCATGTACAGTAGAACCCTCTACTGAAGCACTTCAAGCCTGAAGATGTATATGACTCTGCCATTTGTCTGTCTGGTTTCAATTTGCTAAAATTAGTACTTACCAAACTTTCCATGATTCAGTCGTGTACATTATTGATCAATGAATTGCTTGGTCTCTAAAATGTAAAAGACTAAAATAGTTCAAAATTGGATCTTCTTGATATGATGAAGTTGCTTGTGTGTTCAACAAAAAGTAAAACATAAATAAATAATTCAGTTTATTATTAGAGGGGGAAAAACTACGATAAACCAGTAAAAAAACATTAGTACAAATATTGAAATATTTTTAAGCAAAAGTGATGGTACCAGAAAACTGGTAAAAATATATATCCTGTGTCTTAGTTTCATTCACAGGAATCAAATGTATTAAGCTTCTCACTAAGACAATAATCAAGTCATCTTCATGCATACAGCACAATTAGAATAACAATGACCAAACCTCTAAAGCTTTGTTTTGTGCTTCAATACAAAATGCCCTGTACTCGATGAGGACAAATCCAGCACAACCAGATCTCTCTCTGGGCACTCTGGGAAGACCTTAAGACGTGTTAATCCTGTTTACAAGATTAGGACCAATGTATACTGTATATCCCTGTCAGAGCATGTTTGTCCTGCTCACTGTGTCCCAAGTGTCCCAATGTAACTCTGAGTCAGCCAGTGCTGTTTGGACCAGCATTGTGTCACATTGTTTTGACTCATACAATGTAACTGTTAATAATGAAACTAAAGCTGTGAAGTATTATAATTACTTCAATTTGATGTGCACTTCAAGGAAGAAAAGGCACGGGTTAAAATAGCCTTGACCTCAGTTTACAATGACTTTCACCTCTCGATTGAGATAGTCTATACTAGGCTAATACAATGCACTGATATAAAGGCCTATTATACAAATCAGGATCCTTATCTCTTTATCACTTTAGAAAAGGGTCTTAAAAGCAATCACATGATAACTCCTTAATAACATCAGCCATGCATTGAATGTAAAACCTATGATAAAAAGTTAGCAAGCTCATAATGTGAATGATATTTCCAAAAATATAGTCCCATTTGTTCACCTGGACAGATGTTCAGTCTTCAGGTAGCTATTAAAAAAATTATGCTTATGTTTTGGGACAGCTAGGGATGGTAAATGTAACAAAACATCTATAGACAACATGTTACACAGTAGTAAATGCCCGTTTTATTTTTTACTTGGCACAAAGAGTGTGGTTGTCAGTTGTTACCGCTACTATCCGCTATCATAACATTTTATTCCGGATTACACCGGCTCATGGGTTACATAAATTCTGCTTAATGACTTTAAGACGGTTTCAAGGACTGCGCTGCAACATTAACCAACATTTATTCACTTCCTGTCTCGTTTTATTTTTTAAAGCTGTTAAATTCGGTTAAACGAGAAAGAGTAGCTGTATAAATCATCCTACCTTCACAGAGACAGTTCCTCCGCCGCCGGTGAGTTTCTGGTGCTGCAGCTGCTGTGAAGAGGCTGACCACAACACGTGACCCTTCAACTCCCAGGCTGCACGTGACACCAACGCAAGAGGACGTTTGATGAGTTTAAATACTGAGGTAAATTATGAGATTATTTTGTATTAAAATTTAATTAAATGTAAGTGTTTCTTAACACCCTATAAAATAACAACTACACCATGGACTAAAGCTATATCGTGTTTACAGTTTCTAGTTCTCTGCTCTTAAGGGCAGTGTAGTGTACGTCTGTAAAATACGTTTCTTGTTTTCTGTTTCCTTTTAGGTTACCTCTGATAAACTTTTGTTTATGTAATCTCATGTATTTCCAAGGTTTCACTTCCTGTTAAAATGTCAAAGAAAAACTGGTGTCTTCAACTTTTATTAAAAGTTGGTTTAGCTTGCATATCGTGAAGCATGTGCTTTATATTTCTTTTTTTTTCTTTTTTTTTTATAAACTTTATTTTAAATTATTATGCTTTATATTTCCATGTAAGGCAATGCATTCAAAATGTCAGTAGCCTACATTTAATAATAAAACTTGAGTCCTCATTTGGTGCAGATGAGGTAGAATCTAAAAATAACACAACCAAATTGTTAAATTAAAAAAAGGATACATCTACAAGAACATATTTACATATTTAAACTGATTGAAGAGTTGATGCAGATTCACTATGCTACAATTTATTCATGCAGGTGAATGAAGTGCTGCATAGTATTGGGACTCCTCAGCCTAAAGAAAGGGCAGTGTGAAACCAGCTGTCTTATTATTATTATTATAACTTCAGAGGAACAATAAAGTAGCCTACCATCTAATAGTTCTGGAGGAGAAGTAGAATGTTTCAGTTCCCCATATACATGTCTGCTGAGTCAGATAACTGGATGTTTACACAGGAATTTCCGAAATTGGGGACCTTGCCACATACAAGTTAGGCTACTTTTGCATACAACACAGGTCTTGTAAAGTTTAAGCAACTATAAAGTTAGATCTTTTAGAATTTTTTGATTTATCTATGCTTTTTTTTTGCAATTTTTCTCAATTGTGTCAGTTAGCAATATTTATTGCTATTATCTGCTTTTTTCTAATCTCAATAATAATCAATAACAAAGTACTCTGGCAAGAATTTTTTTTTTTGAATGAATATCAGAATGTTGTATTTAATAACTGATGCATGTTCCCCTCACTGCACCATTGTCTTCACTAGACCTCTTTAGCACATGTTGATTTGAATTATTTCTGCCCTGTTTAACCCCAAGAATTTCCCATGTTGGCTTTGTTCTTACTCCCTACTAGAGGGCCTCACGTTCACATAAGCCTCCACACTGCCTGTATATTGTATATCTACAAGTCTTCCGGCACGGTATATTAATAAGGATGATAATTTAAACAAATACATGTGTGAATGGAATCTTTATTCAAGCTAAAATTAAGAAACAGAAGACATATATCCAAATCTAAAGCAGACAATCCATAAAAACATTGTTCTGTAGAGTGTTATTATTAGTGCATCATAAAAAAGTAATATTCTAAAAGATACTTAATCTTTTAAACAATTGTGGAATTATTATTAATATTTTATAAGAGAAAATGTAACGTCTAAGTGAGGATAACTGGAAACACATCAATAAAGCACAAAAGCCCACATCAAACTTGTAATATATATATGTATATGAGAGTATAATAAATACTTTCTTCACTGCTCAGTGACTTCTGGCTGTTTTTCAGATACTGGTCCGGGCTCCTCCACTTTGCCTGCAGGCTTCACGGAGGCTTCTGATTGGTCAGAAGTCAAAGGCTGGTCAGCAACTTTTTCCTTTGCATCTATTGTTTGTTTTGAATCTGTAGCTTTGAGTTTAACTGCAACCTTCTCCTCGTCTGTGTCTCCAACCTTTTCCATTGGAAGTTTCCTAGCTACAGATTCTGCAAAAGAACATTCATTCATTAATTATTGACAAAATGATGCCATCCTGTAATATTTCAGCCATATTTATTTTTAAGCTCTCACCCTTCCGCTTTGGGGTTTTCGTTCCAGTGACTGTGGTGTTCATCTTCTCCTTTGGGGTGTTTGGGCCAAACACCACGTTTCCGTCTGCATCAGTCCAGTATGACGTCACCCCCAGGTCAGGTGTTCCATCTGTGATCTCCACCTGAGAGGAGAGAACTGGAGTCAGACATCGCCATGTATTAAAAGACCTGTTCTAACCAGAAATAACCATCACAGCAGCCGAAGAATGAAGTCCTCTACTCACCCAGGACGTTCAGTGAGGTCAGACCTATAAATGACTGCCTTTGACCTGGATACTCTTGACTCCAAACATTTATAATCTATCCAAATGTATATTCACCTGATGAAAAAATGATATCTAAAAACACATGGAATGATATTGCTTCATGTCGAGTGCACTCCGATTCTTCAGATAATTTCGGCCTACTTTCTAATAAGAACCTTCTTCAGTATTATTTCTTCTTCAATGTTTAAAATGATGTCTAAATAAGCCAAAGAGACAGCACTTAGTACTTGGCATACAATAGTCCTGTTTGACACTTTGAGATATATAATTTCTTGATGAGAATAATATCAAATAAATAACAGGAGAAGTTAAACTTAGAATAAGGACTACTAAGTAGTGGGAATAACCTTAGGTTACTTGTGTAACCCCGGTTCTCAGAGTAGCACGAGATGCGCCTCCCTTCGTATACCGGCATAGTAAGACATCGAAAAGAATGCTATGAATGAGAACTAGATTTGTTTTGTGAAAAAAAAAAGATTCTCCCACCAGCATCTCAAAAGCTCACTGAATATCATGGTAGGTGGTTTGAATAATCAATTTCTTGCTAAATTAATGTACATATAATATCCTGCATTATATTTTGTAATTGGACATTTCCACATGTATATTTTTTTACTTTTAAAAGCTATTTTATTTCTACTTCAGAAATATTTTTGGATTGTTTATTTTGTGTCTTCATTTCTCTAACCTTGCCTTGTTTTTTATGCTGCTGCAATGCAAAAATGTTCCCAAATTGGGATCAATAAAGTACGTATCCATCTTATCTGGACTAGATAGATAGATAGATAGATAGATAGATAGATAGATAGATAGATAGATAGATAGATAGATAGATAGATAGATAGATAGATAGATTGATAGATTGATATATCTATCAATCTATCTAGTCCATACAAACACTTTTACAGGGTTATGTCCTCATGTGAAAAACCTGAATACTGTATCAAGTATAAACAAATCTTCTGGTGACCAGACAACACGTTGAAACAACATTCGTTTTCTCTCAATTACTTTCAGAACAGCTTGATTTTTTTCTGCTCCCTAAAAGTGTTTTTGATTTTTTTTTTTCAGGGCATCATTAATGGAGCACACATTGATTTCAGTAGAGGGATGGGTTTTTCTCCATGCTGGTGGTATATCGTTGAGGAGTCCAAGTCTACAGATATCGTGACTGGGAGTGAAAAAGGTAAGAGTCAACTGAAATGAGAGAGTGAATAGTGAAGGATGTAGGCTTCAAACCAAAGTGAGACAACTCAAAGAGGAAGTGGGGAGTACATGCTCATTTTTATTAGTCTAATCAGGAAAGGAAGAAGTGATGCAATATCCATTGTTAATGAACAGTGATCCAACAGTCTTCATTACAGTGGCATCGTTACCATCACAATAAAGGAGGCATCAAAATCATTAATGTGAAGGGATATCATAACAATGGTGAATTACATAAATAACAATAGGAGAGTGGGCAAACATACAGTGTTCACTACTAACAGGGAGACAATGGACGTGATGTCATGAGCACAACATTCAAATGATTGTGTATTATTACAAAACAGGGCTAAATGTGATGAAATGACACAGTGCATGTTTAAACCCATTTGCAACAAATTAGTTTACTACCGTTTAATTTGACCAATCATTTGAGTCTCAGAATCCTTTCTACATTGTCATACAATTGAACTAAATTCTAATCTGATATAATGCATTGCTTCCTGAAAGACAAGCTGTTCAAACTGTTGCTTGGCAGTAAAATAAGACCTAATTTGTAGCAAATGGGATAAAACATGTAATAACATTTTGCTTTTTAATAGACCATCAACACATGATTTAATTTCCTTGACTTTACGTTGCATCCCATCAGCACAACATTTCTTAAACTTATATATTTGGCATTGTTTTGTCAAGTAATGTTTCATAAGTAATATGAATGCAAACATTTGCCTCCCTGCATGCCACAACTTTACACAAAGAAAAACTAAAATTGCACCAGTAACATTTTTGAGTGGACATGATGTTAGATTTGTTATTGTTGACCAAATGTGTATTTTTATGATTTTAACTCATCACCCCACTCTTTCTTAACTTCTGTTGACATTTCATTTCAGACTCAGCACCTTTAAATGCTATATTCTACAACACATCCACTTTTGTTTCTCTTTTTTAACTGTTTCCAGTGTTTTTTTCATTTATACATATTTACGACAATATTTGGACCGCCTTTATTTTTTCTTGCTGGCCGCTCCTTCGGAGATGAAGACACTTACGGTGAAGTCCCCGCTCTCCGTGCCGTACTTGTTCTTCACCAGGATGCTGTACTTGCCAGAGTCCGAGATGTTGACGCCGGTGATGGTGAAGCTGGCGAACTTGCCTGACTCGAACTTGAGAATGCAGTGTTCGTCGGACGTGATCTCCCTGTCGTTCTTCAGCCAGGTGACCTCTGGCACGGGGTCGCCCGAAATGTTGCAGGTGAGATTGAGGGCCTGGATGGAGGATAGCAAACACACGTACAATTATGCAGTAATACTAAAATGGTCTAATTGCTTTCTCATATTATTAGTTTAAACAGATTACCTTGCCCTCCTGTATAGTGACCACATCCGGCAGGCCTCCTGCTACTCGAGCACGACCTGAAAGAAACAATGTTAACCTCAATAAGGTAGTAGTCAACCACCATGTTGCACATTACATATATTAATATTGATCCTAATATACAGTGTGGATGTTACATTGCTTAAAACATTATCAGTGGAAGCTTAATAATGCAATTCAAAGGACTCAGAGTTGTATGATGTGTCAGAATTTGATCTCCACTTCCTAGTATTCTAAACAATAGACAGGTCTTCTTGATATTCAATCACACTACCTCATGCAGGCTTAAAACGTTACAAAAACAAAGGCAAACACACTTACTTCTCTCTGCAATAGCAGCAGCTCTGATGAGGTAATAAAAAGAAAGAGGAAACAACAAATTAGATGAGAGAATCAGAACTGAAAGTGAGAGCTTAATCTGCCTGCATACTTTTGCATGAGGTTTCTAAAAACACTGTAGGTTTAAATATACAAAATGTGGTTTTCATGCATGTTGTGATTACAAAAATATGATGGCTATTTAGGAAAACGTAACTTACTTGAGTCTCTGGAATTCTGCAAAAGCATCGTCAAATGCTGCAAAACAAAGCATATGGATTCTAGTCAACAATACAAAACAATAATAATAGAAAGAACTACAATCTACAGTCTAATATACTTCCCAAATGTAAAACATTGGTATTAAAAACAAGTGTATAATCATGTGACTTGGAGTTTTAAATATGTTGGTGGTCTTACCTTGACCAGACAGCTCCACGGTCCTCCTCAGGCCACCTTTCCCATCGTTAAACTCAATGGCATATTTGCCCATGTCTTTCTCTGAGGGCTCTGAGATCTGCAGCCACAGCTGCTCCCCCACCACTCCACTCTTAATGCGGTCAGAGAAGGAGATGGCCGAATCCCTGTCAGAGAGAGGTGCAGAAACATGAGGTGGGCTAACCACTGACACATTTGACCATGGTTAAAGGGGCACGAGGTTTCAGAAAGTATTAGGACTAGCCATTTTACTGCCAGGTATAATTAGTAATCGTTCTTAAATAAATAAGCATAATTGAATATCTTATAGTGTGTACACTTTATGAAATGTGTACATGCTTATATAGTTTTAGAGTCATGACCTACTTGTAGTGCCATGTCACTTGGAGTAAATCGTTATAGTAGCTGACAAAGGTGTAGAGTCGGATGCCATTTTCTGTGCTCGTGATCTTCAGCGGAGTGGAGGAATTGGCTGCAATTAGAATATTATTTTTGGGGGTGAAATTTAAAATCGAAAATGAATGAGGAACCAAAAGGTTGAATTTCTGTAAAATGAATGTATCTTCTTACCGATGAAACTGAAAACTTCATTCATCAAGTCTTTGAAACCTTAAAGAGAACAACATTTGATCATGCTAAGTTATATGTTTTGCTACAGTCAGATTGCTTAGGTCAGTTTGTGACTTAAAAGTTACCTTTATCGGTCAAATTCAACGTGGAAGTGTCCTTCCCTCTGTCGTCCTTCAGAACAACCTCATACACACCAGAGTCTTTCTTGGAAATCTGATCAAAAAGAGCAGGAGCGTTAAATTCAGTCATAAAAACGCTGAACAAAGAATTGAATTTGTATTCATCTGAAAAGGCAAGCTTTTCTCTTCTGCTAGGGGTGCTGCAGGAACAGATATATGACGCAAAAGCAAAAAAGCGGACGAACAAACAAACAAACATGTATAAATAAATTAAGCATTCTCAGGCAGAACGGAAAAACCAGAAGTGGCCGTTGGCCCGTGGCGACAATAGATAACTGTTCCCAACTTTAAGTCTTCTCCAGATTATGTCGTCAGCATAGTCTGCTTTGTCTGCAGGGGAGTCGCGCTGAAATGGGACACATGTGACATCACGTTTAAATATTAGACCACCAGGAGGGATGTTGATAATAGGACATGCGTTTAGAGACGAGACAGTTGGATGGGAATGAGTTCTGAGATGGAAAAGCGGATTTGATGACATTTGAGAGAAATGAGAATGGAAGAAGAAGAAGACAAAACAGTTAGAGGAAGAGAGTGATAACAGACATTGCGTGATATGGCATTCAAATATATTTTTCAGATTCATTTTAAATGCTGGTTATTTATATCCAAACGTTTTAGTGTAATTAGTCAATGAAATGTCCCTTAATTGTTCATTGTATTTATTTCCAACCTGTTCTTGTGGACCAACATTGGGGAGAATTCATATATTTTTGAGGCATGACATAAACAGAGCTGTGCAATGATTTCTCTATTAACATTCATATATACAAATTAATTCAGTGACAAATATACAGTACAGAAATACACAGAAATACACAGAAAATGTCAGACTTCATACAGGTTTCCTTCCTCATATTCTCTACCTGAGCAATTTCCAGTTTCAGCACTCCCTCTGTGAATCCCAGATTCTCGTCTGCTTTAATCTCCTGTCCGTCTTTGTACCACAGCGCAGAGGTATCCTTCTTCATGTTTCCAACCTGAAATACATTACATAAATAGGATTTGATTAAATTAAACTAGTAGCTTTTTAAACGAGTAAGCATGAAAAAAAAGTTTAAAGTTCTTTCTTACCTTGCATTTCAGAACAACGCAGCACTCTGGTGTCACCTCATAACCCAAATACTCGATAAAGTGAGGACCTGGAAGAAAGAGGTCAGTTAAAAATGAACAGTGAAAACTGTTTCTTTTTTTTTTTTCTTTTTTTGTTTATTTTCATGGCTCTGTTGTTTAAGTTATATTGATAAGCATTTATTTTTTTGGTTTCGCCCGTGTGGGCATGTGCAGGCGGAGGGAGGGAGGGAGGGGGGAGTGTAGTGAGTGTACTGTGGTACTGTGATATTACAATATAAAGGAAATGGCATCGATTACTGTACACTTTAATGAAATAAAGACTTGTAAAAAAAAAAAAAAAAAAAATGAACAGTGATTACCATAGAGCTGAAACATTTAACTGAAAGATTGATTAGTTGACCAACAGGAAATCAACTTTTAAGGCTAAAATAAAAAAAAAATTAGCTTGTTCCAATGTTGAAGGCAAGTGGGTCTTTTACATAATAAATGCATAACCTAAATCTGTTTTATAACCTGCGTTTTTATCAATTGACCATTATAAGGAATACATTAGCAAAGACTTACTATTAAAAAGAAGGTAGTATTATCCAACTGAACAGTACTGTAGATAACAGGCCATTTGAGTTACTATGCTTGCCCATTAAAGAAGAAACTACTAAGTGTGTGTGAGGGTGCTCTGAGAAATGAACAATGATAAGGGGGTTGTAAAACTGAATACAGGAAACCAATTTATAAAAGATCCTAGTCTAAAAAGGAGGTTGAGGTGACCTCTTCCTGTTTGATGATTATAAAACTTTGCAGGCGAGGGATGAAAGAAGATAGGAAATGACCTTGGGTGAAAGTGGCCTGTTGTTGGCTACATTAAGCGTGTGTTATTTCAAAGCTTTCTTGTGTAATAGCACCTCCATGTGAGTGAAATTGCAATTACACATGATACCATTTAAATCAATAACCAATCAGAAACATCTCTTTTCATTACTAAGAAATCAGCAATATCCCATTATTTTTCAATCGTGAGTGTACCTTGCTTTCTGACCCATTCTTTCATCTGGAACTCTGATTCCTTCTGCAGCTCCTTGAACACTGCAAATAAAAAGGGTTTACAATATTAACATTCAGCTTGAAACACTTCATCTAACCATAGCATCGAACCAGGTGATATACATGTTAGGTGGCTGTTAGTTTATAGGATTATAAGATCAATATTGCCAGATTTAACTGACACAATTATTTTCATTTATATAGATTTTGGTGTCAATATTTGAAAAAATCAGTTTTATCATGGCAGATCTTCTGTTGTAATGGAAAATATATAATAGAATTGAGAACATAATAGTATTTTACACAATACCACATTAGAAATAAAAGTTCACTCACATACTGTAAGCAGAATCTCGTATTTCAATGCCAAAAATCACTTGATTTCCATGAATATTAGCCTCTAATGTCATCTGAACTATACAAAAATCTCACGACCCCTAGATTATTGGATATGCGATAGAATCATCTCAATATTTTTTTGTTTAACTGGTCATACCGTCTCCTATCAGTACCAAACTGGACTGGTTGGTAGCCTTTCCATCCTGCAATTTGAAGGTGAAGGTGCCCTCATCAGCTGGAGTCAGAGAGTCCATGATCATCTCAATCACGCCGGTGTTCTTGTCAAAGTTGAGCTTGTATTTCTACAAAAATAAGAAAACCCCTATTAACCTTAATCATCTCTAAATAAATAACACAAAAAGCATAATTCTTATCATGAATACAAACTGTTTACTGACATCCCCCTGAGAGATAAGGTTATCATTGAAGATGTAATCGACTTTGCCGTTAGCTGACATCTTGTCCGCCTGCAGCCAAAAGCGAACTTTGCCCTTCTCCAACAGCTCCACAGCCAACTCTGACTTCAGGGGAATAACTATTTTGGAGAAAGAGTGAGGGCCAGCTCAAAATAGAAAAAAAGTCTGGTTCATGACATACTTAGAAAACATCTATGATTACATGCTGATACACTCACCGGGGAATTTGTGGTCATGACTGACCTCCAGCAGCCTCTTCAACTCTGAGAAATATATTAAAAAGAGATCCATTAGTAGAGGAAACAGAGCAGAAAGCTAATTGTATTTCATATATTCTGTGTTATTTTTAACTCACCTTCCTCAGAGAGAGTGTAGCTGGATGAAGCACCATCAGTGTGGGTGACAATACATGAGTAAATACCAATGTCCTCCTCCGCAGGAGTATTGAAAATAGTTTTGGATCTGCAAAGCAACAAAGGGGTAAGAAATACTGAGTGATGTTCTGTTTATCAAAGACTCTCTACTTAAAATAAATCAGCTTACTTGTTTCCCTTGGTCTCTATTGTCAGGCGGGATGTGTCTTCTATTTCCTCGTAATTCTTGGACCACACAAATTTGGAGTCGGGGGTTGTGTCACAGCTTTCGAAATTCAGGGATATGACACCGTCATCGTCAACATCCACTACAATCTCCTTAGTGCCTGAAAACCCAAAGATGCTGGTGTTACAGCTTGAAATGATGACCTCATCACCAGCATCACAAAAAGTTTCCCCTACCTGGTTTTGTGACAGCTATGACCGGCTCTGTCTCCTCGGAGGTTTGTCCAACGCCAGCTTTATTCTGAGCGCGTACACGGAACACAAAATTCCCCCCTTCCTTTAGATTCTTAATCTGCAAAATGAAAGAAAGAAATCGGATTACACAACAGCTGCTGCCACACATGTAACTGGAGAAAATAACTCAGCCGGACAATGGGGACCTTGAAGAACGTCTTCTCATTGGCCTTAGTGTTGACTCCTTTCCACGCCTCCACTGGTGCGTCTGCTTCCTTGATGTCGATGTAAAACCCGTTGACCGGATCACGGCCCTGGTACACAGGTGGTTTCCAAAGCAACACCAGAGAGTCGCTACGCACCTCTCTTACCTGCAGGTCGTGAGGAGGCCCTATGGTCCAAAACAGGAAGTAAGAAACACACCAGGGTTGCGTTCCAATAATCCAAAAATCAGCTCCTAAATTCTAACCCTATCTCCTATTCCTTGACCTCTGAGTGAAACGTCACGGGGTTAAGGGATAGTGGATAGGAGAATTCAAAAGGACTTAGGAGAAGAGACTGCGGTACTTTAGAGAATCCGAATGCACTTTCACTATCTGACGTGTTTATGATGCGCCAGCGGACGTCATTGTGTGCGTCTGCTGCTGTGGTGAAACTATGGAAACTACAGTGTTCTATACAACGGACTACATGGATGTTTAATAAGAACGAGGGACTCATCTAGAGACTCTGCACCGTGCTGTGATGCTGCTGCTTTATGCTTTATGAACGTGGACAACAGAGAAACATATTCTTCATGACCAAAGTTGTAATTGAAATAAAAAAGGAAAGTGAAATGTATGCTCGTCACCCTCTCCCTCCGGTCCACATTAATACAAATGATCCCAATACGTATGATTGTATGAAAATATCTTAAAATAAATACAAATGTATTTATTATAAACGTTAGTCCTTAACACCTATCACTGTGTATATCACCATTCAAACATATTTTAGAAGTTGAACAAACTCCACACAGCTCAGTGAAATGTTGACTTTATTTGATAATTTCAGTAAAAACTAACGTTCATATTTCTCTTTTTGATTATAATACTGATGAACATTCAAAACAAAGCACTTTGGCAACTTACCACATACGTTTTAAAATGCTTAATAAGCACCGTAACTTCCATGATATCATTTCTCCATCATAATCGTTTGTTTCCGTGAACGGCCGACTGTTGTGTGACGCAAATGCTGCGGCTGCAAGGCATTGTGGGGCAGCATTTTCTCCTCTCCTTTCAGTAAGGGAGGTCCAGTGGTTCCTAAACTATAGGAGGTTATAAAGGAAGTTTGAAACCTCCTTTCCTTTCATTTGGAGAATTGGAACGGCACTTAACATGGCTGCCACTGACGTACTTCCGGGTCATTTCACTCGGTTAGGAAGGTTCCTAAGCTAAATGGACTATTGGAACGCAACCCAAGGCTTCAAAATCTGAAGGTCAGTTGGTCTGATTACATGTGTACACAGAAAAAGGAATGCTACTTTTTGCTCCTTGTTCTTCCTTGATTTCATATAAACACGTTAACAACCGATTGTCATCTTCAAGTAAAAGTGAGGATAAGAACACATTTATCAAGTATAGGGACAGAGATTAGATAACTTTTTAGAAACAGTAGGTTGAACCAACCTGGCACAGCGATGGTCCACTCCTCGCACAGGAAGGTGTCACTGGGCAATGAAGGGATGCCGACACCTGCCATGTTGGCTGCCCGCACCTGGAACTGATACTTCCTCTTCTCCTTCAGATCAGACACCTTTAGACAAAGAGACATGAAGACAGACCCTTAGTTATAAGAGCCTTTTAAAAATTGGAACCTTTTGGTTTTATGAATTTAATAACTCACCCTGTAGGCCCTCTCGCTAATCGACCTGATGTTGGCCTCGTGCCACTTCCCTGTCACGCCATCGATGACCTCACGGTAATCCACGAAGTATCCGGTGATGTCAGCACCGCCGATGAATGTTGGCTGTTTCCAGGACAGCACCATGGAGTCAAATACACACTCCAGGACAGTGATGCCATAGGGTGGAGCAGGGGAGGCTGAGATGATAGAAAACATAAATTAACACCATAACGCCTCCCAAGGGGGAACTGGGTGAAGTAATGGGAAACTGAAACAATGAGGTGATACTTTTAATTTTTAAATGTATTCTTACATCTCCATCCAGCTGTATTCAATGTATTGGAACTCATTAAAAATCATTTAAAATGCTTGTAAAAATGCATTTCATGAGTTTATTGTAGCTTCGTCGATGCTGCTAAGCTTCAGTGTCCCATTACTGAAAACTGTTCCATTTACAGCACGTATTGACTACATTTAAATTCTCTTTCTTCCATCGCCAAAATTCTACTGAAATCATTGAAGTGTTTATAACTTTAAATACAATAGTAGCCTAGTTGAGTACCTGCTGTAACAGAATATTTTCCAACCCACAACACAACCACACCTTTAACCTTTTTGAAAAGGCTTCTGTATTAACATATGCTTAGAAGAACTGTGTCAGATTTGAGAAAATACACTTCTTTGCTTTGGAAGTTAGATTGAAAGGTCTACATGCTAACCAGGATAGCTAGCTTACCTTAGCATGACAACTGGAACATTGAATACGTTAAACCTTTATAAAGCTCACTATAATGTTGTAACTTGTTTGTTGAATTTAAATAAAATAAAAATGTGACAACCAGACATCCAGGAAGTCACAACGCCGGGCAAATGAGACGCCCGTATCCAGTCTTGCTAATGCAATATGCTAAGCGAACCATGTTTAGCATCATATTTTACAGACAGATGTGGAATTCTTCTTCTTGTCTACCTCTTGTCAAAAAGAACTAATGGGTTGGATAGTTATACAGTACCATTTGTGGTATGAAAATTCCGACATTTGACATAGCCCAAAATCAATAATTTGTAACTTGGGGATAACAAAATGGCTTTTCGACACAAATAGTCACTTTAACTTGATACTCTTTCCTATTAAGGGATGTGTAGTAAAAGGTCTGAGACGTGGACTTCTAAAGGAGAACACAGTTAAACCAAAAAGGTCTTAGGTCACAAGTGTAGTGCTCTTGTGTTGGTTGGATGACCCACTTTTCAAGTACAGGGTGTGATTAGCCGGCTCCTGCCATGACATAGTGCTCTGAGTACTGAATGTGATGGCAGGTCCCGAGGTGCCGGGTGACCGATGCTGAGCCTCCAAGTGAGGAGGTTGTGGGAAAGTGGTGGACTTAAAACTATTGACAAGCGGGACTGTGTTGAGTTAAAGTTTGGTGTGTTATAAAGCAACTTACCTTAAAAAGAAGAATACCAGTAGAGAACTTTACCAACTGTTTAGTGATTCATATATATCAAAAGCAGATACATTTAGAACATTGCAAAACTGTTTTCATAAGGGGAAATCTTTATTTTATTACATGATGAAGTCATATTTCTAAGAATGCTAAGAGGGGGGATTTGCTTTTTGTGTTTTTCTTTTGGATTTGACAGAAAGATGTCCCTCTGTGACCAGTGCTCACCTTCCAACTCTCTCCGGGGCCTTGCAGTCTCCAGATTATCAGAAGCATCTACGGGGAACTTACGTGCTTGTTTGGCCTCAGGCTCATTGACTGTCTTTACAGCCTGATCCTGAACCTCAGCAGTGACAGGTTCTAATTGTGCAGTTAGTGAGTCAGAAACTGAGTCTGACACAGACTCTGAGACCAGGTCTTTTGCCAGGTCAGGGGCCCAGGACACACTGCCTTTCTTGCCCCCCTTGTGTTTATTTTCGACGGGGTCAGGCTGTGCGAGTGCTGAGCTATCTGGCCCAGCCCCCTGCCTGGCCTTAGTGTCAGCCTGAGCTTTATTGCACTTAGTGTAAAGGGGGGACTGGACATTTTCATGCGTGCCCGTCCAGCTTGGCCTGTGCTCAGTTAGTTGGCCAGCGTTACCCCCCGGACCCATCTCCGGCAACACACCATGAGGGATGCCGCCCCCTACAGGAGTTAGCAGAGAAAAGCAAAAGAGGCTCTTTAAAGAAACAGGCACAAGATCTGTTCACAAGTCAAGTCGAGAAGACTAGCAGAAACATAAACAGTTCTCTCTATCAGCCTACAAATACTGTGAAATGTCTTCATCTGACTGGGAGTGAAAAATGAAGACAAGATGGCCAACAAGTGACATCCATGTGAGGAGGTGACAAGACTTTATTTTGGATTATGAGAGCATGCAGGTGTTTGAAAAAGAAAAGGCAATGACTGTTTGCGTGCAGGCTTTATAGCAACCCTCTATGAAAAACACTAGATTAAAAAGTTGATATGAAGTATTGTATTTGTTTTTAGCTTTGAGCTGTTGCTTATCTATGTATATCATGTACTTTAATTGTACTGTGAGTTACGTTTTTAAGAATTAGTAAAGGGGGCAGTAGTTTAACAGCCCATTCAATTTTTTTTATTTAAACAAAGTAGAAATAATGTTTCCTAAAAACATTACCAATATGTCTGCCTGAAGAGAAACACACTGGCATTGTGTAACAAGTGAGTGTGTTTCATGAGGGAAAACGGAGAAAGTTGCTCAGTTAAAAGTTTGCCAGTGAATGAGCAACATCCAAAGGCTGGAAGTTATTTTGGTTGAAATGCCAAGAGTTTTTAGGGACCACATGCAGGAGATAAGGACGATTATAACAGCAGCAGAATTGGTATGTTATCCTATTCCATTTGATTGTTTATCTTATCTTTATCTTTATCTTGATAAGGTGATGATACTAAATTATTGCTTGGTGTCCAAGTTGAGGATATTTTTTGGGGGATGTATAGATTATTGAATAGGGTGTTATTACTATATATATGATTTTGCAGAAATGTGCTGTATCATGACGTAACTTATAAATGAAAAAATACTGTTATTTTAGCCATAGCGTTTTTCTTTGGTGTTCAAATTCAGGCACCAATTGATCAGAGCAATTCCACTGCCAGGTTAGTTGTGATATGAGAGGTTTAAACAGACACAGACACACATTAAGGGGCTCGATGGAGCGGGGAGGTGTGTGTGACGGTACCTTTAGCACCATGTGGGGTTGCCGACACGCCTTGTGCCCAGGAAAAGTGAGGGAAATGGGAGATGGTGGTGGTGTGTGACGTTGGGCTGGTTTGTAACAACCACTGAGTTGGATCAGAATGAACCAAATTAGAGGAAGTCTACAAGTCCTGACCCGCCTCAGGGCTGTGCAGGGAGGAGGAGGAAGAGGAGGAGGAGGGAGGGTGTATGTGACTGGACATGGTGCTGGGTAGGTGGGGCACATACCAGTGCAGAACAACGTGATAGGTTGACAGGGTGGAACCATGGTGGAGAAAGTGTGGGAGTGTAGATGCTGATGGTACAACAAACTGAAGACATCATGTAAAAATGCAAACTCTTGCATGTCTTTTATAACTTTAAGGAATGTCCTAATATAATATATCCTAACATAATTTTTGTTACAGCCAATACAAGTTAAAAAACATACTTCTACATATATTCAAACGGCAATACCAAAGGCTGACTTTTAAACAATATTAAAACGCTTTTCTATAGGTGGATTTTTCCTAAAACCACACATCTAAAAAACAGGATGACCTATATTTTTTACTTTGTCCTTACTCCTGTAAAGTTTTACTTACCAATAGCAGCCTTCACCTCCACAGGCTCAGACTCTGGGGAGAACTGGCTGAGCCCTGCTGCATTCACTGCCCTCACCCTGAACACGTATTTCTCTCCCGTCGTCAGACCATGGCAGATGAACCTGTGAATGTGTTTCAAATATGATAATGGCATTGTTTTTATATACAAACTCCTCTCTATGGTTAACAGGAAAGGAGTTGTTTTACCTAGTAACATTAACAGGCTTGTTGTTGCATGGCTCCCACTCATTGCTGTCCAAAACGCTCGCCTCAATGTAGTATCCAACCAACTCCTTAGCTTCACTGGATGCTTGCCAAGACACAACAACGGATGTGTCTGTGTTTCTGATAGGGACAACTTTGCTTGGGGCAGATGGGATATCTGTGGGCCAGAATGCATGGTGTCATTAACTGTAAATGGGACATAATGCTATGATGATGCCTGCATTTGTGTTTTCTAACCAAGTTTATCTCCAACAGTTGTGGCCTCCGTTGGGTCAGATGGCTCGCCGACACCAGCAGCGTTGCAGCAGCGGACGCGGAAGCTGTAGGAATTCCCCTCAGCGAGATCAAACAGGGCAAAGCGAGGAGACTTGACGGGGATCTCAGTGTTCACCCTCTGCCAGGTGTCTGAGCCCGCAACACACTGAAGCAAAGATACGAAGTGTGAGTTTTTCCTTAATATGTCACAAATAGGAAAATGGTCAATAACTTACTTTCTCCACATAGTACATGACACCCTCAAGGCCTTTGTCTCCAGGGGGCTTCCAGCTCAGCACCACATAGTTCTTGGTGGCCTCTGTCACCTGCAGCTCAAGAGGTCTGCCAGGAACAATGCCCTCTGAAGGTCAAGAGATAAAGTATGAGTCCCTGAAGACACCATTTAAATGAGCAAACTTGATTTAATCAGCAATTGTCAAAAATAAGTGTCCTACCTGCAGGCTCCTCCTCTGTGACAATGATTTGGCCAGTCCAAGGAGCAGAGGCACCTGATCAAAATCATGAAAAGTTATGAATTAGGGATTTCAAATTATTATATATTTTATGAAAAAATAAAAAAGGTTCCAATTTGAAATCATAACGTGTTTTTGAGCAGGATTTGATCATAGGTAGTGGCAGTGGAAAAAGCTTTTTCACATAAAAAAAAAAAAAAAAACATTAGGAAAAAGAAACAAAATGTCTAAATAATGTTCTGGAACAATAGGAAAAAAATAAAAATAGATCCTATATCAGCCAATAGCATGAATGACTTCATAAAGCTCTTTAAATATGGATAAGAGATAGTCTGTATTCTAGCTGACAGACATTAAAAGGCCGCAGTACCTCTAATGCGGGCGCGGTCAGAGGGGTCCATGGCAGCCACCGGCTCAGAGACCCTGGACGGGTGGCTCATGCCATTCTGGTTGACGGCACGCACACGGAACATGTAGGAGCGGCCCTCCACCAGACCGGTGACGGGGAAACGGGCAAACTTAACCGGAGTGTCATTGCACTGGACCCAGTGGTTGGTTCCAACCTCACATCTGAACACAAATTACAATAGGTTATAATATACGTCACTTTTTAACAAAATGTTCCGAAATAATTACTGACTCCCAGATTTGGAGAATGTGTGCAAAGGATTGAGTGCAGCTGTTTGATTTTAAAATACCAGTCAGTGACATTCTTGCTATTGTATTTATATAAAGGTTATTTTCAGTAATAAGTAGTGCATCTGGGATTGGTATCTATTGGTTTCATACCAGACTTTTCAAATAGTACTTAAATACATTATTTTACTGTTCCCTCAGATTTTCATTTAAAAAGAAGTCCTGCAATTAAAAATGTTTTCAATACATTATGTTTTGTAATTTGCAAAGCAAGCCACTGAAGCTGCTTCATTAAAACATTTGTATGAGGTACACCAGAGTTTTAGAGACAAATCACAAACAGAAAAAAGTGTAATGTCACAGACAATTATGTTCAAACTGTTGTTCTCCCATTCTCTTAAATCTTTGAGGTTTGTTTTCCAGATTACCACTCCTGTGAGACAATTTACTGAAATGTCTAGCTCCATATTGACCTACCTGTCCACAAAGTAGCCCAAAATGGAGTCTCCCCCATCGACAGCTGGCTGCTTCCAGGTGACGATGATGTAATCCTTGTTGGCATCCAGGCAGCGCACATCCAGAGGGGCCCCAGGAGCTCTTTCAACCTCAGCTTCAGAATCTAACACGTCCAGAAACACCAACAATAAAATAACGGTATGCATACTTTCTTTTGTTTTACACACTCTTCTTTTTCATATTTCTTTATCTTTCATTTAAAGTGTTGTCTATAATTGATTGCCTCTACTGGTGGGTTTAAAATGAGCTGTGTGACGTATGTTGAACGGTTTGGGCTCAGCCCTTGATGCCAGCAATGTTTCTGGTCCTCACTTTAAACACAAGCCAAGAGCAATCAGCAAGAGGAGGACAGAATTAGCTGTACCCCCCCCCCCCCCCCCCCCAGGAGTGAAAGGGGATAAGAGTGATGACTCTTAAAGAAACATATGGGGTAATGCCAGGCCACCTAAGAGTTGCATCATTAAATATAGGAGCAAATATCAACTGGGTGAGTGTGTATCCATGCAGCTTAAAAGACAAACTGTGTTCGCTCACAAAGAGAAACACAGACCAATAAGGACACTGGGCAGCTTATTGTTTCTCGTCTAGCAGATATTTACAGTATCTTTCTGCGCCAGGGTCATTCCATAGCTCTCTGAGAATAGCCCAACGGCAGCCAGGCTCATTAAGCGTTTTGTTATGGAGACTGTACCTGGTCTCCTTTTTCCCCCCTGGGCAACTCTGAGTCAACAACAGGGTCTATTTTCTAGCTTTTTCACACTCAGCGTGTAGGAGCTGAAGCTGTAAAGGTCAGATTGTCTCTGAAGGCACCACAGATAAGCTTCCCTGACCACCTTCCACAGTATTCAAACCCATGCCAAAGAGTTTCCACTGTGTGTTGTCGCTATAAAGATGTCCTTTAAAAACAGTCACTCATATTTAACTATTAAATGTAGTGTTTTTATCAGCTGCCAGAGGACAAGCAGTTGCTTTGACATTGACCTGAAGACATAATCCGCAATAACAAGCTGCATTTAGCTTTGGTTGACTATAATGGTGGTGAAAATGTCTGTGCAAAGATATGTTATTTCTTACGGATAGGTTACGGATGGCATACCCACCTCTGACAAAGACGTAGGCGGAGTAGGTTTCATATCCAGACTTGGTGGTGACACGCAGGGTGTAGAGCCCCTCGTCCTCTTTGTTCAGGTGTGTGAGGGTCATTGTGGCGTGATCTCCACTCCAGTGCATGTTGTACCATTTAGAAGGAGACAGAAGGACATCTGGGGAAATACAATAGAAGGTGGTTGAGTAACATGTGATACAAATATAATCCTCTTCACAAAATGATATACAAACCAGGGACATTCACAAAAAATCTTAATTTATTCAAAATCCCTACTCATTCCAGTGTAAGATAAGGAGTAGTACTGAAAAGTACATTTACCCAGGTACTGTAATTTCCTATATTCTGCTATTCTATACTTCAAGATATCTTCAATTCATAGGGAAATAATTCACTGTTTTCTCCCCTCAGTTAATAAAAAACACCTTAGTTACTCTGCTGATTCTGATCCCTAATAAAAAGTATAATCAATAAATAAATGATGATGCAATATTAAATGTTAAGATAAGAAACACAATCATTGAAATGATCTTCATATTTTCATTCTGAAACAATTCTGCCAAATGCTTGTATTTTTGATCAAATAAGTATTTATTGATGCCAATACTTTTGTACTTTAAAAAAAAAAAAATGATATGAGTGATCAATGGTTTGGGGCGGCTAAGTAAATCCATATTTTGAATTCATCTTCTTACCGTCTCTGTACCACTGGATCTCTGGCTGGTAGCGGTGCAGGGCAGGGGAAATGATGACTGTACATCCAAGACTAATGGTCTCACCCTCTCTTCCAAACGTCACACCAAATTTATCAACAATGTGAGTCTTGAAGTTTACGCCGTACTCACACACGGGACCATCTGCAAACAGAGCAAGATACAGCAGCTTTAGTCAGAGCTTAAACTGGCATTAATGTGCAAACACTTTGCACACGTCACAAGCACAAATAGTTGAATTAGCGTTCAATTCAAGTGGAAGAACAAAACATTCACTAAGAAAGAACATTATCACATCAAAAATCATATCCAAATAACAAACAATAAGCTAGATCGACATTTTTCATCCAGACAGAAAAAGGTAGGGAAGAGAACACGTGACATATGCGTAGGAATAAATAACAACATCAAATACGAGCTAAAAGAGTGACTATAAAACAGAACAGTGCTCCCAAAAAGTGGATGTTTTCGTCATTATCATGCATTAAACAGTGAAGCACATCAAACTTGTGAAAAAACTTGGTTGAAAGAAATCACTCAATATTCAGTGATTTCAGATGTGGAATTAGTTGAAAGAATCTACAGTACAAAATGAAAAAAGATACGTTTTGTATTTCCAAGGCTCTATACATTGATGGCAACAAAATCCATCATTTTACGCAAATGCATCTTCTCACACTAGAACATTCCTTTTAAAAAAATGGACGCATAAGCTTGCAAGGTTGCATACTTTAACTAGGTGTCAACTCTGAAATGCAGAAAAACCTGTAGATTTTTCCATACAAGGAGTACTGTGAACACCATGTACACAGACAAGTGGTCATGCAGAGACCAAACAGTGACAGTGATCACATGACCCTGTTACCTTCAGTACTGCCCCCTGTATTATTGCCGCAGCATCAAGGAGACAGAACAGTTGTTAGTGCAGTAGTGCACAGCCCCCAACCCCCACACTCTTCACTGTTTATCATTGTGTACAGTATAAGCAGATATCCAGCAAGAGTAAAGTCAATAATATAAAAAAAAATCAAATGACAAATAAATGCATAATTACCATTATTACTATCGTTTTCATTATTACTACTAGTTTTCTTTGTTGAGCCTCATTCACTTTTCTTACATCAGCATTGGGCAGATATTTTCAGCATCTTAAAGTAAGCAGCTGTACGGCATGCGCACAGTAGACAGACACAGTTAGCAAATAGCTGGTGAAAATAATCAAACATCTTTCTCAAGAACTGTTGAAGACAAAAACAGAGCTAAAAGGAGAGTACATTTTATGACATATATTCCTCAGGTTGGCAGAAAAGCAAATGCTAACGTAGCTCAGAGTCTGCTCAAGGTATAAAACAGCTTAACAAGACAAAGTATGTTTATGCTGTGTTTTTTATCTTGTACTCCGTAGTGGTCGTACATCAATGAATGCAACATGAATCCCACAATTTAACATAAATTCACACTTACGTCTAGCGGATGGCAGGGACTCATCCATATCACCTTTGAACCCTATGGAGAAAATCAGCATTAAAGCGAACACATAGTGTGCACAGTATTATACTGTCAAGATATCAAAATATGAGATTATACACCATGACATTTGCCACGTTTCACTGGCTTAGGCCTCTCATTAATAGAAACTTACAAGTACAAGTATATTTGGTTCCTACTTTTAAGAGATGTTGCAGTTAATACATCGGTATATTCAGAAAAAGCTTTTACATTTGGAAACTTTACTTATTTACTGATTAATTGATGTACAATGAGCTATAATTACTGGCTTTTCTTGTTCTTTTAACACATTGTGTGGAGCTTGTTCATGATAGGTGAATTGGGGTGTGATGATTGTCTGACTTTCTGAAACCTACTCTTAACAACGACAGAGGCAAATGAAGACAGCTCTCCCTTGGAGTTCATGGCAGAGACACGATACTGGGCCGTGTCATCGAAATCACATCTGAAAGAGGAGAGTATCAGGTGATCAATTCCCATGATAAGCAGAATCTACTGTACTGTGCCCTTCCCCCATTTCAACCTCAGCCCTCCCAAACATGTAAATAATACCAAGTATGTGAGCCCTGGCTGTAAGCGTTCCATATCTCCTGAATACTTTGGTTATAAATAGACACCACTGCTGATGTCATGTGCACCAGGTGGTGAGGGTCTCACATGAAAGTATCTGCAGCCTACATATTCTACTAAAATGGAAAAAATATCATCTCATTTGTTTCTCCTTGTGATTTTGAGTGTGTTGAAATGGTCTTTGATCTTAGAGTATTGTGAAGTACATGTAAAAGAAGTACTTTGACTGGTTACATTTAACAAGTCCAAACTAAATCCTATCCTTAATTCATGTTGACAGTGTAGATTGGCATTACAGTTACATACATTGATCCAATTAAATATCAAATATATGAATCAAACCCCACTTGATTGTTAGCTAGTTGGTAGCTAAGCGCTTAAGATGGCAGACAGCAGTAAATATGAATCTAAACATACCATTTTCCCTCACACAATAGGAGGAACTGCTTACATTCCATGATTTTCTATAGTCTATGGTCTATTGCTAGATAATTGTACTGGCAGGAAAGTGAAAGGGCCCAGGATGCCATTTTTCCCTTAGCCTGCGGAAAATAGCATGGCTAATAGCTAGCTAATTACAAGTCGAAATAACAGAAGAAAAATAAGTCTACACAAGCTAAGATGTATGCAAAGTCTAACAAATGTGGCAATGTTTCATTTATATTTACAAAACCTGTTACAGTGTTGAATATTTTTAGGAAGATTTTATTGTTATAGTTGTAGGGGAAGCTACACCTACCTGTTGATCTCCAGTGAGTGCATGTTGTATTTGCTCTCAAGTTTATACTTGTCCCCATGGCCAACAGGGTCGATGGCAACATTGTTTTTGTACCTTTTAGTAGGAGGCAGCAAACATGACAGAAAACAGACCAGAGGAAAAAGAAAGAACATGAAAATGACAAATATAATAGATAAAGCCATCTAAATGAGATGAGTACAAGCACAGATGAATAGGCAGGCGAGAAGGGGACAGAAAGGATAGATTTAAAGGTATGATATTGGTTGTTATGTATGTCTGTGACCTACCAGACGACCCGGGGGTCCGGCCAGCCACTGACAGTGCAGTGCAGCCTCACACACTGCTTCTCCCACACAGTGTGGGAGCGCGGTTTAATCACAAACTCCGGGGTATGCATCAGACTGTCTTCGTTCATACGCTTAAAGTGTACCCCGTGTTCATGGATCTACAAACAGAAAAAATCACTCAGGACAATTGAACTTTAAACTTAAAAAATATATATAAAGTATATTTCACCAGGTATTCACAATCCACAGTTGAAGCAAAAACAAAGCAAACTAATTCAGCAACATCCCTTCTTTTTCCCATGCAAGACATTTGTACTTTTAAACTTGAAACGTGTTGTGAGTGTGTGTCGTTGATTATGTTGTGAGAATAGCTAGGGGTCTTGAGGCATGGTCTAGTTGAGCGTCCAGTAACCAGTCAACACATAAAATGACAACACCGCTGGGACACTGTCTCAAGAAACAGGATCCCCTAAAGAATGTGTCACTTAGTAGTAACACTATTTGGCAGAGTCAAGACAGATTAATACAGTGAAGCGGTCACTGTGGATTTTATGATGCTTAATGAATGGTTGGATCCTACTTCACATAATCACCCTGGGACAATAATAACTTCCTTGTGTAAGGACTAGTAACAAACACCAAAGGCACTTAGGTGTAAGTAGTAATGAAATGATTTCTGCTCAGTGATGCAACCATGCAGCTAACCTCATTTTGTAATGTAGCCTGATATTATGCTATGATTGGAGAACATATAATATTATGAAAGATATATTGAAACATTTAAAAATGGACCTGTCCACATTAGGTTTCAAAAAACTCAATACTGCTGTTGGACAGCATAGTGACAAAATGCAAGAAAGACAAATGTAACTGTGACAAAGGGTTGAAAGAACACAATGATCTACTAAATGATTTACATTAAGTGACAGTAAGAGTAGCCTTCACAATCATGTCACTCATATTTTGTGATGTAAAAATGATAAGCAGTCAGTTATTTCACTGTTGAAGTGTACTCCTGTACAAGCTCTAAAAAGCTACATTTAGAATTCCCCCACTGACCCTTTTGTTTAGAGAGATGCGCTCGGCCGTCTCTCGAATGGCCTCCCTCCTGGAGGTCTGCTCTGACCTCTCCATCTCCATGCCACTGGTGAACAAATCCCTGCGGGCCATGTACTTAGAAGAGTCCCGCACCCTTGCTTCCTCTCTACTCGAAAACCCACTCCCAAACTCTTGACTAGGAGTTTGTAGAGAAGGTCCAGGAATGGGGAGTTAGGCATAACCGTAAAAAAATGGTCTCCAAACACTCTTGTAGTATACTTTGAAGAGATTATTACCTGCCCCTGAAGATAGGCACTACGTAGCCGATGATTTGGTGGTCCTTATCCACAGCCAAGTAAGTTGGCTTGGCCCTCTTGAGTATAGGGCTCAGTCTGCTCGCTTCCAGCCCATAATGTGTAGACACGTTAAGTCTGTGACATTTAGAAAACCATCAGCCTGGCCAGACAATGCAACTAATAAGATTACATCAAAATGTGGGGATGAAGCCATGAGGGGGGTAAATTAGTGGTAGATGAAGGTTCAGTGGGTAGTGAAGAGGTTTAGTTGTATTATTTGTATGTGTCCAGAATAATTAAATTTGTAGAATCAACAAATGGCATCTGATGCAAAGGACAACATGAGTACCACTGTTGTATTTATTCAATAACTAAAAGACGCCAAATCGAATAATCATTTATCATACTCTATTTGCTTTCTAAGGCTACAGTTCGGGAAGGAATGACAAGTGGAGCGATGGAAGAAAATACGTTTTGGATTTGAGGTCAGACGCCACACAGTTTGTCTGTGGAAGCACCATCTGCAGCACTCAGAGTTGGGGGTGGGGGCTAAGGGAATGAGATAACAAGAACTTGATAAGCAGGGGGGACCAGATTGGTGACAGGGCTACTGCTCTCTTTTTCCATGTATCTATCTGAGACACTTTTCCTTCAGCTCTGACCATTTACACTTTCTCCAATGTCCAGAAATAAGACTGCAACCACACTTTGGATTCATTACCAATGTTCCTTCCTAAATAAATGCAGTATCTTTGCCAGAACGACATTAATGCAACCACTCGGACTGTTAAATCATCATCACATCATAACCCTCTCATCAGCACAGATTTGGTGGCTGGTGTAAAGGCAAAGATCCGATGGTGTAAGTCAAGCCTAAGCCCCCTGACCTGTTCACACTCTCCAGCCAGTGCATTTAAACATAAGCCACTGTAAAAGATGGGACCCCCATAAGCAGGGTGTTTTGTAAATCCTTAAATATGAAAGAAGAGCACCTTCCCAGGGACAGGGAATCCATATCATAAAACAGCTTTAAATCAGTTACTTGACACCGCCATCATTCTTTTTGAGTAAATTTGACCAAGCATATTCTCTACAATAACACCAATGCATTCAATAATGTCCACTAAAGAACAACTTTACTTGAGTCTTTTGGTAAGTCACTTAGTTTTTAATATATATGCATGTAAATGATATGAGATTTTAAAGATAGACTGACAATCTGTCATTTGTTACTTTCCCTCCAGCATGGTATGTACAGGTCAAGATTCTATTTCAGTCTACGCCATATACCATAACTCAACCTTTGCACAACATACATAGCATTTCTGTCCAGTTTCTCTAACCAACAGTCTTTCCCTGATTGGAGCAAAAATGTAATAAACCACATATCCAAAAATCATTTGAGTTATTTAGGAATAGATGTGTGACAGATAAAAGTTCATGAGCAGGCAGAAAAGCAAACAGGTCCTTTATTAGTCATCATGCAAGGAGCTTCATGCTGGATTCAACGAGGTTTTTAGGGAGCAAAGATCCTTTGGTGTGTGTGAAGGTTGATCAAGGAGAATCAGAAGAGGGAAGGATGGTTACTTTGGTGTCAATATGGCATTGAAGCGGGACATATGATCTCATAGCTGTGACCGGGAAGTGATCCAACAAGGTTGATGGAGATGAACTGTAGGTTGGGTGTTAAGGGGAGCTTCCTGTGACAAGAAGTGGATTGATGAAGGTATGATCCTCTTCCTCCTTCTTACCCACTGCTCCTGCTGGTGGCAGCGGAGGTGCTGCTGCCAGCCGTGTACCTGCTGCTGGTCTGGTACTGGCTCAGTTTGGACACTGTCTCCTTGCTCCTGTAGTCACGGTCATAGTGGCGGTGGTGCTTCTGGTAGAACGGTAAAGATCCAGACATGTTGCAGGCCGCTCCTGCTGTTAGCCGCGAGCTTCCGAGTTTCTTGCTGTCTACTTTGTCTGTTTGGTTAGTTAGTGTTCAAGAGCAGGTGGATTTACCATTATTATAAACTGTAGGTCAACGACTTTCACTTAGCGTTACATACTTTGGTCGAAATCAGTAATTGGCTTTACTGTGCTTATGAAAAACAAATTACTTACAAACTAAATAATAATAATATGGAGAAGTTGGTGATCCCAATGATGCCATTTCATATTTCTAACAATATTGTTGCTAAAAAAATGCATAATATTGTCTTGACCAAAAACAGGAAAAACTAAAGGGGTTATACTTTTAAACATCCTCAAATTGCAAATGTAAACCTAATCAGCTAGCGAGACAAAATATAAGGTTCAGGCTTCAGGCATTTTCTCAGCATGCTAGGACAAACATGCAACAATTACAACCTCACTTATCAGGCCTCCTCCCTGCATATCTGTTGCCACTTACCCTGGAAAAATCCCTTAAACTCCAAGTTATAGAGGAAAAGATGTTCAAAATCCAAAGCTCGATATCCCAGGAAAACTACAGGTAGGTGCGTTCAGGGCTGCGGTCTACACAACAAAAATAATGTTGTCCCTTGCCAGAATGTCCAAGCAGCAGTCACAACCTTTTATGGTGAGGGTGGAGATAAATATAGCTGAGAGCAGAGTGTTGGGGGACAACACATTTATGGCTGCAGGTCTCTGCTGATGAACATTACTTCTAATTTGCAGGTAAACACAGGCTTACTCTTGTATTTTTTGTCTAATCTTTTGATATGAATGTTTGCCTCTTATCCTGTCTATGTATAAAATACTATCCTAATTCCTGTATTTATGAGTTAATGTACAGATTGTATATGCCTTACTGTATACTTTGTTTGTTTATATGTCATAGCCTTATGCAGAAGTAAGCAAATAAATGTGATGGAGTCAATCGGGTATTAATATGACAAAGCCTACTTTCAATTAAAGTTAGGATAGAAAAGCACCTCACGATGCCGATTTTCCAAAGGTTCAGTGACCCCCAGATTTCAAAAGTGACCATTTTAAATGTATGAACTAATATTTATTATTATTTTTTTACATTTGAAGGTCTTGCTTGCTCTCAGTCCACAGTATGTCATCATTACTTGATCTCCAGTATCTTTTGTCTTGACTTGTTACCACAGCGGTCTAACTTTAGCTGCTGCATGCTATTGTTACAGCCTCTGTTGTCACTCTCACTTTCAGACCCACTCTCTTTTGTGGAAGCTCACAAACGTCCCCTCCTGTTCCCTCGTCTCATCAGAGCCTCCTTAAGGAGAGATGGATAACTTAATGATTGTTGATGGAAACACTCTCCTGGTGCAAGTATGACTCATTCAGGACTCTTTTGTTGAAAGTCAGTTTATTAGAGGCCCTTTGGCAGGCAGATTCAATTTAGCTGCCAGCCACAGATGTTAGGACATTGTTCTTGGAATTGACCACAACACTAAGTAGGTTTCCATGGCAAAAATATCATGTCAGTGAACACCTCTGAGACCTTTGAGTTGAACACCCAAGCTTTTTGGCCGTTACCCACCACTATCCCACAAGATAAAACAGTGAGCATTCCAACATGCCGACAATGTTTTGGCAACAATCTAAAGTGTAAACCCATAAAAGAGATTAGCACTGATAAGAACAATACATGTTAAGAAGGGTCATTATGCTTAATGCAGTCGAATGAATTTTGATATATTCTACAATTGTATTATACTGTATGTCAGAAGCCGTTAATAATTTGCCAACATGAATGATTTGAATCAAACTTTATGATAAGCTAAGCTAGCCATCTGCTGACTATGGCCCTAATTTTTTAAATAAAAACAGTGGTATTGTTTTTTGATCAAACTATTTGCAAGAAAGCAAATAAATTAGTTTCACTGAAATGCAATTTTCTATTATAGATACATATTTTTGTTATATATGTTATTATCTTCCTAGGAACGTAACCAGTGTGATCATACCTTAAAGGTGACCTATCATGCAAAATGCACTTTTGTACGTCTTTTATACATGAATATGTGTCCCCGGTGTTCCAGGGAACTCACCAAGTGTCAGACAACACAACCCTTTCTATTTTCCTCCATACCCAAATCTCTAAAAAAGGGTCTGCAACGGATCTGATACAGACTGATCCAGATTTGAACACTTCTATGACGTCAAAGAAGTGGCGATACGGCTATTGGGCCAACTCCACCAATCAGCAGGAGAAAGCCACGGACATTGCCGTTCGAAAGCGCTGGAGAAGCTGTAGTACATATGGCAGGCCTGTAGATGGTGCTGTTCTCACAGAATCCATCCATCCATCCATCTTCTCCCGCTTATCCGTGGTCGGGTCGCGGAGGTAACAGTTCCAGCAGAGAGCCCCAAACTTTCTTTTCCCTGGCCAAATCAACCAGCTCTGACTGGGGGATCCCAAGGCGCTCCCAGGCCAGCGAAGAGATATAATCCCTCCATCTGGTTCTAGGTCTACCCCTTAGTCTCTTCCCAGCTGGACGTGCCTGGAACACCTCCCTAGGGAGGCGCCCAGGTGGCATCCTAACTAGGTGCCCGAAACCACCTCAACTGGCTCCTTTCGACGCGAAGGAGGAGCGGTTCAACTCCGAGTCCCTCCCGGATGACCGAACTTCTCACCTTATCCCTAAGGGAGACACCAGCCACCCTGCGGAGAAAACCCATCTCGGCCGCTTGTACCAGCGATCTCGTTCTTTCGGTCATGAGCCATCCTTCATGACCATAGGTGAGGGTAGGAACGAAAATGGCGCGGTAGACAGAGAGCTTTGCCTTCTGGCTCAGCTCCCTTTTCGTCACAACGGTGTGGTAAAGAGACTGCAGTACCGCTCCCGCTGCTCCGATCCTCCGACCCATCTCACGCTCCATTGTTCCCTCACTCGAGAACAAGACCCCGAGATACTTGAACTCCTTCACTTGGGGTCTCACAGAATCAGCCCATGAAAAGACAGTGTTAAATTGAGCGAAATGAGGAATGGCTAAAATGCATGATCTGCTTGGATGAGGGCGCGCAAATATGAACACATCACCCCCATCCTTAAAGCACTACACTGGCTACCCGTGGAACTGAGGATCGAATTCAAGGTCTCCGTCCTCACCCACCAGTGTGTCCATGGAACTGCCCTTCCCTACCTCAAGGAACTCCTCACCCCCCATACCTCCTTGCGGACCACCCACTCCAGCAGCTCCAACCTCCTCAAACCCCCCAGGACTAAGCTCCGTACAATGGGAAACCGGGCCTTCTGCTCGGCTGCTCCCAGTCTGTGGAATGCTCTCCCCGACCAAATGAGAGCACCACAGACCGTGGAGGCTTTTAAAAAAGGCCTCAAAACCCATCTCTTCAAAAGAGCCTTTGCCTAGACCTTTTTTATCACCCTTTTATTTATTTATTTTTATTTATTTTTTTGTATTGCTTTTTATTAATTCTACCGTGTTGTGTAATGTTTATTTATACTGTTTATCCTCACTGCTTGTAGCACTTCGGGATTTGAAATCAAATATGAAGTGCTTTATAAATGGAACCCATTATTATTATTATTATTTTGAAAAATAAAAGGTATAAATATGCCTTATATAGGTATGGTCCTACACTATATTATTCAAATATAGCATGATAGGTCCACTTTAAAGGTGGGGTAGGTAATTTTGGAGAAACCAGCTTGAGTGCGCTTGAATTTGAAAATACACAGCCGGAAAAAATCTGTCACTTCCTTACAGAGCCCCTCCTCAAACACGCATGAATGAGCACATGACCAATGAGGGCACGAGATAAGTTTGTGCACAGATGGAAGGCTGACAGGCAGGTAGGCCATCCAGTTATTTTAGCCGAACCGGCTAAAATGATTGGTCGTGCTTTTTACAGTACTACGGCTTCCACAGATGACATTTTTTTATGGATTTGTTGTCAAAGCATTTAAGATATTCATTGCTATCGGGATGTTAAGAGCATTCCATGGAATATAACAAAAAGTGTGTCTTGAGCCGGTTTCTCAAACTTACCTACCCCACCTTTAAGCAAACAAAAGTCACACTGAGCATATTACAGTATGTGTGTAACAATAATATTCACCTGATTTTATTACATATATTTATATCATAAAGTCTGTGTAGAACCCTGACATACTGTACCTACCTATTAGTGAATATTATTGATATCAAAGAATAGAACAAATTCTTTCTGTAGGTTCTAAGCATCATGGCCTTTAGTGTAATCTGGTAGTGTAACTCCTTGACTAAGAATGAACAAGAATAAAACGTTTAATAATTATTAAAATGATTAATTGTATCACATTTTAACTACCATGGTTAATAACATTGAGTTCATCTGTATACTTGAATGCAATATAATACAACCACCCTATAGACTTTAAGGCTATCATGTTCAGTTTGTTGAGATAACAGAAATGTGACGATTTTTAAAAATGGCAGCAGATTGTGGTTGAGTTGTATTATATGACATTTTATTGATAGATGCTCATATATGTGAACTGTGTACTGTATGTGAAGTACATTAATGTTAGCACCATGCCACTTGGTTCAGCTGTCAGGAAATTCCAACCGGACATCTCATGGGATCTATTAAGGGTATTTGTATGCTCTGCTTAGTATGGCCCCCACACATTAAAAGCTACTTGAATGTCTGAGATAACAGTTATAGACATAAACAAATTCAATTGAATAGCTAACACAATATTAGGTAACAAACTCAAGAAAACTGTTTATAATATCAGTGAGTGAATTAATGGTTTTCTATAAAGCTAGCACACTCTAGTGGTTGGTTGTGACACTACATATACAGTATACAGTGTTTAGACTGCTCCTTTGAAAGAGAAGGGATCCAACAGTGAGGTCAAGTTTTTAAATGAATGAACTACAATTGTAACCATCATTACGAATAGTCGTGTTTTTAATGCACGTCACTGGTGGTTTGTTTGCTGACAGCACTATATGGCACATGATCAGTGATTTTGTTATTAACTTTGAAAGTGATATGACAACTGGACAAAAGGCTGGCATGGCTTGTTTTAACCTGTGAGTCAACAGATTAACATCTTTCCTTTGAGTCCCTGCACTAAGCCTCCCTTTTTGCAGCTATGACCGGGGGTACCAACTGTTGTCTGGCACACGCTGGGAGTCAGAATCTATTATTATCCATCCTGTCAAAAATGTTTCTCTTCATTGTTTTGGTTTGAGCATATCAATTTCTTCTAATTTTTACTAGTTTTCACATTACTTCCTCAGGTTAAAGTTCAATTGAGGTTAAAGTCGTTTTTATCCAAGAAAAACTAGGCTGAGAAGGCTACAAAAAGAGAATACAGCACCTAGTAACATATGCAGGTATTTTAGTTTTCCAAATGACCATAAAAGAGCAAAAAACAACACAAAAAAGCCTACTATGTATCTTGAAAACAGTGTCAACTAAATAGGAAAAAATGAACTATATATATATATATGTTTTTAATCTGATACATCTAATAACACAGACATTTAATTTGATGCTAAATAACAGTTGACTGTTATGTTAGCCTTTTTTTGTTGTGGGGATCCTTCAAGTTTTCCCTTGCCTTAATTGCAGGAAGGACGATGTATTCGTTCTTCCCTTAAAAGGGCATATCCAGGAATGTCAAGGCAGGCAAGGGAGTGTTTGTGGAAGTTACATTTACTCTGTCGGGGGGTGTGGTGTCATAATTTGTATTTTATTACCACTAAGAATTAAACATTATCATCTGTTTTCTGATCAAGTTAAGCATTATTTATCCATTTATTATGTTTACACCGAAACAACCTATTAATTGGTTTTCAAGATAATAATAATAGTAACATAATTTACAAGTACCCCTATTTTATACAGTTGGTTTGCTCTAAATACCCAACAATATTATCAGGAAATGAAGAGGGCGGTGGTTGAGAAAAGAGCAGCATCGGGCTAGCAGAAGTTTCGGGTTGTTGTCAGGTAAGTTTGTGTTCTAGCCTTTTTTTCTGCTTACAATAGTTAGTTACTTTATGAATAATTTGATATTAAGATACCACACAGCTGTTAGCAATATAAAAAGCGTATATCTGAATAACGTGCTATCGTGTCGTTAGGCGTGTTCCGTTTGATTGCATCAAAAACACGGCTAACTGTTAGCTGCTCGGATACTGACTAGACAGCGACTGTTTAGATCCCGAATTAGTATTGTTACTTTTTAAGTGAATTGTTAACCTGGAAAATTATATAAATATTCCATGTGAACATGGGTAGCTTCCGCAACTGAATGATAAGTGTTTGTAGTGTGCTATCGTTCACAGCCTTGTGCACAGTATCGTAATTATTTGTATGTGACCCAAGCTAGGCCGCAAGCCATTAAGACTGTACACGTAATTCCCCAGGAGTTGTGATTAGGTCAGGTATTACAAACGAATTAAGGATCAAGTTAATTTTGTTGAAGTTACACTTTGTACGGTTTGTCAACTGCGCAGTACAAACTAAAACAGATGTCACCATAACGTTAGCTCATTTGTGGGGAATCAAGCCAGTCCGTATTTTTACAGTGTTCATAACCTGATAATGAGTGCTTTGCAATAAATATAAACATTTACATTTTGACTATTTCTTTACTCGGAAAGGCTTTTTTTTTTTTTTGAAAAAGCCAAATGGACGCTTATTTCCTGTCATCATCCTCCCCGGTTTTTGAATGTTCTGCTTTTCTTTGCTAAAGTGTCGCTTTCTGAACTTGTAATGGCAGATTTATACACAAAATAAAGTGTTTTTTCTGCAGGTCAATTGATAACTTCCAGAGAACATTTTTATGACTCAGACATTTAGAACTATAACTGAACGTTACTGGAGCCTTATATTTAAAACGTACTAGTTTCATAGAGAAGTTGTAGCCATTTAACTATATTGCCAATATCTAATTATAATACCAAGCAAGGCTTTATACAACTCCTGTTCAAGCTGGTCGAGCCACTTTCCTTATGTCAACATAAAGATGTAAATGTAGGACAGTTTCAGTCTTCATCTCAGACATGTCCTGATAAGGGCATTTGTCCTCACATAACTAATTCTCCTGCCCTCAGTGAAGCCAGTGAGCTGATCAACATAGAAAGATAAGTGAACATTTCCATTTATAGCTCCGTGAAGGACACCGCTCTGGGGAATCGCTGCCAGAGAATTAAACACCCTGCCATCCCGTTGTAAAGGCAAACTCATATAGTAACAGGACAAAACATTTCATGAGCTTGTCTTCCAACGAGTCATCTTTTCTCTGACTGCTAGAGAAAAGATGACTCGATGGAATAGCTACATTTTGCTATGTACATTGCTCTGTCCATAGTGTTTTTAAAAATACTGATATTTATGGTTGCCTCCTTAAATAATAACGTCCAATTGCTGAATGCATAATCTAATATGTATATATTTATTCTCACAGGTTAACAAGAAAACAGTCAACATGTCTAGCAAAAGAGCAAAGGGAAAGACCACAAAGAAGCGCCCTCAGCGCGCGACTTCCAATGTCTTCGCCATGTTTGACCAGTCTCAGATTCAGGAGTTCAAGGAGGCCTTCAACATGATCGACCAGAACCGTGATGGGTTTGTAGACAAAGAGGACCTCCACGACATGCTGGCATCACTGGGTGAGTAGTAGCATGAGCTTACTAATAGCGTGTGGGTGTGCACCTACATGGTTTTAAAACTAGTTCTACAGGCTGACATTTTTTATTTCACAGTTGTTATTGTCACATGTACTTAAAACACATTCTGTATTGAAACCCTTTAGCCTAAGTGCAATATACCTGTGTATTTCTACAGGGAAAAATCCAACTGATGATTACCTGGAGGCCATGATGATGGAAGCTCCTGGACCCATTAACTTCACCATGTTCCTCACCATGTTTGGGGAGAAGCTCAATGGCACAGACCCTGAGGATGTGATCAGAAATGCCTTTGCTTGTTTCGATGAGGAGGGAGCAGGTACATTCTGACAGTAATTTTTTTTTTTTTTGAACGACAGCAAATAATCCTGGTTTGACCTAGTTAAAGTGTAGCTGATTTTCTATATGCATTTTAAAGAGATAAGTGGCTCTAAAGAGCCTTTTTTAATTAGCTTTTTATAAGTTTAGTTTTGTTCCAATTCTCCCCTACACCTTTTTTAAATTGCAGGTGTGTTTTGAAAAAGTTACCCTGCCCAAAGCAATCCAGTTTTGTTAAGATAGTGGTTTCTTAAAGATGGTAATTCTTTCATTGCAAGTTTATTCCTGTCCTTATCTGATACGACTGTTTTCCCCTCAGGTTCCATCTCGGAAGATTACCTCAGAGATCTGCTCACAACAATGGGTGACCGATTTACAGATGAGGAAGTGGACGAGCTCTTCAGGGAGGCCCCCATCGACAAGAAGAGCAACTTCAACTACGTGGAGTTCACACGCATCCTAAAGCACGGCGCCAAGGATAAGGACGATTAAAGAGCCATACCAGCAGATTCCTTTTCACCCTTTTTGCCTCTTCCTTCAGCTAGATCACCGTGCTGCATGTCTCAACTCTCCAGTGTAAACCCCATTTACCACCAAAGCAATAAATATCTAATCTTGTTTGTTGTGAACTTACAGTTTTGCCAAATGTACACATCTCCAATGAGAAGATAAATCTAAGAGGCTGTAAAATGTTTTTCCTGTCATGTAAAGATGTGAAGTGGCAGCGCCTTGGAAGCTCCAAGGGAAATGTCTTTGCAGTTCATATGATCAGGTTTAGATACATTTTTACATTTTATAATATAAACTTTATAAATAAAGCCCTCTATCAAGTTGTATTATGCCTTCTGTTCTCCTTCTATAAATGACAACTGAATGACATATTGCATTATTCTGTCTTTATTTTTCCTGTGGCATAATTAAAATGCCTTTCAAGTCTTGACAGGTCGACTTTCTTCTGACTAAATTCATTCAACATGTTCCGACTAGCATTGGCTGAATTCTTTCTGAAAAATGCCAAATGATCACAAACACACTCAAAAAACCTTGGGTTCATTTTTGTCAATTAAAATCAACTGGAGAGAGATGTATTTATTTTTGCTTTTTTTTCTCCAACATTTTCAACTATCACTTTTCTGTCATTTTTAACGGCATACCACGCCTGGTTTCTACACACTATAACGTGCCATATTCCCACATAAATTACCATGTTTATTTGGTGCATTTTTTCATTTTATTCGACATTAAATAAGATGGACCTTTATTAATCCCAGTGGGGAAATTCAGTAGTTTAACAGCAACAGGGTAAGGATGAAAACCAGGAGAGAACAGATTAATACAATTAAAAATAAAATAACTGAAATAAGAAAATTATAAAAATTAACATATATAGTGGATATATGTTTGTTATATAATCGACGAACTATACAATGTTTTTTTTTTTTAAAGATATACAAAATTAAAGTATGACTTTCATTTTTTTCTAAATGCAAAGATAAACATACACTGAACAAAAATATAAACGCAACACTTTTGTTTTTGCTCCCATTTTTCATGAGATGAACTCAAAGATCTAAAACATTTTCTACATACACAAAATAACAATTTCTCTCAAATGTTGTTCACAAATCTGAAAAAATCTGTGATAGTGAGCACTTCTCCTTTGCCGAGATAATCCATCCCACCTCACAGGTGTGGCATATCAAGATGCTGATTAGACAGCATGATTATTGCACAGGTGTGCCTTAGGCTGGCCACAATAAAAGGCCACTCTGAAACGTGAAGTTTTGCTTTATTGGGGGGGTCCGAAAACCAGTCAGTTTAACCCTAACCCTGACATGTCACCCATTGAGCATGTTTGGGATGCTCTGGATCGGCGTATACGACAGCGTGTTCCAGTTCCTGCCAATATCCAGCAATTTAGCACAGCCATTGAAGAGGAGTGGACCAACATTCCACCGGCCACAATCAACAACCTGATCAACTCTATGCGAAGGAGATGTGTTGCACTGCGTGAGGCAAACGGTGGTCATTCCAGATACTGACTGGTTTTCGGACCCCCCCAATAAAGCAAAAATGCACGTTTCAGAGTGGCCTTTTATTGTGGCCAGCCTAAGGCACACCTGTGCAATAATCATGCTGTCTAATCAGCATCTTGATATGCCACACCTGTGAGGTGGGATGGATTATCTCGGCAAAGGAGAAGTGCTCACTATCACAGATCTTTTCAGATTTATGAACCATATTTGAGAGAAATGGTTATTTTGTGTATATAGAAAATGTTTTAGATCTTTGAGTTCATCTCATGAAAGATGGGAGCAAAAACAAAAGGGTTGCATTTATATTTTTGTTCAGTGTAGGCTACTAGCCATTATATTTCAACAATGGGACTTTTTTAATGATATTTTAATATTCTTTCCTATTATCATTTTATATATTTTTTACATGCTATAAAATTACTTTTTTCAAAATGTAGGACATGCTATACTATGACTTTTTTTTTATTCCTTCATACACTATTCTATGATAAATTATAGATCTTGAAAATATACTGGGTTTTTTTCAAATACTATACTATGCCTTTTCTTAATCCTCTTCGGTATCTCTTCAAATTGAAATTTTTATAAATGTATTGGCACACTTTACTTTTACAATCTGTTTTTGTGTTTTGTCCTCCGGTTAATCATACAGTATATATCTGAACCATAGACTGTATATTTGAATGAACATTTCCAGCATGATTTTTCGCGTCATGGTGCTGCCTTCTAATGCTGTCGGTTCAGACAGGATTTACAAGACAAATAATAATGTCCATCAAATTTGAAAAGGTTTATAAAATCTTCATGTTGTGGCACGTATGGACACCTGCCTCACCCTTTGTTCTGCTACAGAAACACTACCTAACTTTTTTTAGCAATATTTCTGGTAACTTTACATTGTCAATATCCCTCCTACCAAATACCGCATGAAATGCGTTCAGCCCGAGTCATAACATTCATCAACAGCAGAAAAACGAGGTGCCCTGAACGCCTCATTGTTCTTACGGAACCACGTTACGACTGCATCTTGGCTGACACTGGTGCTGTGAGCCTGTACCTTCGTATGAATGTCCAGGTATACTTTTTGGCGTTTTCACCTCTTCATGTAGTGTTTTATTTAATACCGTAAGCTAAAGTGTCAACCTTCGTACAGGGCGACTCATACACTCTAGTTCGGAAGCTAGCAGCTAAGTAGCTAACGTTAGCTAACAGATACGTCAAGGTTGATCTTTTGTAAGTTGACAGCAGAGTAACGACGAAGGGATCTAAGTTCTGCCTGTAGAATGTTCTCTGAATTACTTACATTGTGTGTGTGTGTGTGTGTGTGTGTGTGTGTGTGTGTGTGTGTGTGTGTGTGTGTGTGTGTGTGTGTGTGTGTGTGTGTGTGTGTGTGTGTGTGTGTGTGTGTGTGTGTGTGTGTGTGTGTGTGTGTGTGTGTGTGTGTGTGTGTGTGTGTGTGTGTGTGTGTGTGTGTGTGTGTCCAAAGCAATCCTGGAAAAAAGATTTCTTGTGTTTCTTGTTTCAGTTGGGTCTGAAGATTCCTGATGCAGGGTCATGGCCCTGAAGCTGATCCAGAGATTTCCGCTGCTCGGGCAGTTCGGGATTCTCCGTTATCCTCCGGTTGGACCTGTGCTCCCCTCCAGGCTGCTGAGGACCAGGAGTGAAGGCCAGTCCTCATGTCTAGGCTACGTGTTCACCTCATCCAGCAGCAAGAAGCTCCAATCGGAGTATGGGATAAGAAACCTGACCACCATCGTCAAGGAGCCATCCTTCTTCGCCAGCAACTCTGTGGGTCTCCACGAAGACTCATCCCCTCGGTTCCCTCTGACCCGGCTTTACCAACCCACCGCTGCAGAGGATCGGGCCTTCCAGCAGCTCCTCACAAACTGCTCCTCATCCCGGCAGGTCTTCAAACTGCTGCGCTCCGTGGAGATCATGTCTGACACCATGGCTGCTGAAGCACTTCACCGTGTGGCCGACCTGGAGCAGGAAGGTGCCTCCCTGAAGGACCCCACGGTGCTGGAGAACGACACCATCCGAGCCCTGTGCTTCCAGCTGGAGAAGGACTCTGGGTGGCTAACTGATGCTGGGATAGTATCCACACTCTTGGCTGGCACTCGTCTCTTCTTGGACCCTTGGAGCACGCTGATGGTGCGGCTGGTGTCTGAAAGCCAGGACAGGCTGGACAGAGGACAGATGAGCGTGAGGCAGCTGTGTAACCTGGGCCAGGCCATGCTGGCTATAGAGGGGTCCAGCTGTGTGATGCTGGAGCAGGTGATGAAGCAAATCCAGAAGCAGAAGCCTGCCGATTGGAGCCTTGAAGATCTCATCGCTGCTTATATGTTGATGCAAGGTGGCGTGGGTCAGGATGGGAAATACCGTCACCTGCTGAACGCAATGCACACCCACGCCATGAAAGTGACCTATTGCATGGACCCTCCTGCTGTCAGCGGGCTGCTTGGTGCTCTGGTGTCCCTGAAGGAGATGCAGGCCATGCCTCTTGTCATCAGTCTTTGCAAGCAGTCCGTCCGCCATGTCCCCCACTTCACAGACGATGAACTCACCGCGGTGCTCGGGGCCCTGATGTACTTTGGTCACAGCGATCATTACTTTGTGGAGGCAATGGAGAGGTATGTTCCCCAAATGGCCTTCACATCCCACCCTGAGACAGTAACCAAGGTGATGCAGTTCTTTGGCCGGAGGAACATCCTGTCAGAGACTGTGTTAGACGCCATTGCAGAGAGCTTTGTGTACCGAGCGGACGACTACAGCACCAGCCAGGTGACGAGGCAGATCATGGCTCTCGGGAAACTCGGCTACGTTCCTCCCAACGCAGGAGATGTGTTCAGGAAAGTTGAGACCATCCTGCGTACACGCTTGTCGCACTTTCAGCCCCAAACGCTGCTCAACCTGCTCCACTCCTGCACCCTGTTGGAGAGGTTCCCTGTTAATTTTGTCCCCAAAGTTTTCAACAATTTCTTTCTACAGGAACTGCAAGGTAAAACATCCTGTCAAACACCAGCAACACAACCTCTATGTTATTCAACCTATCTCATGTTGCAGGTTTTACGTTTGTCCCGTAATCAATCTATCATTTGGCCATTATCGTTCAAACAATAGACTAAATTAGATTGTACTGTGTTTCAGAGCAGAGCACGGGACTGGACCAGATCGCCAAGGCACAGCTGACCCAGCTCTACATGACTTTGAAGCTGGAGTGTCCTAACTACAAGGTAAACATGTTTCAACAGTTAGACAAGTTAAAGATGAGGCCAGAGGCCTGTACAACGAAGCAGGATTTTCGCTTAGCGGGCTAACTTCAGGGAAAACTCGGGGTTTCCGGTCCTACGACGCTGGTTCTCTTTTTAGCGAGCTAGATCTCCATGGTAACTTATGCTGAGCGGCTAACCTGCCCCGGAGCAGGTTAGGTTGCAGGCTAAGAGATCCACTCAGTGAAAGCAATGCCTGCTGACCAATCAGATCTCAGTGTGCAGAGTTTAAAGCTATTAAGTCATATTAGAGGAGAAAGGAAATACAGTTTAAACTGCCGTTGCAGGAAAGATGGCCGGTAAAAATGAACTGACTGTATGAACGTGAAAATTAATAGAATATCACCTCCCATCTTCAGAGCAATCTGACGAATATAACATTAGCGTTAAGAAAGCTTACTTAAATATCTGCCACAACATAAGTAACCGGATCAGAGTAACATTAGTCCGCGGCACTGTGAGTGCAGACGTCGATGTGTCCCATTATCATTCATATCACATCATAATGTATCATATATTTCCTTATCTGAGTCAGCTGAGCCGTATCTTGACGAAAAGTTGACGAAACACTCGAGTCAAATGTATTTAAAGTCAGATCGTGTCTTAGACGGGGCAGTGATATCATAAACCTGTTAATGTACGCATTCAAACACTTTTTCTTTTACCAGCTGTATTCACCTTGCAGGTGCAGCTATGTGGCTTTGATCCTGGATACAGCGTTTAAGTCATGGATGTTTAAAGTTTAACTTCTTCATATTTGACTAATATTAAAGTTGACTTTTCATTCAGGACGTATGACGCTGCGCTGTCAGTACGCTTCTCCATGTTTGTGATTGGTCGAATGCTCCAAATACCACCCCTTTCATGTGAACGCGCACCTAACTAAATAGGGCACGGCTGGCTTGAGCGATCCACTTGATAACCAGCATCGTAGGACCGCTTAGCGAGAGCGCGTGTGTTTTGGATCAGGCCAACCGGCTTACTCAAACATATCCAGGTTAGGTTGAACCGGCTTCGTAGTACAGGCCTCAGTTCAACAGAATGACAAAGGAATAATGCACAGCCACAAACCTGAATACACACCCTCTTACTTAACATGCCACCAGTATGTAAGGCTCAGTGCACATCAGTTATCCGTGACTAAAACCTGAACATGTGACTTTCCCAGAGACAAAAAGAATACAACCTGAAAACAGATCTAATTCAGAACAAAATCTACTACAAATGGACATGGGGTGGATTTAGTTGTAAAGTAATAACAAAATGGTTTCCATCTGTGTCTTTACACTTTCTCTGTCCTCTCCTCAGGGTCCCAGGCTCCACCCCAGCTACCGGGTCAAGTCTTTCCTCACATCCGGACGCTCTCTGGAAATGCCAGTGGACATACAGCTGTACAGCTCTGTGAAAAATGGACTGGTGAATTTGCTCAGCGCTCGGTCATACTTTGGATCTCAAGTTTTGACACCGTACTGCTACACACTGGGTAACACAACATCTGTTAGATCCTATGTCTCATAAGATTCTTTCCAGGGTCTTAACATCAACTACTTCTTTGTTTTTGAAGATGTGGAGATCAAACTTGATGGAGAGGGGTTTGTGCTGCCTGCCAGTCATAATAATGACGTCCACAAAAGGTCAGTCGTTTATTATTGAAAGAGGTTGCTACACTAAATAGAAAAATGATTCTGATGTTCATCATTTCAAACACATTGACTGTTTCTTTTCATGGATGTTACAGGATAGCTCTTTGTATCGACGGAGAAAAGAGGTTTGCTACAAACAAGAGGCAACTACTTGGAAAAGAGGCTACCAAGCAGAGACACCTGAGGCTTCTGGGATATGAAGTTGTTCAGGTTAGAACTACATATTCTTAAGTGATTCAGCAGTTTGTTTTCTCTGCCTGATTTTCATCCCTTTAAATGACTTATTCCAACATCGGTCATACAATACAAGTGTCTCAGCACTTATCACTGTTCAACCATGTCATTGTGTATCTCTTGTCCGAATGAAATGACTGAAAACGTTTATTTTCTTCCTAGGTTCCTTACTATGAGTTTGAAGAACTGCGAAATAAGAGAAGTGTCATGGAGTATCTGCACCAAAAGATCTTCCCTCACACGTACAGGATGAGCTGGTGATGAGGTCACTCAGTAGGCTGGGATTGTCTTTTTAGCCCTTTCTTCTATAAAGGAATTTGTATTTATTTTTTTCAAATAAATGTATATAAATTAAATGTATTTTTATTATGCACTTTCACAAAATTAATTTAACAATTAAATGACTTTTAAATGACTTGGTTGTAGTCTTTGAAAAATATAATTTATTTAGTTCTTGGCAACAAACGCTGCCGAAACTGTACAAAGTTAAGAGAATCCAATTCAGATGCATACGATATGAGCACACTCAAAATAATAATCACAACTTTTAATTAAAGATGCCTGACTTGACATTAGTTTCCAAAATGCATTCAACAGCAGATGCTTTGGTTTATGATTATGCATTATAAGGCTAGGAGTGTCAGTTGGGTACATACAAAAGGCTATGATACATGTAAAACTAGCACGAGCATCCTGATTGCCCTTATGTAGCGGGAATCTGAGGAAGGCCGAACTCGTCCACCAGGACACCATCCTGAAACAGAAGAAGAAAGCCTATGAATGAAAGGTCTGACAGTAGACACATCAGAAAAGCTGTTCATATTATCAAACTGAAGTACCCTGTTGACGGACTTGTCGCCGGGCATGCCCTCTGGGATGGAAGGAGCCGTGGAAGCCTCGTCCAGGTAGGAGCTGTCCTCGTCCATCAGGAGCTCATCTCCCAACGCGTCCAGCTCTGTGGACACACACACAGTTCAACATTACAAACAGCAGCCACCTTTAGGACTATCACCTCATAGAAAGGAAGGGCGACAACTATTTATTAAAAAAAAAATCTGGGTAATGAGCTATTAATCATTATGTAAATTATGGACAAAGTACAATCCCCAATGTTGGGTCTAGACTAGATGCCCTGGATATGATAGAGGCATAGATGACTTATATATTATCACAAATGTTTACATCTTCATGATCTGTACACTACAACTTATTTCATACATTTAAATGAAATCAGGGATAAAGAACTGTTTTACTGACCCGCTTCCAAGTCGTCCTCATCGATGTCAGGTGTGCCGTAGCTTCTGCCCATCGCCTCCTGGATTTCATTGGCGTCCTCCATCATGTCTCCGAGTTCATCTTGCAGATCCTGAATAAATAAATAAAAAGTGTTGTTGCATTTCATCTGTCAGCACTGACAGATTATATTGGACTTAATGTATGACACCCTATTATATGCTGATATCACTTATGCTGGTTATAGCCGACACTTGATGACAAATATGGCTCTCACATTACATTTAATACCTCAATCTGATCAATTTTCACATGCTTGTAGGCTTTCTTCATGTCTTTGAGGCCGACCTTCATGGCATCAACCTGAAAGGAAAAAGCACATGTTAGCACGAAGAGCCATTTCCGTCTGTAATTATGATTCTATGTGTGAAGACGTCCAGTAGAAAATGAACTCTCTTACTGTGGTTTTAGTGTCTTTAAGGGTCTGGATTGAGTAGTTTGTCTGCTCCATGTTGAACGACTGCTGCATGAGGTTATCTCTCTGGCCCTCGTACCTGGAAGACAAAATAATTATATAAATTAGACTTTCACATCAGTTGATGTTAAGAATAACTCTGGTTGATAAGGAAAATATTGGAAATTAGAGCACTTACATTCGCTTCTGCTTCAGAACTCTCAGAGCCTTTTGCTTGACCATGTTCTGTTAAATGAGAAAATTAGTGAGTATATTTCACAAAGGATATCAACAGAAGATCAACACCAAACATGAACTGGACAACTGTAAGAGTAAGTTGTATTGATTCAATTATTGATCATATTGTTTCTGATTTAAATAAACATCTGCAACACTTCTTTTTGTTGAGACAACTTTCTGATACAGCCAGAGTTAACATTTAGGAAGTGTGAATTCTTTATTAAACAAACAAAGACTTTTGTAGAAAATATGTTTGCATTTCTTGTAGTACGGTATGGAAACCGACATTCTGTCACAAACTGAAAACGCATCTGTTCCGAGTGTACTTTGGCAATTCAATTATTGTAAAAATAATAATAATAAAGAAAATACATTTATATAAATACATATATATATGCCGGCAGTGGCACAGTCAGTAGGGGCTTGGACTGTGAGCCGTAGGGTCGCCGGTTCAAGTCCCCGAACAGACCTAAATATGGAGTGTGGACTTCTCGCCAGTTCACCTCCTGGGCCCTGCCGTGGTGCCCTTGAGCAAGGCACCGGACAATCCCCTTCCACCCTCCACTCCCATTGCTCCCCGGGCGCTGTACAATAGCTGCCCACTGCTCCTAGTACTAGACTCCTGGTTATAGGATGGGTTAAAATGCAGAGGCCACATTTCACTGTTTGACTGTGTGCTTTGACATGTGTGACCATTAAAGAGGGGTTTCATCCCTCCCATTCTATATATCTATAAGTAAAAAAGCACTTTAAAAGCCTTGTAACTAATTCACCAGCACTTCAAATGGCATGACCTGCTTGAAGATAATATATCTGCACTTTGCTTGTTGTTCGGAGTTTGAATCTCTATGTTTTTTGCACTTACTGTAAGTCACTTTGACTAAAAGCGTCAGCCAAATATAATGTTATAAAAATACAAGATCTGTATTCAGTGATCCATACAGTACAGCATCAAAATAGTGTCTTTTATAATAGCCAACTGTCCATGTACACACAGGTTTTGAGCTCTGCCTTTCGTAGCATATGTCTGTTATAAGAAAAACACAAATATAGGAATACATGTGTGTGAATGCTCACTTTATACAAAAATTAGAATAGAATGTGGTCCTAGCTGTCAACATGCTAAAGACTTTTTGTGTTACAGCATCATTGGGAAATGAATCTTACCTTTGAGGGCCCGTCTCTCATCTTCTTCATCTGGTCCTTGTACTTCACTAACTCAGCATCTAGTCTGGCAATCTTCTTGTCAGTGGACTCCGTCCGAGAATCAACCTTAAAATAATAAAACACATGATAAGTACATCCACTTTTAATGAATGACAGGATGCTAATCTTAAAAGCCAATAGCCAGGTCTAACTAACTGTTACATTGGAAAGAGGGCTTTTACATTAAGTGCACTACACAGAAGCTGAATTGAGGCTGATAGAGTGATAACCAGCAAACCCATGTACCTTCTATTGGCTAAAAATAGCTCTGCCCAGACATATAACCTGTACAACTGGTTGATGTCAGCCATTTCATTCAGAGAGAGACATGGTTTCGGGAGAGTGCCACTTAAATGGCTCAAATTCCTGCTCAGAATACAATATTCTGATACATTGCGTTAACAGATACATCGATTGTTTCGTTTAAAACCCTTGTTTATCGACCGATACTAGCCACACATTGTGTGTGGGAATACACGCCAAGTGGGATTATACTTACTTTCATCAGTAAAGCAACAACTATTAACCATTAGGCTCGTTTATAATGACATAATGGCAGTACATATGGCACACTTAGGCCTGTTTACTGCTCATAAAAGTGAGCTAGCAGTTAGCTTAGCCAGCCGAGGGGAACCATCTTTGTTTACTTTGTTCGAGACAGCGTCAATAAAGTTATTTCTGGATTATACTTACACTCCCTATGCAGTCCGTAAGGTTCGGTGGTGGACCCTTGGGTGTTCCTCTTCCAAAAAGTCGGTTCATTTTGGCAAAAAATTAAGGCTTTTATCTTCGTTAGCTCGCTGTCACCGTGCGACGTCCAGCTGAGGGAAAACACCAAAACACCCGGAAGAGACTGTGGGATGACGTCAGAGAAGTCACATGATCATTGCTCATTCAGTCCATTGATGTATAGATCTCAGTCACACCCTACAAACAGCAGTTTGTCTTTTGTTCATGTTTAGATTATTTGTTATGTATGTTTGTCCCTAAACAATATTGTGTAACTTATATATTTTGGGGCATTTACAACATAATGTGATATTTAAAGATATCTAAACACTCAATCTTAAATATACAATAACACATAGGGATGGGGTTTCAATGACTTTTTCCCCTTCCACTGCACCTGAATGAAGTATGTAACAACAAAGAAAGGTGACAATTTAAATAAAGAACAATATAGAAACTCCAAATAAGGTTTTTAAGGAAAAACATTCCATATTTCAGGTTTTGTTGTGCTTGAATGTTGCATAGGTCTAAAAATGTGCTCACAAAACAGCACATCATGGAGCCATCAATAATGTACACATTGCAAAGAGAAGCTGGTTTGTTAATAGCACTTTTATAACACAATTATAATTGTTCTGTGTATGAAACTATCAATCAGAGCATAATTAGTTTCTATTGATTACTCTACACTTTAATAATGGCATGTTGTATCCTCTGGAGGGAGCTGTGGTCATACAGTAAAACCCCGAATCTACACCTGCAGGAGGATCGTCGACCTCACACTGAAACTCTGTAAGGAAAAAATAAAAGGTAAAAACTGCTCTTCATGTTCGTTTTTGTATAAGGTATTCAAATAAATGATTCAATGCAAACATAGAAGGACGTTCCAGCAGATTCTAGCGATAGTGTTACCCACTACCAAGACTTCACAAATGAAAACTGACAAGAAAAAAGAATCAATGTGGGTTTTTTAAACTTAATTTAATATTGAGCAAGTCACAAACAGAACGATTTGATCAATGTGTCTTCTGATGGATGACAGATGACCATGCCAATATACAGCAGCAGCTAATTTAAACAGTAAGCACAGAGAATGAAAAGAAAACAAATGATGTTTTGGTCACAGTGGAGTTTCTTATAATAATGTCTCTTATTAAGTTGTCAAAAAGCAGAACTTCTGTGCTTTATCTAATGTAATGCCGTCATACATAAACATTTGTTAACAAACCAATAAAGCTCTGGATTATGGACATAAGAATGACACAGAATGGGAGTTAAGTGCATCACTGAAATCCATTAATACTTACTGACCTCTAATGAGATAGATGACTTAATACCATGAGTAATCATTATGTTTATATAATACAGAGTATATTTGCAGCACATTCAAAAGGACAGCTTGGCACAGGCGTCAAGCACAGGCTGCAGATGTTGCTTTATACTATCATAGCAATGATCATTGACATTCCACAAATACAGTATTTCTTCATTTAGTCTGTGCAAAGCTCTTTTGTTATCCATACAACATAATGTATGTACAGCTTATAAGAGAAAAACGTGTTTGAACATCTATGTTGTTAGATTGATGAGAACATTACTATTGAGGTTGTCATGGTAAAAGCCACACAAAGCACACATGACTATATACCATACATCAAACAGCTTATCAATCTGGAAACAACACCAGAGTGGAAGCTGATAGAGAGCCCTCTGTCCAATTTTAAAAGCACATTCAAGTCCAGGATTTCAAACTTTATTCGTCGATAAAACCTCTGCCGCTTTGATGCGGCAGAGGTTTTTGTTTACCTCCCAGTGACTTCAAAGTCCAACATCAATCAATTCTTTCACATTGTGGTCATTCAGAACATTTCACAGAGGTGAAAATGATTTTGACACATATCTGCTGTCAGTGATTCATGAAGCTAACATTTTAACAGCATTTCTTTAAAAGCAGTGGCTGTTTGACCCCATTCAGTTATCATTACTAAAATAATTTATCGCCGCTACAACCGTGTTATCCTGGACTATTAAAGGCACATTTGGCTATAGAAACACAGGAGGGAATGATAGAAATAGATTGAATTTGAGAAACGCATAAACAAAATGTGACTTAATGATCATAAAACATTAAAACACTGATGTCAAGGAGCCAATGTTGTTACAGTCTTTTTTCTGATTTGTCCATTAAATGAGAAATAAATGCTGGCCACATGCAATATTTTTCAGGATGTGCCATATGATTTGGGGATGCCCATTCACAGCAATATTTAAAGTATATATTAGTTTCTGATACTGTGTGATACTAAGTGAACAATCTATGTAAGAACTCTCATGAGGGTACATCAAATCAAAATGGAGTACAATTTATCATGTAAAACCTTCCATTGCTTTCTGAAGTTATATCATATGAATATTGGCACTGGTCAATGTCCAAGTGACGATGAAAAAAAAGTCAAAACTACATGGCTGATGTGACATGGGTTATGCCAAGGTCATGTGAGTCTTCTTTTCCGATGTGGGAAATTGAAGACAGTTCCACGGCTAGTCATGCCGGCTTTCTAGTCCCATCGGTGTTCTCCAACGGAACAGCGGCCTCCCGAACGCTGCTTGCAATCTTCTTGCTCCCTGACGCCTTCTCCCCCTTCAGTTTGGCCGAAAGGCAGAAGTCTTTGAAGCAGCGTTTAAAGTTCTCATCTAGAAAGGCATACAGGACAGGGTTCAGGCTGCTGTTAGTGTAGCCCAGAGCCACACAGAAGAAGTAGGCGGCCATGATGGCGGTGGTCTCAGGTACGCCCACCAGCGCCTTAACCAAGACGAAAATGTGAATGGGCGTCCAGCAGACCACGAACACAGCCACCACGACCACCACCAGACGCGTGATCCTCCGCAGGTTGCGATCTTTCTCCCTGGAGCCGGACAACATTCGGACGCTCTTCAGCCTCAGGACCATGAGGGAGTAGCACACAGTGATGATGAGCACAGGCACCACGAAGGCAAAGACAAACACACAGATCTTCATCAGTGTGTCCCAGTACACGTACGGCTCTGGGAACTGCAAGGCACACTCAGTTATTCCTGCAAGAAAAAGGGAAGGAGAAGATATGAATTAAGCAATGAAGTGACTCTTAACCATAAATAAAATTCCACTCTGCCTGCTATCAGTGGTTATGCTAGTCTTCACGCATACGGGAACATCTTGCACTCAGCCCTGCTTTTTTTCTTTTCAGGAAGTGCGAGGCATGATGTGTGGCTAATGGAAAACTCTTCACTGCCAAATGGATAGAATATATTACCGCCGTTTACATTTTATTTACATTTTTTAATTAAGTCAGTTATTATTATTCAGTGTGCGTGAAAGCACTTCCTCACCACTCTTGGTCTGGGTGCCACCGAGGATAAAAGCAGGTATCCCCGCAGCTGAGGACAGGATCCAGATGCACACGTTGATCATCTTGGCTTTGATTGGAGTGCGGAAATCCAGAGCTTTCACAGGGTGGCACACAGCCACGTAGCGATCCACACTCATCATGGTGAGGGTGAAGATACTGATGAACATGTTGTAGTAGTCGATGGAGATGAACACTTTGCAAACCACCTCACCAAAGGGCCAGGTGTTCAACAGGTAGTCCGTGCTCTGGAAGGGCATGGTGGTGGTGATGAGGGCATCAGCCAGAGCTAGATTGAAAATGTAAATGTTGGTCGCTGTCTTCATCTTCGTGTACCTGTAAAAATGCAGAGCACAAGGTTGTCCTATGATGACCAGAGTGTACCTTCCACTGAATACATATATATATAGCATGGCTGGCCTTGTTGGCTTGTTATGAATTAAAAATCGTTCATTAGTCCACAATGCTTCTATGAATCCGTAATGTAATTTTTCTGACTCACACTTTATTGTTGTGTATAGTATGCTGCTCGCAGGTCATTTATGGTCAACTTGTTTTCAGTTCATTTAATAATGATAGCATTAAAGCAGTATGACTGTTTAAGCTTTAATTTTGTAATCGTGGTGGTGCCTATGGATACAATGACTCATTGAGATTAAAATAAGGTCCTTCACAATTGCATTTTCTAATGCGTGGTGATTTTTGAATGGCCTACATACACGTTTTAATTGAGTTATTACATACAGCATGTTTACTCAAAATCAAACTTAAAGTATTTGTATCCATTGATAAAGTCCTTGAATGAAGCCATTAATGATGATTTGCAGGGTAGACGACGTACTTTAAAAAAAAAAAAACTAAATACTGGGAAAGTTGAATTATATGGTTTTTTTCAGCAAATCAACTTCCCAATGCGAATATATTCTGTGACTGGAAACAACACTGAATAGAGCTGTGAGGGGTAACACAACATAAACAAAAACAATGAGCTGAAAAGCACTCCAACGTAACCCCTTTAATTTGAAGGCTAGTTGTTTTAAACATTTTCTTGCAGAATTATTGATTAGATGCTTTAACACTACCATTTAAAGCCATAAAAGGGTGCACTGTCTTGTCAAGTACTTCTACTTATGGCTTATTGCTCAACGTTTACGTAACATTTGGCCTGTTGGCGTTGTGAGTGTTTAAATGAGGGCAATTCCAGATGTTGTTTACACTAAATCAACATAAAACCTTTTTACTGCCGCTTCATCGTCCTCCACGGAGCAGCTCAACCGTAGAAACGTACAGTCCTTTCTGTAACTGAAAGTGATAAACTTGGCATGCGTTGCAATCAATCTGATTTGAGGTAATTGTTGTCTACCGACAGAGCATTCTGGGTGCCACTACTGCATTTCACATTACATCAGTGGAGATTGGTTGGCTCCCATAGACAATAAATAACAACCAATGAGGTGCGAGCAAGCTATCGGCCTGATAAAGCACCACAGGTTTCAACTATGGTTAGTATCATATCCACAAGACTGGGAACATTTGACAGAATGTTGTTGTATTTTACAGCTTGAGGGTTGATGCACCTACATCTACAAACAGATACTGCAGATTCATAAAATGGGTCGGTTGGAAGGAGGCAAAATCATTTATATTGTGTTCCACATTTGAATGACAGAATTTGTCTTAACCTTTCTTTGACAACATACAGCTTCTGTTTTTACCTTACAAGCATATGCATATGTAAATGAGTTAGATCATAGCCATTTAACGTGCACATTAAATTCTAGCCCTTTGGATGAGCTGTATAAATGGGCTTTTAGCAGAGTACCTTTAGAATCATGGCACTTAATAGAACGATGACAAAGACCAGATGTCCTTGAGGTCATTGTGAAAGCCCAAGGGTTGGTGCCAGTGCCTTCTCCACAAGTAATAAAGTTTACAGTGACTGCAGAGGAACACATTATTTAGCATGGACCTCTGTTGTTTTCAGTATTTTCCCAAAACACATGGCATAATTAAGCTTCTTGTATGTGCCAGAATAAAAGTCCCTGTCAAATATCATGTAGGTATAAAATACAGCTCTAAGTAACCTTAATATTCCTAATTTAATCTTCTATAAACGTATTGTGAGATATATTTATTGTATGGATTTTACTTTAAAACGTTCTTACCTGATGATCACATACATGACCAGGCAGTTGCCCAACAAGCTGACCACAAACACCAAGGAGTAGACCGCAGTGATGATGGGGATTATGGGGGACATGTGTTCCGCTTCCCAGCTATCATTGCGGGTCACATTGCGGCTCTCGGAGTATCCGGACACCCAGGCTGAAGAATTCACCGGACAGTCGTCCAGCAGCGTGGAGAGGCACTTATTCTCTTCTTTGAATATTTCAACAGGAGTGCTTTCCATCTCGACACCTTTTTTGTTTTAGAAAAAATCTTCAAAATAAGACTTTCGATTGGAAAACATGCTCATAGGGCAACAATGATATTGCGCTCAACAACGGGGTTACACTAGCTGCACATAATAATAAAGGCAACAAAACACTTTTATCCTGATTAGAATAAAAAAAGAAATCATAACGTTTCTTTAAAAGCACGACAGCCTTTCACCTTCACTCAAGCTACTTACTTACTACTAATCATGCAAAACAAACAGGAGCTTTTCAGGAAAAAGATCACTGTAATTCAAAGCTCGCAGGTTACTCACCGTGGTTGTCCCGGATTGTCGGACACAGAATATAAAATAATTCAAAAACGTATTCAGCCTAGGTTGTTTTGTTGCCTTGGTGAAGGATACGGCTCATCAAAGTTTGTGGATGGTTATGCGCTACGCGCGCCTGGAGAGGAGCAGCAGCGGCTTTGCGGACACTCATGCACACGCACTGAATGAGAGGCGGCGCGCAGTCAGTCAGTCAGTCAGACACACACACACACACACACACACACACGCACACACGCACACACACACACACACACACACACACACACACACACACACACACACACACACACACACACACACACACACACACACACACACACACACACACACACACACACACACACACACACACACCACAGACGAGCGCGCGCACACACACAAAATATGAGATGACAGAGCGATGACAATAACCTGCAGGCAGCCAAACAGCCTACAGTCTTATGTCCAAAACTGTTCATCATTAACACATCCTTGTCAAGAAATAAAAAATGCATCAATTGTATTTGTTTGTCTTTCATATTTTAAGGGGATTTGGCCAATTAGCTAAATGTCACTCAGTGTAAACAGACATTGGAGCAGCTGAGGGGGAAACAGAGGGGAGGGAATGCAGGAGGAAGGACATGAATCTGGTTACATTCAGCTGGGGTTATTCACTGTGCACCATACTTCATTTTCAGAGAGGGTCAGGAGAGGAAAAGGATGACTAAGGTCCAGTGCCGGCAGTTTTCAAACAACCAACTAAATGACAAAAAGTTGGGACGCAGCTCTCAGAATGCTGCTGTTCTTTTTTTACATTGCCTATTACAGTAATTCACTTGATAACAGCTTTTATTGAACACTACATTTTGTTGAATAGAAAATAGCTTTAATTACCTGTGAACAATGCTGCTTTACACAATCTAGCCCCACAGTCTGATTTATAGATCTCCTTCCCAAAGGATCCCCTGCAGTATGGCTGCCAGGAAAGAAGAAGCTCTTCTTTATCACACAACAATACTGGCATCACAGGCTGTTGACTGAGTATTATTTTAGTCAGTGAAGTTTGTTGGACGACAGATTGCACAACTGTGTGAGGTGCATCTGTCTCACTGTGATGCTGTGACCCCTCGAGAAGATACCGCTTTATTCGCTTGAAGTCTAAGACAACAACATACTTCTGCTAAAGGTTGAATAGGCTTCAGCTATAAGCAATGGTATCCATAGGCTTAACCTGTTAACCCCCGAGCCTGTTTTTCAGGTTTCAGGCTCGAAAATGACATTCCCAGAACAAATGACCATATCTTCCCTTCTAAAAGGGTTAAATTAATAAAGAAATTCTCAAAGTAATGATAAACCTGTGAGTTGGATGTAGAAAAGTCAGAATCAATATAGATGTTTTTTTATTTTAAAGAAAATTCTGATTGAACATGGTAAAAAACTGTAAATGATGGTGCCCCTCCAAAAACTATTTTGTACTTAGTGAAAACTAACCTTGGATGATGGGTTAGTAGACTAAAAGCTTTAGGAATCCAAAATACAACATATAATAAGTACCCTGTATCAGGATTGATGCAAAACAAGTTATATTTGACCTTTTTAGATAGATTTAGCAAAAAAAACCTCTTCTGGGGCCATTTGGGTGGATTTTCCATATATCTGGCCCCCCTTGCTGGATTTTGACATGTGACATCTCTTTCTAACCCTCAGAGCCAATGGAATCGAGGGGAACTCCCACATAGTCCTTATTTGGTAATGTGCGTGTTTTAGACTGCCGCATAGCCAAGACCGGAAGCTGCGATAACTCTGGTGGCTACCATTAGCAGCTAACTTTTGCTCTCGGATTATAAATGAAAAAGATTATTACAAAGACACATTATAAACCTATGGATCAACCGATTCAGCCGCGTTTTTTCTCGTTTTAATGCCATTGAACACATCTTTTGATCAGATTAACAGCTACGGTGAGACGATCTCCCGTAAAAGCTCCGTAAAGGTACGTGTTGTGATGTCTGTGTTTGCTTCCCCTGTCGCGAGTTCGGATCACTCAGTGATGATATAATACCTAAATAATCTGTGGAACCTCAGCTTTAATCGGATATCTTGTATGTGCAGCTACGATAAGTAATAAGGGTACTTTTATCTTGAGTTCTGTGCCAAAGTCCGTTAGCATTTTTCGCTAAGGGGTCATTTAGATGCTTCTTATGAGACTTGTGTTTTGTTTTAAATTGTTTGTATTGTCAGTTAGCTGAGATTATGTCCGTTAATCTGGTATAACACATTAATAGGTTCTTAAATATTAAGATGCCCTGAGACACAGTGTCGTGAAAAAAAAAAGTAAAGTACCCGCCGGCGGGGACCTTGGGGCTTAACAGGTTAATATATATAGGCTGTTGGCACTAAAATAAATAAAGACAAGATACAAATACTGTAGATCAACAAATACAACCAATATTGTTATTGCATAACCAACATTTCATGCTTTTTTGCTGTAATAACATGCTTTATCGCCACATTTGGTTGCAAGTCAGTTTGTGTCAAAATAAGGATTTACTCATACATTTTCATGTGGGCTTTTGTCATCAGAAAAAGACCCACATCTATATATTGTAGACATACAGCAGTGGTTTTGTCGGACCCAAAGAAGTACAGCAAATGTACAAAAAATACAAGGCTTACATTGTTTACTGAATACTTTATTTGTAAGTGGAAATGTCTGTGTAAAGGTGATTGATTTCAACTGAAAGCCAGGATTGTTTTAATTACTTTTGTCCGGTTTATATCCTGTCCTATTTAAGAAGACGATAGATTTTTTTTACATTACTGTAGATAATTGTCTCCAGTTGTTTCAAAGATAGCAAACGTCAGGGCTTCAGGGGTTATATGAAACAATCAGATTAAAATAAGAAATTTACGCACATTTACATTCGATGGATGATTAGGGCAATGCTGTATTGGATCTCAATGTGACTCATCCTCAGCATGTCATTGCTAGGCAAAGTAACCAATTTGCTACTGAGGATGTGAAAATGTCTCATTTCCTGATTCCTCAAGGCCCCTCTGGAGAGATGGATCTGTGAGCTTCTGTTAGCAATTGTGGTGAACATATGGAGAAAAACACTGAAAAGTCAAAAGTTATTGCTGCAGAGAGAATATAATTTAAACAGTTTTGCTGCTGACTCAAGCAAAGTAATGAATGAGCTCAATTCTGCTCCGGATGTTAGCTTTTATTACATAACTGTAGTCAGAAATCTCTGTGCAATGAGGTCGATTAGTGGGAGTTATTCCTAAGGAAATGTAAAAGAATCCACAGATATATATTTTCTTATCTACTCACAATAACAGTTCTTCAATTTGTGAAATGGCACCTTTAATTTTAAAACCAGTGAACATATGTTTTTGTGAAGCTTGTGAAAGTTCGTACGTGTCTGTAACCTAACTCTAACAAAATCAATTTATTTCGATGTTTCCTAAAGCTAAGAAACTATAAAACGAATATTTGAAAGTGATGGATGTTAGACACCTTCATTATGTGGCAGCTCAATATTTGCTTCCTCTGGCTAATTACTAGCCATTTTAGTGAGTACTTCATTTTTCTTCTATTAACTAGCTATTATATCCCAAGCGGTCTCACCAAATGAAGGTCTAAGGAATCGAAACCATGAGTCATGAATACATTTTATTGCAACTAAATCACCAGAGTGCAGGAACCTCTCTTGACTCCAGACTTTTCCTCCTGTTCACCTGTCTACAAGAACCTGAAGGTGAGCATCAGCCTTCACTCAAGTTGTATATCCCTCCTGGTTGGAGATTCACTGACTGTAGCTACAGTTCAGTTATAGACGTGTAAGTTTGAAAAACACTGACTGAACTGTCTTGGGGCTCTGAAGAAAAAGGTGAATTCTTGAAGAAGGAGGGAAAAAATGTTCCCCAGCACTTGGTCAAAGTAGAGCTACGTACAGCATCCCCCGTGTTCTTTGAGGAGGAACAGATAATCTGGGATACTTACCATGTGCATGCTGGGCTAGGGTGATGGAAATAACTTGGTCGAAAAATCGAAAAACATGCCAGAAGAGAAGTCAGATGAAAACAGCCCCTGTCGAGAGAGAATATACATAAAAAGGGATAATATCAGGTGTTACAGAATTATGTTTAGCATGCTCAGTGTTAGTTTTGCTTGCATGCTAACGTGAACTGATTATCGCTTAACTCAGAATACAACTGAGGCTGGATGATAACACTGTTATTGCACATTTTACTTACATTTCTCATGTATATGTATTTATTTATGTTGTTGTAAAATGGTTTAACTATCAAAAGACCCTTATTTCCCAATGTGTTGAATAAAGTATAAACATATAAACATGTGAATTTCATTTTTAAGACTTCGTCAATGTTGCTGTAGAAGTACTTCTTTGCTTAGGCTCTTGATCTCTGCTGTAATAATCCAAACAAATCCAGTTCAGGCTCTGCATTGGCAAACATCTCTCGACTCAAACTGGCCCTGACCTCTGACCCCTGTTGCAGAGAAGCAAGCCCAAGAAAATGTTACCTCAGAAATCAATACACCATCACATTAATACTCAAACTAGATCCCATCTTTCCTTTAAAATTGAGCTTGGAGACAATTCTGTCCTTGTAAGTATTTCATTTGTACATCGGCAGTGAGGGATTGAACAAATACAGAGGATTACTTGTAATGCCTGTGTCTGTGATCACCACCAAACAGCATCAGAAATGATTATTTGTGTTATTTTGAGAGAAAAAACCTTGGATTTGTAACTCCTCCTTTCACAAATGTTTTGATGCGTTGGTCGGTAAACATTTTCACATATCCCTCAATGATTCCAATCTGAAATAAACGCACAGATAAGTGAATTATGACCATCTTTATCTCTTTCCTTGTTTCTTCCAAAACTTTATTGAAGCAATTTCAAGTTTTACGACTTTACTGAGGCTCATTTCTGCCCAGTGAGGTGTAAAGCAAATGAATCTATGAAAAAGGTGATGGTTTACTGATTATCAGAAGTGTGACGCCAGTGGAAATGACTTAATGAACCATTAGGTGCGTATATTGGATTTAAATGCAATCTCTAAAGCCCCTGTCACACTGTCCCGAAATTGACACCCGATGAACACACGATTAAGGAAATGTTGAAATTCGGCTCTGATCGTAACAACATCGGGCCATTCGTGAGGGCATCTTAAGCCATCGTATGACTGCCGGTGGAGTTTCTCAGGCTCCGGCAGCAACTTCGGGAGCGGTGGCAACACCTTTGGCATCACAAAGCATTGCCGAAGGACCTTGTGAAGGTTCATTTTCGTGTTGACTTCGTGTGTCCATTTTGCCCTTCGTAAGGCATTCGTGAGGGCATCTTAAGCCATCGTATGACCGCCGGTGGAATTTATCAGGCTCCGGCAGCAACTTCGGGAGCAGTGGCAAAATCTTTGGCATGCCAAAGATGGCTTAAGATGCCCTCACGAATGGCCCGATGTTGCTACGATCAGAGCCGAATTTGAACAATTCCTTTATCGTGTGTCCATCTGGTTGTTTTATTGCACAACAAAATCATGTAAACATATTATGTAAATAATCCAATTTGTGTTCTGTGAAACTAAAAAGGATATAATATATTATTTTGAAGGCGAGGAAGTTGTTGTTGCTATGGAAACAACATGACGGAGAAAACTTAATATCTTCTACATATAAAGACGGAGAAAGTAAAGAACAAAAATATCAGTACAGTATAATAATACTTTAACATAATTGTTTGTGTTACTTTCGTTGCAGTTGTATGTCTTAAATGTAATGTAAATGTTGCCTTCGTGTGTGGTTCGGGGCCATCTTCGTGCAAAATTCACAATTCCATATTCGTGTGTCCATCGGGTGTCAATTTCGGGACAGTGTTACAGGGGCTTAAAGGTTTTCTGACCAGAACAGTAGAAGTGATGATGGGTCAATGAATCCACTTCAGTCATTGACATTTCTATCACGATCTGTCTGTGTTGTGTTTTGTCTTGTCTTTTTCTGTCTTTGGTTTCATGTTTTATTTTGAAAAGTCTTCACCTCCTGTCTTGCCTGTTGCTGTCTGTCTGTTTTCCCTCCTACCTAATTACCCGATTGTGTTCACCTGGTGTCTGGTTTGTGTGATTAGTCTTGTGTGTATTTAAGTTCAGTTTTTTCTGTCTGTCATTGTCGGTTCATTGTTTTTCTTTGACTGTGTTCTCGTGTTAGTGTTCTGTTTGTGCCTCTAGACCTTGAAATAAAGGTATCTTTTCAGTTTATTCTGCATTTGGGTCCTGCCTGTTTCACTCAACCGTAACAATTTCCCTCACATATTATTAGTGTTTTAATATATCCTTATGTGCATGTAGTTACTGCATAAACGTATAACTTGTATGCTTCAGTCTTTCCCTGTAAAGAAAGGACGACTGATTGGTTGAATAACAGGTGTCAAAATAGCCAAAAGAATGTTATATGAGCTAAATGAGCTAATTTAGGATCTAATGAATGCTTTTGAGGTTTCCCTGTCAGGAAAAGGGAATTGTTTTCTTTTCCAGGAAGAGACCAACGGTGTCAAAAAGATATGTACCCATCTCTATCCAAATAGCTAATTTGCAGCAAAACAGCTTAACTCTAACATATTCATGTTCTTTTGCTGTTTCCTAAAGCTAAGAAACTAGAACTAATATTTGAAAGTGATAGATGTTAATTAGACAAGTTCATTATGTGGCAGCTCAATATTTGCTTCCTCTGGCTAGCCATTTTAGTGAGTACTTCATTTTTCTTCTATTAACTAGCTATTATATCCCAAGCGGTCTCACCAGATGAAGGTCTAAGGAATCGAAACCATGAGTCATGAATACATTTTATTGCAACTAAATCCCCAGAGTGCAGGAACCTCTCTTGACTCTGGACTTTTCCTCCTGTTCACCTTTCTACAAGAACCTGAAGGTGAGCATCAGCCTTCACTCAAGTTGTATATCCCTCCTGGTTGGAGATTCACTGACTGTAGCTACAGTTCAGTTATAGACGTGTAAGTTTGAAAAACACTGACTGAACTGTCTTGGGGCTCTGAAGAAAAAGGTGAATTCTTGAAGAAGGAGGGAAAAAATGTTCCCCAGCACTTGGTCAAAGTAGAGCTACAGCATCCCCCGTGTTCTTTGAGGAGGAAAAGATAATCTGGGATACTTACCATGTGCATGCTGGGCAAGGGTGATAGAAATAACTTTGTATACAAATCGAAAGTCATGCCAGAAGAGAAGTCAGATGTAAACAGCCCCTGTCGAGAGAGAATATACATAAAAAGGGATAATATTAGGTGTTACAGAATTATGTTTAGCATGCTCAGTGTTAGTTTTGCTTGCATGCTAACGTAAGCTAATTATCACTTAATTCAGAGAACAGCTGAGGCTTTTGAGAATGCCATCTGTTTAGATGATAACACTGTTATTGCACATTTTACTAAAATGTCTCATGTATTTATTTATGTTGTTGTAAAATGGTCCAACTATCAAAAGACCCTGGTTTCCACCTGTAAAGTATTCTGATTTGTTAATCAGGGGATCACTCACATATGCCATCCCTATCTGCTCAACTAGCATGGCAATACAAAATATAAACATGTGAATTTCATTTTAAAGACTTAGTCAATGTTGCTGTAGAGCAGGGTTCACCAACCTTTTTTAGGATGAGAGCTACTTTAAAAATAAAAAAAAACAAGTCGGGGGCTACTTTTACTCCTCTTTTTTTCATTTGTTTTTTGCAGTGTATATATTTAGCACATTTTAACATTATTATATGCTTACCTTTAACATTTGTGTGCTGTTTGGGTCTGTGGGACCCGTTTTCAGTGTTTACTAAAAGAAAATGTATTCAATTTAATTATTTTAACCTGCTTTATTTGGGGGTGGACCTCACATCGGGGGTCCGGGGGCATGCACCCCCGGGAAGATTTTTTTTTAAATGCTGAAGTTAAATGCATCAATCTGGTGCACTTTGAGCACAACATGAATTGATGGATACAGCTCTCAACACTCATATGAAAGGGAGCTGTATACTTTTTAATAATCCAAACATCTTTAGAATATGATCACAACAATAACAAATCATTTAAACTTGATTTTTCTTATCTTACCTAGTTAGTATTCTTTCTTTTTATTTATGCATATTTTACTAATCACTCCCCTTTTAAACTGTTTTTAGTTTTTTTTACTGTCCTATAGTACACATTGGAATGATTTCTTACTTTATCTATATTAAATAGATAAAGGTGCTCTCCCTCTCTCGCTCTCGCTCTCGCTCTCTCACTCTCACTCACTCACTCATAGAGGCTGTGTGCTCCTCCGTGGTGATGATGGCTTGCGTAAAAAAAAAAAAAAAAACATATTTGTAAAGTGGGGGGGGACATGTCCCCCCTGTCCCCAGGGGAAATTACGCTATGTGTGCGTCAAGTGCAATAAATATATATGCAAGTTGCAACACACACAGAGTAAAAATGTGCCCCTCATGTGCTGTATAGGCTGACATGACTGGGCTGTGTTCAATGGGGCTGATGTGTTGTGTAGATTCTGCCAGAAGGAAAATCACGGTCAAACTCCTTATGAAGCGGTGAGCTGCCGCTCCACATTGCTTTTCTTCCCGACTGCAACGCTGGTCCCGCAAATCAAGCAAGAACATGATTGGTCAGAATTGGCTTTTTCGTTTTGTGTATTTTTTTATTTTGGATTTGCTTGGCGAGCTATTTTTAGAACATGCCCCGCGGGCGACTCACGTTGCCCCTGCGGGCACCGTGTTGGCTACCCCTGCCGTAGAGTATACTTCTTTCTGCTTAGGCTCTTGATCTCTGCTGTAATAATCCAAACAAACCCAGTTCAGGCTCTGCATTGGCAAACATCTCTCGACTCTGACCCCTGTTGCAGAGAAGCAAGCTCAAGAAAATCTTACCTGAGAAATCAATACACCATCACATTACATTTTTTTTCGATTGCTAACACACTAAAATGCTACATTAACTGACACTCAAAGAGCAAAAAATCGGCTCAAATCTCCAAAACTCTAAACATGTTTTCAGCTTTTCACACAATTTGCAAATCAACACGGCACTTTTTGCAAACCACTACACACGTTTCTCCACGTAAGACACAGGAATCTGACATAAAGTCACGTGTTAGCAGGTTTAAAACACTGATATTCAAAATGCCTCACACATGGACCAATGATCAAGACACACGTTATATATACAGTCTATGGTTCCACCTGACCAAACACCTGGTAGCATAATTGTTGGCTCATCAATCAAGATGTTAGCACTATAAAAAGACCACAGGTGAGTACTTTCTTACAGCAACAATGGAAGCCAACATGGAAGCAAGAGCCAGAGGAAGTGGAAGAGCTGGACTGAGAGTGAGAGGAGGAGGAAGAGGTGGGGTGAGAGGAAGAGGTGGGGTGAGAGTGAGAGGAGGAAGAATGAGAGGTAGAGCTGGAGGGAGAGGACGTGGACAAAGAAGAATACTCTCTAATGAAATGAAATGTTATCAACCATGGTGTGACGATGAGAGAGGCTGGGCACAGGGTTCAGCCTAATCTAAGCCGATTTACTGTTGCCCCTGTAATCCGGACACTTAGATTTGAAAACAGGTTAGTTACCAGTTTTTAGCTCTGCATAATTCATGATATATTAGTGCTCATCTCTGTTGTGTGAAACGTATTTACTTCATTACTGTAATTGAATTGTTGGCATGTTGCATACTATAACTGTACAAAAATCCTGCACAATATTGTGGTAAACTTACTTTTATGCAACACAGACACTGACCAACCACTATATCTTTGTTGTTTATCTGAAGGACTGAGAAACAAAGAGCTGCAGGTGGAAGGCTAAGGATTTCCAATGAGGCACAGGAAGCAGCAGTTACAAACTGGGTTTTGGCAAACAATACATCACACTTAGAGAGATCCGACGAATTGTAACTATGTGCTGAGATGCATGTTGCACAATGTGACTTTTGAATAAAATGTGATTTTTTTCAACAACTCATTTGTATTTCTTCATTTAATGTATTTCTGTAAACTCAAGCAATCTTTCTCTGCAGACACCTCTATGTACAGAGCTAGCCCATAAAAGATGAAAGTGCTTTAGATTATGCTCAGCAGTGTGTAGTTGGCTGGTCAAACCATCTAGTATTATGAATGAAGTGTGTTATATTTGGTGCAAACGTTTGCATTTGGTAAGTGTTTATGTAGTTTTGAGTGTAGTTCTTCACTTAGCAGGAGACATGAGGTGTTTTGCACTTTGGGTGTTTGGTTTTGTGAATTGTGTTTAGTGTTCTGAGAAACTGAGCAATTAAAAAAAACATGTGTGTTAGCAATCGTGAACAACTGTAATACTCAAACTAGATCCTATCTTTCCTTCACAATTGAGCTTAGAGACAATTCTGTCTTTGTAAATATTTCATTTGCACATCGGCAGTGAGGGATTAAACAAATACAGAGGATTACTTGTAATGCCTGTGTCTGTGATCACCAACACACAGCATCAGAAATGATTATTTGTGTTATTTTGAGAGAAAAAACCTTGGATTTGTAACTCCTCCTTTCACAAATGTTTTGATGCGTTGGTCGGTAAACATTTTCACATATCCCTCAATGATTCCAATCTGAAATAAACGCACAGATAAGTCAATTATGACCATCTTTATCTCTTTCCTTGTTTCTTCCAAAACTTTATTGAACCAATTTCAAGTTTGACGGCTTTACTGAGGCTCATTTCTGCCCAGTGAGGTGTAAAGCAAATGAATCTATGAAAAAGGTGATGGTTTACTGATTATCAGAAGTGTGACGCCAGTGGTAATGACTTAATGAACCATTAGGTGCTTATTCTATGGATTTAAATGCAATCTTTAAAGGTTATCTGGTCAGAACAGTAGAAGTGATGATGGGTCAATGAATCCACTTCAGTCATTGACATTTCACTCGTATATTATTAGTGTTTTAATATATCCTTATGTGCATGTAGTTACTGCGTCAATAAAGAAGTTGTATAGATATGCTTCAGTCTTTCCTTGTAAAGAAAGGGCAACTGATTGGTGGAATAACAGGTGTCAAAATAGCCAAAAGAATGTTATATGAGCTAATCTAGGATTTAATGAATGCTTTTGAGGTTTCCCTGTCAGAAAAAGGGAATTGTTTTCTTTTCCAGGAAGAGACCTACAGCGTCAAAAAGATATGTACCCATCTCTATCCAAATAGCTAATTTGCAGCAAAACAGCTCAAAATTATAGATATTTATAGCCTGAGTACAGAGCCTCCACTGTGTAGAAATTGCATTAATCTAGTTATGACGTACGGGATTATTGATCTAAGTGTTTACTTATTTGCAACACCGATGATGACATTCAGTTTGCTCATAATTTGCAGTTTTTTGGGTGAAAATGTGTAGGAGGCCAGTGGAGTATCTCTCACAGCTTTTGTCTGAACTCACAAAGCACGAAAGGACAGATGGAAGCCATAAATGGTTTTGTTCGCCCGCGCAGAGATGGGAGCGGGTCAAAGAGGAATTACTGTATGTAAGAAAAGTGTGTATTATTTTGGCCCTGATGTTCACTCTTAATGTTTAGTCTAAAAGCATTTCTGAGGCAGATAAATACAAGTCTGAAGCCCATTTCCACAAAGAGAGAAAAGTGCAAAGCAGAATGGAAAGTCTGGTTCTTTTCTGATCTCCTGGGGCCATTACTGTGCACTCAGGCCCCAAATCAACGTCATTTTGGTTTAAACATAACATCCTAAAGTAAAAATGAAGAAAAAAGAGGACATAATGAATTAATTTAGAATTGACCTTGTTTAGTCCTTGGGTTCCTTTTTTTCTATATCTTCTCAGCTTAAAATAGGTCTCCTTGCATACCAGCTCTCCTTGTGTATTGTATTGTGTGGTATGAGTTAGCACTATGCTTCCCTTGATACTGAGAGGCAGAGATGGAACATGTGTAGGTTCAGAGGAGAGAGCAGCTATTTCAGGCTGAAGGTTTTCGCTCAGGATTCACACGGTATGAGGGAAATTGAGCATGTTGTTATGCTGTTCAGTAGTTCCTCTCTGCATGGAATAGGTAGTAAAGCATTTTTGTGTTATTGGAAAAAAGTAATCTTTCATTCCCCGAAGTAAACTCACCAAGAAGAGCCCTGATGTTATAAAATGTATCTTGCAAGCTGTGTCCTTCAATCAGAGCTATTCATTTAATGCTGCTACCACATGGATGTATGGAGGGGATAGGAAAGTAATTTGCAGCCTCAAACCTTGTTTTGTTATGGCTTCTTTTTTCAAAGTGTTTGTCATTTCCAAACACGGTATGTCCAAACTCCTTTTTACTTTTGAATGGACAAAGAAATCCGTCAAAGTCAGATTTTTTATTGTGTTGTCAGGGATGTAGCTAGACTTTTTGAAATACTGAGTCGTACTTACAAAACAAGATTTTTTTCACATGCCTAAATAATCATAGAAATCAATAACAAAACCATGCATACTTTAACTGTGACGTTTGGATACTACTTGGACCCCAAAGCAGAGACTGACAAAAATAAAGTTTCAACGTGTTTAATAAACAAAGGTAGTCCAAGGCAGGTACGGACGACAGGGAGCTGGCTGGCCGTAGTAAGTCCAAAAACGAAGCTGCGGGAAAACGTTCCCGACAAAAACTCAAAAAGAACTCCTAAACAAACTGCGAAGTGAAACAACAACAGACTCCAGGCTGCAGAAAGGCACTCCGGACCGCGGAACAGCATTTAATTCTCTCTAGCAGAGAAGTGAGGTGAGGGCCAGGCTCTTAAAGAGCAGGTTGATCATGTGAGTGAGGACAGGTGTGCCTCATCTGCAGCCAGGAGTAAACCAGCCACGCCCCCCTGTCACACACCAGCCCTGCAGAGACGGAAAGACAGAGTAGTGAGGAGCAAAAGGAGCAAACAACAAGTAAAACACAACAACAAAAAACCCCAAGCAAAACATAACATTAACAAGATTGTGGGGAAAAAAATTGTCCCTCTCTTGCCTTTCACAATAAAACCCCTGGACATAATTACTATGTTTCTAAGTGGAAACTCAACCAAAGAGCTTGCTTTCCCATGGTAAAAGTAATTGTGAAAGTTATTATTGGAAAGATCTTGAGTTGCAGTCTTAAAATACTGAGGATGTGACCTTATGCTATGTTCATACCGGACGCGATGCGACGTTTGGGGGCGGCGCGATTACATGTAAAGTTAATGCAGAGACGCGATCAGACGCGAATTCGCTCCGAGGGCGCGCATGAAGCGGTGGACGCGGCGCGAATCACGCGATTGAGGCGATTGAAAGCGGCCGCGTCAAACGCGAGAGTTCAATTTTTTCAACTCGAGCGTCAAATTCACGTGACGCGTTCTCGCGGAAGCCAATCAGAGGTGAGGATCTCAGCCTGCCACTGACGTTCAACCAGAAAACATCAGCCATTAGCTGTTAGCAGTTAGCACACAGAGCTCACAGCTCCTCATATCTGTTCAGAAACTAGACAAAAGTTAAACAAGTACAAACCACAGACTGTCTGTGTCATGGCGAATACAGTTGCTGGTTTATTTATGTCTGTAGGCCGTTGTTATGAGTGTGGAGTGAGCATATACAACGTTAGCTTAGCCTGGTCGACCCAATCTCCATTCAGAAAACAAGCATTTTAAAAGGTTTTTCGCCTGCTGTCTGTCTGCAGACTTGTCAAAGCATTAATTCATGGTTTTTACTAACCGGTATCAGTATGTTGTTACGTCGGCATCATTTAGAAACGTGTGTTACAATTTAATCACGGTAAAATATGTTCATTTTGTTGTGGTTGTAGCTCCCAAGTCAGCGCGTCTTGTTTGAATGATGCGAGTAAACACAGCTGGCAGCAGCGGTGAAACTCGAGCGACTAGAGCGATGCGAATATTCGCATCGCGTCCAGTGTGAACGCAGCATTAGTGTTGTCTGTAAAATTCATATCCCTTAAGAAATAAATAGACTAGATGCTCCTTATTTGACAATCAAAGCCAGTTGTGATTAATGAAGCCTCGATAACTAAGAAATAAGTTATAATATTGTATATTACAGTAAAGGTAACTTATTATGCAAAATACACTTTTTCATGTCTTTTATACATAAATATGTGTCCCTTCTGTGTTAAGAGATTTGGAAAGTTTCACAAAAATGTATTCTCTCTCTTTTTGTCCTGATCCATTTATATAAAAACCTGTCTGAAATGAGCTTATCAGATTTTCACCACTTTGTGATGTCATAATGTTTTTGGGGTATTGTGCCACCATTAGCCAAGAACTAACCAAGGTAACACCCGCCCACCTTATCACCTGAATCTCCTCCAAGAGCACCATTGTGTGTTTGTAAACCAATCATCTTGCAGAGGGGCGTGGCCAGCAGCACCCCATTTGCATTTAAAGCTACATACACAGATTCAGTACTTTTGGAACAGGGCTAAAACCGAGGGGTTTATGGGATGCTACAATGCATGATCTGTTTGGTATTTCGAACCAAACACTTCAGAGACATGTTTTGTATATATCTGAGACCTATAATATATTTTTGAAAAGAGCATAATAGGGGACCTTTAACATTAGAATATACATTTATCATGAGACAGAGAGATAGGTCAAAACATTATTCGTGTGAAAAAGCCCCATAGGGAATTTTGCGATATTGGGATAAATAAAGTTGATTTGACATTACAATGTTATTGATTGCTTTCCAAAAGGGATATGAATGCAACAAAAGTGCCCCCAAGCTCATCCATACTGTAGTTGTTTATGAGCTCCATTTTGAGTCTGGAGCCAGCGGGGCACACCGTGTTTGATCTACGACCAGAGGAGCAGCCGATCATTTTGAAAAATGCTGACCGGGCGCAGTGAGCGAGCGAGACGTTTACAATCAATGGCCGAGTGATTGGAGCGCACAGAGAGGGTCCTCTACATCAAACACATGGGAGGGAGAAAGTTGGAGAATTTAGAGGTTGATGTGGAGAAAAAGTTGGAGGAAGAGGCAGGAGTGATGTAGAGTGTGGAAAACAGCCAGATGAGGAAAGTAAGGGCACAAAATAATCATTACTCACAATCTACTGTATGTGTCCTTTTGTAAACTCATCATTTGTCATTAATAAGTTGTTTCTCATGGAAAAACTGTTTGAAAAGCATAATATTCATTATTTCTCTAAATACTTTTATATGATGTCACATCATACTCAACATTCATTTATTTAATTTGTCCTTATCTTAAAGTGGACCTATCATGCTATATTTGAAAAATATATTGTAGGGCCATACCTATACAAAGCATGTCTGTGAAGTTTTTTTTTCAAAATACCAAACTGTTCAACCATTGTAGCCAGGCCTCATATTGCTCAAACCCCTCTTTTGCTGCCCTGTTAGAGAAACGCAGATTTTGGGTCCTTAGCTTGAAAAATATTAATAAGAGGAGGCGGAGCTAATGCCTGATCAGAATTCTACCGGAGTTGAATTTGGTTGTGATAAAATGCCATCCTGTTTAAACCATGTCAAGGATTATTTCTTAAACAGTATGGAGCTCAAATGCTTTTTCTCTTGCAGGTTTATCACAAGGTGAGTTCTTTTTTTATTTCCTGCTTTTTAAAACACATGTGCTCTTCAGTAAAGGTTAGCTGTGAGTGTTAGCGAGGCTTGCTAATGTAAAGAAAGACGTCCAAAACACGTAAGGCATTGTTTCTGATAGCAACTTTCTGTGGGTCCGCCGGCGATTTGACGTCAGTTCGGATGGAAATCTGTATCCGCTTGTTGTACACCCGTTTTTAAAAGAGAGAGGGTTTTATTTTCTGATGCTGCGTGAGTTCCCTGACGCACCGGGGACACATATTTATGTATAAAAGACATCATTTTGCATGATAGGTCCCCTTTAACCATAGTTATCCCTAAACATAAAGGACATTTCCGATTTGTTTCAAAATGCTGATTTTTGTTGTTGAAGTTAAATAAAACAAATGTGCCTATATTCTTTAGAGGAGGCAAACCCTAACCCGCTTATATTCCGATATATTGCAGACATACCTTTTGATTTCCTTCGGGAGAAAGAAATCGTATTTCCTCAGTTGGTTTGCATCAAGTTTACCCGTGCTGTCCAAATGCCAACTTTGTTTTTATTCAATACAAATCAGGAGATGGATGACAAACCTACTGGAGCCTGATATTACACAGAGAAAACACACTGTGGAAATCTCACAGCATTGGACGTGCGCTCAGTACAGAATGATTTGTCCCTCGGTCTAAAAAGTTGTTTAGCTCCAGCGGGCAGTGTGGAATCTCCCTGCAGTGCAACCACAGCTATGTTTACTATGTGTTTCATAAATAAAAAAACACATATACTCACAAAACCAGTATGGCTTCAGTGCGAGGGATCCTGGTCCCCCACGGCAGGTCGGCCACGGTACTTTGAAGCTCCTCGCTGTGAAGCTCCACCAACAGTCAGCAGGGGAACCGGAAACTTTTTGATGGATGCGACTTAATGAGGAGTGAGAGCTGTCAATAGATACGATCAATAGGTATGTTTCTCAGCAGTATTTTCCACCTTGATTTAGAACCATGCAGTGCTAGCTCCCCAGGCATACACACATTCATACCCAGCAAGCAGCCTTGATCTCTATGAAACGGAATAGAAGTGGACGTACAGTATGTAATTCATACCAAAGCCGATGCAACATAGTGAAAGCTAAAATACCCAGCTGATATTCCCAGTTACTCCAATTTATATTTGAGATATTAGGTGAGGAAGTGTTCAACCTTCTTGGTAACTTATGTCCTATCCTGACAATGGGCAATGGCAACAGGTTCCCATCATGGCACCAAAGTGAAAGTCACACTCAAATGTAACATGTCGCTATACCGCACTGTGATCTAAGACTTCCCCCACACAGTTATTGAGTCATATGTACGTTTGCATTGGGATAGATTCAGAGTTTGGTTTCTCATAGCATAAACACAAACATGTGAGGAATGGATTCACCAGTTTGTTTATCTGCTCTATCCTAATGTAAAATGTATGGCATTTCCAGCTGCCATCCTTACTAGCTTTACAGAGCGTTAAAGCCAAGTGGCTACCTGGGGTATTAGGAGTGAAGTGCGTTGAATGGACATTCCTTCTAATGGCCTTTGCACTGGTTGTAAAAAGAAGTCAGATTATAAGTAACTCTATAATAAAAAGACCCAACCTCTCACTTGATTTAAAACATCAGTAACCATTTTAAACATGGTCTCGATTGCTAGTTTCAACTCTTCTATTTTACTGTATTTCACTGAGAAGGAAAAACTAGCTGGCATCTTCGCTTATATCTCCTGTTGCCAATAGACTCGACTTTTTTGGAATGTTATTTCAACAGATGATGAGTGGTATTGCGAGTTTCTGCACAATCATCGTTATAAATGTAGAAATCTTAACAGATTTGTGTTTCTTTCATGGCTACAGATGCAATTACGATTACAATACGATGTCAAGTGTCTAGATTATCAACATGCACAGCTAGTATAGGAGAGTCAAAAACCTTCCTAAAGATAACATTATTTCTTGAACAAATGCCTGCCAATATTTTCCTGACAGTTTTGAGCTAGCTCTATGTGAATTAGTGGAACACATGGTGTTGTTCTGCGCTTGGCATCAGGTGTATCCGCTCCATGTTTGTGACTTTGATGACGATGTCAGTTATGGGAACAGATGGTTAAAACCAGTGAAAACAACATTCAGCTATTATAGGATGCTCCCCCCACACTACAGATAAATAAACCATCGCTTTTTTCCGAGAAAGAGAGACACTATGAGGTTCTCTGGAATGTATAAATATTTTTATTAGCAGATTATTAGGCTCTTTATGTGTTAGCACCCTCAGCTGACTCTCCTTTTGTAAATCGATTATTATTATTGCGCACAGTATCGAGAAAAGAAAGGCATAGGATTACTCAAAATGGCCGCTAAACGTACTCTTTTCAATCTTGCTTTCTAAGCTATTTTGTAATTACTTTAGTTGAATGAAATAATCAAAAACATTTGTGTAATTCTGAATTGGTTTACAGTATTTTAAATGTTTGAACATGCAACATTCATACGTACAATAATCCTTTAAAAGACAGATGACAAATGGCTACAAGGAACGATCTGCTCAATTGCTTTAGCTCATGCAATAATTATAATAAAGCTTTTATTAAGATAAGTTTTATTACTCGGAGCAGACTAAAGACACATCACTGCCTTCTATATTATACTTGTTCGACAAAGGATAAATAATGCATGGTGTTTTCAGATAAGGCTTGTAAAATAGTAGTAGGTATGAAAAGACATACAACTATTTATTGTAGCTCCCCTGATGACACTCATTGGACTTTTAATGAAAACACTCAAGAAGTGCATCCTTGACCTCAAATACTGGATGGCCCAGATTCTGAACCACCTGCAGCTAAACACTGATAAAATTGAGGTAATTATTATAATTGGACCTGGCACACATAACGCTAATACATGCAAGTGCGGCATATTAGGCAATTGGTGCCTAAACATGGACAAACAGAGTTGTTGTGCCATTTTTCAGTTGAGCTGTTGGTTAAAAACCACACTGTTCTAAAGTCTGATATGAAGAGCTTTTGGCCGCAGCAGCTGACACTCCGCGGATATCAAACTAAATACTATAGGGCGTGATTCAGAAGTCTAATAACATAGAAACTGTGGTGCACTATTTATTTTAGAGCTGTCAAATGCATTGAAATTGCTTCACTAACTTTCATGTTGGTTTATAATGTGAAGGGGTCACAAAACGTCTTCATACACCTTTAGGGAGATACTGCCCAAATTCCATACTTTTGCGACCCTTTTTGTTTCCACTGTACACATGGGTTACACGTGCATACCGCTCAGATGTATATTGTAGTATATTTAGAGTGCATGCTTGCATCAGAGCAGCCCCCCCCCCCCCCTCTCGTCTGAAGGGGGGTGCACACAGTCACTTTCACCAGACAGATGGAGGTATGTGGTGTGCTGGGTGAGTGAATCACTTTCTCAGTTTCCATGACATCCATAGGCAGCACTCTGACCGGAGTGCGGGGTGAACTTTAGAAATTATTGAAATAATTCCTAATTTAAAATAACTTTTAGGGAGCTCATGAAGAAAAGTATGAACCCTGTATGAATAAATAATCCACTAGCAGTCATATCTCGTGCTAAACAAGATTCATAAATCAATTTTAAACAAATATTAAAATGAGATTAGCAGGGATAATTATGGCTGCACTCACTAATTACTGCTTTAAAATGTGCCTGCTTAATAATGAAAGCTTTATTACACATGCCTTAAAAGCATATGTGTGTTTCGTTGCGGTGGATCGTAGATCATCACCAAATGAATCGCCCCCGTCAGATAAATGAACGGCATAAATCCCCCTGATGCTGAGCTGGGAGGCTGCAGGCTGTTTTTCCAATCTGCACTCAATAACGGAGGCCACGGCTGGAGTGGCACTGATTTGACTTTACATTTTTGTTATGAAGGCACAGAGGCTAATGCTGCTGTGCATTACAGCCTAGAGAACAAGCCTGAAAAGCTTTTGTGTTTCCACGTTATTAATACGATTTCATTGACTCACCTGCTGATGCTCTGAAGCTCTGCCAGCATTATCAGGAACACTGAAAAAAGAATAATAACAGCTTGAGCCATTGTGCTGCTGATGATGGTAATTGACTCATTTTATTACATCAGTTACCATGGAGGAAATTAATCACATTGTTCACAATATATCCTCAAACCAGAGGGAAAGACATTTCTGGAATATATACGAAAAAAAGATAAATTGTTGCGAGGATAAAAGACATTCTTTAATAATTCGCCCTAGTTATTTGTGTAAAATACATTTTTATAGTTCTAAGTACGATTTTTCAACAGTTGGATGGTTTGCCAACGACAAGACCTTTTTTAGTTTTTTCATAATCTCAAAATTATAGTTATTTTACAGCTTGGACATCAGCATCTCCTATTTCAATCCTCAGCGCAAAGAGATCGATACGTTATTTTGGAATTAAAAAAGGCATGAAACTTTAGGTAAGAAGTTAACCTCTAAAATATAGTAAAAAACATTCAAATGTAATTTGCAATTTTAACCCTTTTGGATTCTGGGTTAGTCTTAACCACCAGTAACCCAATATGAATAATATAATATGAATGTTTCTGTACTATAGAGCTTCAGGAATCTTTTTCACATACAAACTATATGTCCTCCGGGTGTGCTACCATCAATACAGCAATTTAAAAGCACGTAATGAGGCAAACCTAATGAGCCTTTTCCCCATATGGATCATTTAGGTTTACTCCAGAACATTGCCAAGTGTGACTCCAGTCATTTTCTCTCATTCGTTAGCTGCTTCTGGGAAACTGGAAATGCAAATATTAATACATATATCAGGCAGAGGGGGGTGTTAAGGCAATGGAAGTGCATTTATATTAAGTCTTGTCAGCAGCACCTAAATTATCAGAACATAAAGACAGGGAGTTTTCATTAAGTATGTAGCTATGGCTTCATGCTCCGTTTTACAACCACTAAAACCAGAGCAAAGTTCATTTATTGCCATATGGAAAGAAGTGTGCAATATATCTAATTTAAAATGCATTGCAAATTATAATTTTGAAAGGGGCCCTATTGTGTTGTTTTGATTTTCCCTTTCCTGTAGTGTATTATTTAGTTTTCTTTCACTCACGCTGCTATTGGCTAGCAATCCAACACATTTAGCATAATAGGCTAAGGGACGGGACATCTCTAAGTGGTTGACCAATCACAGCAGAGCCGGTCAGCTAACCAATCAGAGCAGACTGGGCTCTGGTTTCAGACAGAGGGTGAAAAGAGGTGCTGCAGCACTGGCAGTATGAGAAAAACAAAGAGCTTTTTGAACATTAAAGCATGGAGACACAGGGCCGGTTCTAGCCAATGTATGCCCCATAGGCTAGATTCTAGCTGGCGATGAAAAATCTCTACAAAAGAAAAATACACTACGAAAACAGAAACTTATTGACATAGGTTATATACATCAAAAAGGCTTCAAATGTATTCAGTATTGTATGAACATGTTTGATTTGGGGGGTGGACATCACATCCTCTAGCGGGGTCCGATGAACATCTTTGAACATTTTAAAGTAAAAGGCTTCAATCTGGTGCACTTTGAGCACACACTTACTAGAGACTAGATCTAGGGGGTACAACTCTAAAACACCCATATGAGAAAGATTGGTTGACATTTTAATAATCAAATAAGTATGTAAACATAACCAATAACCTACCATAGCCAATACAAAATAAATGTAACTTATTTTATTTTTGTTGTAAAAAAAAATATCTTATTTTACCTAGTTAACATTTATTAATTTATGCATTGTTTTTTTATCTCTCCAGTTTTAAACAATATTTTTGTTTTACTGTCCTATCCTATACATTGAAATTATTTCAAACCTCTTTATCCCAATAATTATAAAGCTGTGCCTTGGAAACATGTGTTTACATAAATTGTGATCAAAACGTTTGGGACTGAGATAACTTAGACTAAAGTGAACTATCTAAACACTCAGAGTCCTTTACCTCACTGAGCCTCTCAGACTGACAGGAGAGCTCTCCTCCACCCTTGTAGTAGAAACATCTTCTTTTTATATCTGTTAGAGCAGCTAGCACCAGAATAACAACAGCGCCGGTACCGGTGCACCCTCTCTCTCCCTCTCCCTCTCTCTCTCGCTCCCACACTCATTCGCACTTTGGCTGTGAGCTGCGGGCGCCTGATAAGCCAACATCCCCCACTTTCATCACTTACAGCGCCCATCGTACAGGGCAAATGAAACGTGTAACGGGGGTGAAAAGGGTGTTACATTTACTTAATTATGAATGTTGTTTCATCTAGGCCGAAATTAGGATGAGCACCAAGGGTCAAAAATATTTTTTTCCCTCCCAGAGCTACAGCACCAGCGCAGCGCCCCCCCAGATCTGGCGCCCTAGGCGACCGCCTATGTCGCCTATGCCAAAAACCGGCCCTGTGTAAACATGTCACAGTAGAGGCACAAAATACAAATATGAACCTGAAAATTAGCATATTAGGGCCCTTTAAACTGGTCAGAAGTCAGAAACAGCTCCCACCCTGCTCTTACCAATTAAAAAGTACCTCCAGCTACAGCTTAATGAAGTCGTACAAACAGCCCGCACAGTGTGGTTATGCTTTGATCCTTAAAGCTGTGCAAATAGCAGGCTCATTAATACACTGGCAAAATGTATGCAGCTGCTCGGCAGGAACAATACTCACAATTAAAAAAAGAAAACTCAAAGGCTTGTTTTATGATCATTCATCACCAACAAATATTTAGAATGTTTTTAAGTCAACCTCTTTATCAAAGCAGTTTTAGTGTGTTCTGTAAACAATGTAATGTATTCAAAAGTTTCTAAATGCATGTTTTCCCAAACGATCCCAGAAGCAACATCCATCCTTATTAGCTTTAGGATGAGTTTGTACTGTGACACATCAGCAGGGTTTGAACAAGGGCTGTACAACCTACTGTCCTTTTAAACACTCCCCCCAGGGGCTGTAAGACCAAAACCCAATTTGAGCCCCATTTCTGTCATGTGTAAACCTCCTGCATCCTCATAATCCTGTATGTGTGCTCTGTATATGATATTGATAGATCAGACCGAACTGCTCCACACAGTGAGATATATAAAGGAGAATATAACGTGAATTGTATATTGACAGTGTGACTTTCTCCCGACCTCAAGGCTCGGTCAAAACACTTAACATAAAATCAGGAATAAATGTTCCGAGCATCTAAAAGTCACATGTGCTGTATTACTAAAAAATAACGGACAAGTAAAGCTGGATATTTCTATTTCCATTGTTCCCTTGGGTCTGCTTTGTGCAGTACATGATGGTTTATATCGACAGTGTGTTGTTCTGAGCAAAGTGCTGGATAAAGAATGCATTTGAATTAGCATGAGATTACACAACAGGTATTGGAGAGAGAATAGAAAAACTGTGTTTTAAAATGGATGCCATGGGGGATGATGGTTTTAAGGATACTTGCAGAAACCAGAGAAACAGCGTTGTCCTGTTAAATTATTCATGCCGCGTACTGGATACCGCGAATATATGCTCCATCGGACAAGCCGTGCAGTGGGAAAGAAAGATGGATATGTCGGAATGGCAAGATTCAGTATTTACCTGCCATGGATATTCGATGCATGCATTGCAATAAGATGGAAGGGATTTAATTGAATTTAAGATGTTATTCTACTTTTGATGCTAAGCTCAAAACACATTCAGCACTACTCAGACTAAGCTTTCACAGCATTTTCTGGGTAAAAAGTCACTGAAGAGGAATCAGTGTACACAGAAAAAATTGAATTCATGTTTAAACTGAGTCCAACGTCACAATCTAACCCCTATATACAACCACCTATATTTATAAGGTGTAAATGTAAAGCAAACTGCTGAGAAAAACGGCAAGATTTGGTTGAAAGAAAAAGAGTAAGACCTTGAGTTGGGATTCTTTTTTCGTCAAACAACGCCTCAGCTGTGATTCTGAGAACATTAAAGCCTTTTTAAATGCTTAAAGAAAGTGTTTTTTTATTCATATATTGCACAAAGTAGAGCAAGACTTATTTTACATGTAATTCTTGTACATGTAATACTTGTGGTATTAAAGAGAATGCTCTTTTCTGCCTTTTCATCCTGGTCAAATGCATTTAAATTGTAAACCAAAGTGAATGAATAACAAAATAATTAGATCTAAGTTTAATAGACTTTCAGGGCGCTGCATAAAGTTAAATATATAATAATTCACAACTTTTAACAATCATTCCTTAATATCAGTGAACTGCTAATTCCACCACCTGATAATCCTTCTGTTCTGGATCTAAACCCCGTGATTATCAGATGGATTAAAGAGCAGCAGCAGCAGAACAATGTGGCTGCTCTAGAGAATAAAAGCAGCTCACGACAGCCCCCCATTAACTGATCTCAGGAGGGGAGGAGGAGTATGAGAGATCCTTCCCCTTTGAAATCTTCTTTGAAGTTAAAGCAAAAGGAAGAGTTGGAGGCCTGCCGGGATTGCCCACACAGTCCTACACATTCTTTTATTCTACTTTTATCTGAGAAGGTTGAGACCCTGTCTTTTTTTCACAGAATGATAACCTGGTCATTGTGTGAGTTCATGTCCCCTGTAACTTTTTTTAAACTTTATTTTTGCTTAAATGTCTGCTAGTAGGCTCTTTTTCAACAATATATTATAGGTCTCAGATAAGATATATACAAAACATGTTTCTGAAGTGTTTGGCTCTAAGTCCTAAACAGATCCTGCATAGCATGGCTTAAACCCCTCTGTTTCAGCCCTGCTTCTGTGTCTGTACTAGCTTTAAATGCTAATGAGCTGCTACTGGCCACACTTCTCCTTTGCCGAGATAATCCATCCCACCTCAAAGGTGTGGCATATCAAGATGCTGATTAGACAGCATGATTATTGCACAGGTGTGCCTTAGGCTGGCCACAATAAAAGGCCACTCTGAAACGTGCAGTGTTGCTTTATTGGGGGGGTCTGGGGGGCTCCGAAAACCCTAGGGTTAAACCCTAACCCTAACCCTAACATGTCACCCATTGAGCATGTTTGGGATGCTCTGGATCGGCGTATACGACAGCGTGTTCCAGTTCCTTCCAATATCCTGCAACTTCGCACAGCCATTGAAGAGGAGTGGACCAACATTCCACAGGCCACAATCAACAACCTGATCAACTCTATGCGAAGGAGATGGGTGACATGTTAGGGTTAGGGTTCAATCCTAGGGTTTTCGGACCCCCCCAGACCCCCCAATAAAGCAAAAATGCACGTTTCAGAGTGGCCTTTTATTGTGGCCAGCCTAAGGCACACCTGTGTAATAATCATGCTGTCTAATCAGCATCTTGATATGCCACACCTGTGAGGTGGGATGGATTATCTCGGCAAAGGAGAAGTGCTCACTATCACAGATTATTTTCAGATTTGTGAACAACATTTGAGAGAAATGGTTATTTTGTGTATATAGAAAATGTTTTAGATCTTTGAGTTCATCTCATGAAAAATGGGAGCAAAAACAAAAGTGTTGCATTTATATTTTTGTTCAGTGTATTATAGGTCTCAGATATATACAAAACATGTCTCTGAAGTGTTTGGGTTTCAAAAGTACTGATTCTGGGTCTGTTACTTTAGATGAAAATAAGGAGCCCCTCCCCACGCCCCTCTGCAAGATATTTGGTTAAAAAGAACACAATGGTGCTCTAGGAGGAGATTCAGGTGATAAGGTGGGCGGGGGTTACCTTGGTTGTTGATTGGCTAATGGTTACACAAGCCAAAAAATCGATATGACATCATAAAGTGGCCAAAATCTGTTCATTTTCAGACAGGTTTTAATATAAATGGATCAGGACAAAAAGTGAGCTAATATTTTTTCCTGAAACTTTCAGAATCTTTTTCCACAGAGGGGACACATGTTTATGTATAAAAGACATGAAAAAGTACATTTTGCATGATTGGTCCCCTTTAAAAGACAACAGAGAGATTCTTCAGAAAAACGTTGAGCTTGTTTGGAGACTTGTTCTGCCCACTCTCTTTCTAAGGGCCCAGCTGCTCCGACAATTCCATCTAAACATGGATTGGACACATCAGCTGCATCTGCTGCAGAGCAGTGAGGATTTTGGCTCCAATAGTCCTGGCTCTCATCCGCTATGGTGCAGATGAGAGCCAGAGAGTGCTTCTGGGAGAATAATGATAGCATAGTGTGCTACTGTGAACAAGAGACTGAATGCATGTGAGAATCTGAATACAGTGGCTCATGATTAAAAGACGTCAAAGGGGGGGAGTCAAATGAGTTCAGTGAATTGATGAAGGACATTGAGACTTACACATTTAGATTTCATTGATGATGAAAGTCTGATTCTGGGCATGATTAAATGCATATTTTGAAAGTTACTGCCAAAAGTGCATAAATGCTTGAATTGATGTCCAGTTACTGAAGGTTGAAAAGTATTTGAATAGACATTTCATTTGAAAGTCTTTTTGGATAGTTTGAAATGGAGATCAGTTTCGTCACGTGTTAGCTTTAGAGCTCATTCCCATTTGGTCCAGAACAGTACATTTGTTGGGGTTAATCCATTCATTACGAACAAGCCGTAAACCACATTTTTCAAAGCTGCATCATCCCAATGGTGTAATTAACCTGTGTCTTAAAAATAACCTAAAAGCGAATACTATCCGATTAAAGCAATAGAAAAGTATCTACAGCAGTCTAATACAAATGATATTTTCTTAAACATCCAACAGAGGTATGGAAGTGTGGGAGACACATTAAATGATGTAAATCCATGTTGTTAATTTGCACTTGGAAAAATGGTTAAAAAAGTTTGCACCCTTGGCTCAGTCAGAAAAGTCAATGTATCAATAAAAAAGTATCTTTTCAGAAAGGTAAACCAATAGTTCATATTTTCTCCCTCTCATGTTTTGATCGACTTAAATGTCTGACTCCAATGCCCAGAAAGAAAATCAGTAAATATTGATTGAGCAAGAAATGTTTCTTTGCGTTAATGTCTGTTCAATAACTTAACATGGGTCTTAAGTTATTATTACATGTGCATTGGGACAAGCAGGAAATTCCAGTTAATGTCATGTTTCTTCAACTCTTGATGAATCTATTCCACTGGGCTTTCTGTTAACAGCCATGTGCATATAAAATATGTATGTACCTATATACAGTGCGGTATGTCAGGAAGTGCCAGTACACTAGTAAAGAGGACCAGCATCAATCATTGAGCTATGAATATCATACAGCACCGACATTTTGATGGTGCATTCAGGCCCTCAGTAACTCAGATGGGGAAGTGAGAGGAGACTGAGCAGAGTGCCAGGTGCAGCCCGAAGCATACGCAGCCAATTTAGCTCCTTTATCATATTTGTTGATGAAGGAACCTGAGCACTAAAGGCAGGAAGACGTACAGTATAATAACACCTGAAAGCATGAGACGTGGCTACAAAGTCGACTAAACTGTTGCACTGACAGCGCAGATTTGGTATTGGCATGTTCATTTATGTGTGTTGAGTAAAGAGTCCCAGGTGTTCACCAAAGGCCTGATTTCAGGTGGATTTTCTTCATAGAGCTTTACTGGCAATTCCTCTTTATTTAACACAAGATTGAATGACTTTATAATATAGCTTTACAATGTCAGCCTGATTAATGTTTCAGTTCAACATTGGCATCAGATACATTAATGGTAATTTCTTTTTTTCGTACAGCAAGACCTCACACAAATGTCTATTTCTGTTCTTCTTCAAAATGGGTTGATGTAACTGTAAATTCAAAGAAAGGTTCCTAAAAAATGAAATATCCTTCGGTACAGTCCCATTGATTTGCTTCCTATTAATTAATTCCAATACATTTCTACCTAGAGGGCCTGTTAGTTAACAAAAATGTCTGCAGTGCACCAAAAGAAAAGTTAAAATATGATTACATGCAAGCGTACAATTCAATATGAAAATTAAAGTTTTCCAATGTTAAATTACTAATCTAAAATTATTTACTAGGGTAGCTTTTCTTTTACAAATAATCCTCAGGAAGTCAACAAATAAACTATTTCAGATATTTTACTCCCTTGAACCTAAAATGAGTACAAAACTATAGATCTTTCCAGCACTTGGTGACATATTAACGCAGTTAAATGAGGCTTATAATGTGATTTTTAATAATGCATTTATTTATAGTATTTTTGCAAAAGAGCATGGAGGTTAACTTGTTTTTAACCTTCACAAATGACACTGCTTTTCTTCTTTCCTCTGGAACTGAACAACTGCTTTGGAACACAACAAGCTCACAAACTCAGTACTGTGTCTCCGTGTCCCTATAATTAGCTCTAAATTATGTTTTTGGTCTATTGTATTTTAAACCCCAGCCACCTCGTTGAGTTTTCAGAAAATAAAATAACGCTCGTTCATTTTAAATGGTGGAGAAACGAAAGTTAGTTTTGTTAGATTATAATTACAGGTTACATTGCATTTAGCTGTCGCTTTTATCCAAAGCGACTTACAATAAGTGCCTTCGACCAAGAAGATACAAACTTGAAGAAAACAGAATCATATAAGTACATTAGGTTTCATAGAGCCAAACATTTCAAGTGCTACTCAACTAGCTTTGGATAAGCCAGTCCTTTGTTAGTATATAAGTGCTTTTTATATATATATTTTTTGCTCGAAGTGGAGTCGAAAGAGATGAGTTTTCAATCTGCGCCAGAAGATGTGTAAGCTTTCTGCTGTCTTGATTTCAATGGGGAGCTCATTCCACCATTTTGGAGCCAGGATAGCAAAACCACGTGTTTTTGCTGATGGGAACTTGGGTCCCCCTCGCACTCGCAGTGAGGGTGCAGCGAGCCGCATGTAATATATTTATTTAATAAAAACAATGGGATCCATGTGCACAACAATTTTGATGTGTGAGGGGAAGGATAAAAAAAAATCACCGGGATTTTCATTCGGCAGAGAAAGCCAGATGGGCTGGCTTATTCTAAGATCTATGATGATTTTATCTGACTTTCAACACTCGGAAAATATTATTTTCCAAGTAAAAGTGATGGGATTTTGAGATTATGTACATAAAGACTATGTCCTGCTGTTTACTTCTTGGAAAACGTTGCTGAGGTGTTCACACATCCACCAGCAGGCGCGACACACTTGAACCTATTCATAACTCTGACGAACAAACCCAAAGAGCACATCCCACACAGCAACACGTGTGATTAAATGCGGACCAGAGGTGGCCTACAGCAGGCATTAGTCTCACTAATAAGCCCTGTCAAAGAGGGAACAGCACACATCCGTCAGCGATAACAGAGCCGTCTGCCGTAACCGTCTAAAACACGCAGGGCTGACCTGGGGAACCTAGGGAAATAAATGGGCTTTCAGACTAAAAGTTTCTCACAGTTACTGCTGGTTAAAAGGCTGTTGATTGATTCAAATGTTCTACACTCAAACTCTTTAGATTGTGAGTACAGAAACATTGAGTTTTATTCACACTCCAAATGCTCAATATTCATCTCTATCTATCTATCTATCTATCTATCTATCTATCTATCTATCTATCTATCTATCTATCTATCATTATTACAGTGATTTTAAGACCATAAATCCTTAGACGATTTCTTAATGAGTATAAAAGATTGTGACAGATCAAATGTAAATATTTATTAAAAAGCTATATAATTATAAATAACCTGTCCAAAAGTCTAATGTGTTTATAAGCCAGGAAAATGTGTCCTTTTGTATGATTACAAATATGTTATCATCATTTATTAATACTATCTATACGTCAGTTATGGATACTTTATAAGTTAAATTACACTTAAAACAGTCTTTGTAAATGTGTACAACTATGTATTCTGTGTAGTATGTAATAAGGAAAGTGTTACACATAAGATCTAATGATGCTCAGACTGGAGCTACACAAGCACAAGAAACAGGCTATGAAGAGGGAAATAATCGTCCGAAACGAAATATAAAACAATGTAAGAATGCAACATCAAAGCAACATACTGAACCTTGTGTGTGCATTATGCAAACACATGTGTAGAAAAGAATGCTACATTTACATGTGAATCCTTAAACCTCCCTTTCATCAAGCATTCTGTATTTAAATTCCCTGTTTACATGATCCAAAATAAAGAAACTGTGAGTAGCTGGTTGAGGATCACAGGAGATGTCAGTGTTTGTTTTTATTTTAATATGGAGATGGAAGACATGAGAGCTTGTTCGATATACTCTTCTCTATTTACTTAAATCTTTAATCATCAAAGGACATTTCCAACACGCCGTCCCTTAAGACTTCAAAAACAAAAAAGCCCAAAGAAACTTTTTCTGAGATAAACATTATCAGAATCACGGTTATACTAAGCATCAGCAAATACCCCAAGCACGCATGATGCGCCAATGCGCACGGCTGACATGTTGATGGATATTGAGTTGTAAATATCAGCTTCAGACTGAGACTGACTTGTCCAATAATGGTGCTCATATATTTCTTCCTTGGGCATGCTTTAGTGGTTGGATCTATAAAGACAATCGTCAATCATGCTGCTGATGTATATACGAATCATAATATATGAATCATTTATGAGTATCAGAGCTTTAATTCAGCGTCAACGCGATTTCTTTGGGGCCAGATTCTGATCTTTAGGCTGATAGAGGTGACAAGTGCCATGGTCCTAATGGTCAATATCCTGACAGGCCGCCTGCTAATGGCCGCTGTATCCTTCATCCAGATAACTTACATGCTCTGAACTACACGCCAGAGGCAATTAAAGGACTGTTATTTCAGCCAAAGTGTCTGCCAGAAATACATCTCAGTGCCTCAGGAGGACACATTATAGGCACATAGGGGTTAGATAAGTGTGAGTCATCATCTCATTTCATGTAATTTCCACAAGAAGATCATGACAGCAACATGATCCCTTTAACAATCGTTATTGTGGTGAAGTGTTTCAGGGAGCAGTCACAATGTCTTCATCCCCTCGGGGAAAGTCAGCTCTGCGAGATGCAGCATCTCCAGGATCTTTATTAACCTTCTGGGTCAACTCGAACGGAAAGAAATGTCTTAGGGGGATTAAAAACTATTTGAGATTAGGAATCGAATTTCCAGGCTGGGCTGATGTATAAGGTCAGATCTTTTGAAAGTTTCTGCAACAAACTACACTCTTTTTCAAAAAGTGACCAAGAAAAACAACCAAACAAAAGCACAAAATAAGGTAAAACACTAAACTACAGTAAGTAAGTAAAACATTGATATATCGTATAAAAGAGTAACAAAATAAGATGAAGTGTGCAACATATGCGATCAAATTGACGCGGAATAAAAACAATAAAAGTCAGAATAACCTAATAGGGGTTGTGTCCGGTTCCAAATCGCAATATTACAGTTTTTCTCAATCGCTAAACCCACTATTTAGAATCAAAATTCCTTTCATCAAACCAACAGCACAGCCATCGAAACAGAAAACCATTTCTCTACAACAGTATACCATTTATCATTGATATCACACAAAATGCAGATGCTAAGCAGTGTTTTGCAAAACAGATCACACAATTCTCTAACTGAAGTTACAATTCTCTACACAAAGATCAAAAATCTTTTGTGTAACTCATGTCTACAAAACAAAAATAATCTTCTCACAGTGGATAACACTTCCTCATAAACTTAGACCATAGCTACACTAATTGACACTTGATGTGCAAAATATTAACACTTGTTATCAGTCAATCACCCCATTGAAAAAGGTAACTCCATGGAATGTACTGTATACCTTACAGTAATGATGTTACATTGAAAACATTTACATGATAGAATTTGCATGACTGTACTTAAAATATTTTTTTAAATGGTGCCGGTAAAGCTATAATAGTGTTGATATGACTTGCATAGCTCTTTGAGATGTTCATATGGGGAGGATTAGCTATAGCTGATACAACATTTTTACAGTCAGTAATTGTGGTCTTTTCCTTTTTGCACATTGAGAAATGTTTTTTTTTGTATTGGGGTGAATTGAGTACTTAACTTCCATGTAAATGAATTGCTCACAGCTGACATCAATGAATTTCCTATAGTAATTGTAATTACAGTAGTGAGAATCCTATAAAAGACCTCCCTCACTTCAGTAAGATGTTTGTCAAGGGTGGTGTTGACACGCAAGGAGATATTTCCCACGCTGCCTTGCAAGGGAAGACATACGCTGTGACGTAGATGAGGCTATGTGGCCAGACAGACGGCAAAGAGCAGATCAGTAAAGCTATATAGATCTCATTCTCTGATTTACTGCTGATTTACATCATTTACCCATGTTATTTTTTTTCCAGTGTATTGCTATTCATCTTTTGTTTCTGTTACGGTGCACTACTGAAAATGAGAAATAAAAACAATGACATAGTTACAGTAACACACTGTTTTTCCTATATGTAAGTTTGTTTCTCCCAACTTGTCAGTTTTCCGTTCAGTTTCCAATATCGATAGCTTGAGGTTTGTGTATTGATGATTGTAGTCAGTATTTAGTGTGCCACTTAGTAATGACTGTTCAAATAGTCTTCTAATGAGCTGACAAATGTTTGTTTTTGGAGAAGGTATCTGGTTTTGGAAGGGGTATTTTTAGTTTTGAGTGCCTTAGAGCACTTTGCAAGAAATGTATATTGTTATGGTAGAATGGGTTATTATGGTGACCGGAGTTTCAGTTATGAAAACACATTTGTCTCATTAGAGGACAATTTGTTCTGTTTAGATCGACTTATTCTTTTTTGTGACCAGTATTTTCAGTTTTGGTCATGTAAGTGCATTTCGCAAAAGATATTCAGAGTTATGGCAAGTGTGTTTCTGTTTAGATGGCTTGTTTTGAAGAAATGAATTTTGATTTTAAATAGTGGGTTTAGCAATTGAGAAAAACTGTAAAGACTGCAGCTCAAAAATACCATATCTTTGACTCCATTTTCACTTTGGCTATGCTATTGCTCGCGTCTGCATTCGTGCAGAGGAGGAATTGTTTGTTTTTTATCTAGAACATTTTCTGTAAGTGGTGTTTCATCTGTGCTCAGAGGACTAAACCAGTGACCCCACAATATAACATTATGTGTGTGAAGCATATATGAAATCCCTGGAGCAGCTCAGAAACTCAACCTCAGATTTCTAGAGGCAGCTAAATGTCAATTAGATGTTTTTTTTTATCCCCTTTCACTCCCCTTAATGTGTCACCCACCAAATGTGCCGCAGCCTGCAGCTAAAGTGTCAAAGCTGCATGTTGAAACTGTCATGTGTTGTTGTGAGTACCAGCTCATCAAATAATGTTCCTTGCACCAGCATTGAACTTGGCTAGAAAGAGAAGATTAATGCCTTTCCTTATTGTTGTGTCACAATCTGTCTTTGTATATTATCATTGTGCCACACAAAGTCACAGGAAATTATACGAGATAAGTAGCTGAATGTTGATGGATTATTCGTTCCAAGAGTTCTGGCAGGATTTTTTTTTTTTTAAACAAATCAATCAGAAACAGAAGCCGAAAAACAGAGAGAGGCTGAGACTAGGAATTTATAAATGACTTTTCCTTCATTTCACATTGTAGCTCTTTTATCATTTGTATAGAAAGTGTGGTATTGAAGGTTTATGTGCAGGAACTCTTTATTAAAAGAAATCTTTATGAAATGTTGACTTGTAAGCTTTGCATGCAGAAAACTCTTACAACACACTTTAGGGACACCTTGCATAAAAGAGAATGGAGAATATTGTTATGAAAATTACTTTGTTGCTTTTCTAAAAAGAAAATGGGTCTCCTGAATTTGCACAAAAACAAATCATACAAAATAGAAAAAGCACTCAAATCCAATTAAACGAGATACAGTCTGTATTTAAAGTCACTGACAACATGGAAGCTTTCAAAAGAAAAAGAGACTATTCAAAAAGGAAAAAACTGAGTGTTCATCACAAGTAAAAAGCACAAATATTCAATCAAAAGAGAGTGTGTGTGTGTGTGTGTGTGTGTGTGTGTGTGTGTGTGTGTGTGTGTGTGTGTGTGTGTGTGTGTGTGTGTGTGTGTGTGTGTGTGTGTGTGTGTGTGTGTGTGTGTGTGTGTGTGTGTGTGTGTGATACAATGCTGCGTTGATTTGGAGTCTTTGGGTCACATGACATCACATTTATTGAAAGGAATGAGTTTAGTTTTTTTCCAGCAATATTCAAAGAGAATAAAAAAATGCACAAAAATCCTACGAGGAATGTCCTACTTTTTGAGTGTAGCTAAACAATGCTGCATTGATTTAGAGTCATATAAGGTACATGATATGGACACTATTGAAGATTATCAAAGATTTTTCAATAAGAAAAACTGCTGGTCTTTTACTTACTCATTTAAAATAGAATGTTGAGTAAAATCCATTATTGGTCCTGATTATACAGTGTCAACAAGTGCATCTTGAATTAACGTTAACCATAAAGTTCCTAGGTACAAATATTTAGTATCAATATCCAAGTTTGTCTTGAAACATGGTTTAATTTTGTTTAGTTACATTTGTAAAACTTAAAAACCAATGATTTTCCATCTGCTTCAATACACTGAAAAAAATAGCTATTTGTGTGGTCAAAACATGATTTAAAATCAAAGAATGTCTCCATGTCTAGACTGAAACTCCAATAAAAGCATAATATTCAACAAACTAAAGTTTTGCTCTGAGGGCTGCATCTCAAATCAAGACGTTTTTGTAGGATTGATTTTCTGTCTTTGAAGTGCCAAATAAGAAAAAAAGCCTAATTATTCCATTACACGAATCTGAATCATCGCGTGGCTGATTTGCCCAGTGATTGTAAATGGTTTCCCCAGACAAATAACTCCATCATCAGAGCATTATTTATTAGTTTCCGACGAGAAATTCCTCACATATGGAAGCACAACCTCCAAAGCTGATTCACTGTAGTAGTAACTAAAATTGCTTTGTTGTGTACACTGTGCTTTTGTCTTTGCTGCTCAGAGGTGAAGGGCAGCAAACAGAAAATCTTATTTACTATTTTCCATCCCTTAAGGCTCTTCCAGGACATAACAAGGGAACCCCATCACTTGAAAATCCCTTTTCAAAGTCAAATCATTTGTCCCACAGCACAAACAGGGAAGATGGCTCGTATCAGATCAATAAACGGGCTTTCTCTTTCCACTCTTTTTAATCATCTCCTCACTATCCTGCACTTCCTTAGGCTCCATGGGATCCCAGTCGGCCGCTGTCAGTTATGTCATTTCCGCTCATTTGGAAGTGATTGAAGCTGACATCCTAGGTATTCTATCTAGACCAATTGCCCTTTCCCTCGCACAGCGGAGAGGAAAAACAAATGGCTACAGGAGTGCAAGAGGAACATTTCAAACTGATCAGATAACTGCAATTCTCATCAAGCAACCTGAGGTCCATCCAATGCCTCATTTCCAATGAGGCTTCAGGAGTTATCGAAAGGTTAATCAGAAGCGTTTTTGTCTTAAATGATGAAGAAGAACGGATGCTTTGATGATAATAACCCAATTACACATAATCAGGCAACCTTTGACTGGGCTTTTGAAGGCAATGATGGGCTAATTTCAAATCAACCACACTTGTATACTGATGGTTTATTTTTGAATAGCTACAAAAAAGAGAGTTTATCAGAGCTTTTTTTGTTTAAAATATCTGTCCGCTTCTTATCAAAAGATTCATGATACTGTAGCTGTGTGACAATAGAAGTAAAAAACACCTGTAAGCAGTGGTGTCAAGTAACTAGTACATTTACTCAAGAACTGTACTTAGGTAAGATGTTAAGGTACTACTTTCCTTGAGTATTATAATGTGTTGCTACTTTCTACTTCTACTCCACTAAAATTCCGAGGTAAAACGTGTACTTTTACTCCTCTACATTTATTTAATACATTTAGTTAGTAGATTTAGATTAATGATGTGAAATATACTCAACACTTAAAGGTGGGGTAGGTAATTTTGAGAAACCGGCTCGAGATACACTTTTTGTTATATTCCAAGGAATGCTCTTAACATCCCGATAGCAATGAATATCTGAAGTGCTTTGACAAAAAATCCATTAAAAAACTTCATCTGTGGAAGCCGTGGTACTGTAAAAAGCATGACCAATCATTTTAGCTGGCCCGGCTAAAATAACTGGATGGCCTACCTGCCTGTCAGCCTTCCATTTGTGCACAAACTTATCTCGTACCCTCATTGGTCATGTGCGCGTTCGTGTGTGTTGGAGGATTGTGTATTTTCAAATTCTAGCGCACTCAAGTTGGTTTCTCCAAAATGACCTATCCCACCTTTAAATAAAAGCTACCGAGCAGTACATAAAATAATAAAAATGTGTTCAACCTTTTGGAGCTTGATAAACACATCAATACATCAATATAATGAAAACAGATCATATACAGTATTCTTTTGAAATTGCCCTATCTGCATAGAGAGTACTTTTGGTACTTTAAGTATATTTTGATGGCAAAACTTTTGTTCTTTTACTTGAGTAACATTTTGATTGCAGGACTTTTTTTTGTACCAGAGTTTTCCTACACTCTGGTTCTTCTACAGCGAAGCGCCAGCATGTTTTGTGTGTCTGCACTGGGTGAGAAGCTATCACTGGAGTTAATGGTCCAGAATGTTTGGGTTCCTCATTAAACGGGAACCAACTGGTCGTCCAGCTCCTAAGGAATAATATAATAATAATAATACATTTGATGTATATAGCACACTTTAAAAACGTCATCTCAAGGTGCTTCACAAAGCTATAAGGAGAAAATAATAAAACAAATCAAATACAAATATATCTAAGGAGCATATTAAATAAAATATGGTAATATAAAAAAGAAAAAGAAAAAGGTTAAGAGCATAAAAGGTTAATATAAAATAAATAAATAAAGTAAAGGACAGTCAGTAAAATGCGGTGCGGAACAGATGGGTCTTGAGGCATTTCCTAAAAACTGAGAGTGATGCAGAAGTCCGTATGTTCTCTGGAAGCTGATTCCACAGACGTGGACCCAGGGAGCCCGAGAAAGCACGGTCTCCCATGGTGACCAGTTTTGTCCGCGGAACAGCCAGGAGATTGGAGCTGGCTGACCTGAGTGTGCGTGAGTTATGTGGGTGTTTTCTGGTTAGCAGTTCCTGTAGGTAGGTGGGGCCTATGTGGTTAATGGCGCTGAAGACCATTATGAGGACTTTGTAGTTAATCCGGTGGGTTACACGGAATGAGCACAAAGTCATTGCTTCGTGAAGTAATTAATTACATTTTGAAATGGCTACAGGCTTAATCAATTGGGTATCTTTTTCTTCAAGGTGGTTAATATTTTAGAAGGTCCAACCCCTAATAGCACACTCTGTTCCTCCATCACATCAGGGAGACGAGTGAGTGTGAAATCTCTCCTAAAACTCCTCTCGTCTGTCTGTGCCTAATATAATGAAGTTTTCTCACAGGCTACAAACATAATTAAACTGTACCCCTGCTGCTTCATCAATTTGCCGTGAGGGATCATTTGCAAATAAAATTCGTTTTTGAAGCTTTTCATCAAAAGGTGGCATTCAATCTGCGAGAAAGACATAACACAACGTAACATTACTAAACATGAACATTTGTCACATTGAAGTTTGTACTGTACTGCATATGCCTTGCAATTTCCATCTCTGTTATTGCTTTCCAACATGTAAGCCCGACATGACTGCAATTAGTCTAGTCCTTTATGTCAGTTGTCCCAGACGAGCCTGCCTGCATGTTCGACTTGATTGAAAGAAAAGGCTTTAGGGTTGATTTAAATCACAAACAGAGCCTGCATAGATAGAGATTGAAGGATAATATTGATGCTACTCACAAGCCTGGAAATGATTTGGGACAAAACACAACCCATCACAGTCAAGAGACATACCTGATATAGCACATCAAAGCAAAGCTCATCAAACAGATTCAGCTGACAGAAAGGACTCCGAATAACAAAGATAACAGCAGATCAAAGATAGCCAGCCTGATTAAAGATTACAGATATCAAAGATGGAAATAGAGTGCCATTAGAGATATTTCCATGCTGACAAAACGTGGGAAGAATAGCAAAGTAAAAATCATGGTAAGTCAACTTTGATGAGATGTCAGAAATACTGTTAGAGTTAGATCAATTTCGAAGACGTTTATTATTAAAACATTCCATGACAGAATACTTCAATAAGAGTCAACCCTCTCTACCCCATTAAATTCATATTTTAGAATTTGTGAAATATGCTTATTCACATTATTTTGCGAGTTAGATGAAACGATCCATACATCTCTTGACCATTAAATACAGTATGAAGCTAAAGATAAGCTATTGTTAGCCTAGCCAAGCTTAGCATACTGACTAACAAAGAGTCCATGACACAAATCAAATTGTCATTATGGTACAAGCAATAATCCAAATATTCATTAGGTTGGTACAAACTCAATTTCCTGATGTGCTAATTAAATGTCGTTGTCGTTTTGCTTCTTTTGCATTAACTTGATCTCTTCATATTGCATTTGCTTTTGTTGTATTATCAGACAGGGTTTTAATGGGATTTTGCCTAATACATGATGCAATATAATATTGTTTTTTCTCATCTCACTTGTGGTATGGACTCAAATGAAAGGCATTTTTGATTGACACTTTCTCAATGCGTGTTATGAATGCTACCTTATTATTCTGCTTCGTGTTTCCCTCTTACTTTTTCCAATTTATTTCCACACACACACACACACACACACACACACACACACACACACACACACACACACACACACACACACACACACACACACACACACACACACACACACACACACACACACACACACACACACACACACACACACACACACACACACACACACACACACACACACACACACACACACACACACACACACACACACACACACACACACACAGAGAGGCAGATTGGATAATGGCCTTAGAATTTCTCCTGGGCCGCTGTATAAAAGCATGGTAGAGTAGCTGTAGCTATGAAGATCTCATTAAAGTTAGGACTATTCTCCTCTTCTTTTTTTATGGCCCATGCCGAACAGAGCAGTAAAATCAGTGAGTGGATATAGTAATTCCAACAGTCCAACTCTAAGTTCGACAGTGTGCTCAGTAAAACGGACAGTCATCACATCATATCTGCTCTGACAGCTTCTCACACTTTCCCAGGTGAGCTGAATTTATTACAGGCTGGATTTGGCTCAACACTCAAATGTGTTACTGTTTGCTCATGATGCCATACCAGCAAAGACAAACAGATTTTTGCGAATAAACAGACATCAGACATTTTTCAGTGACTGCATGTCGGTCCGTTTTCAAGCCAAACGTTTGGAATGGAAAATGGAATGTGCAGTATGCTGAAAAAACACTAGAGCTATGCTAATGGATATATGAGACCACACTGGTATTTGTATTTTCAGTCACATGCTAAAATTAAGATTTTCAGCTTAAAATAAGTGTTTTTTTAAATGATTGTTTATTGGTACCTTGGCAGTACCCATGAGGCACCTCTCCAGCTACAAGTCGACACGCCATATTTGTGTTCTTTTGGGACTTGAACTGGCAAACCTTCAGTTCCCAAGCCAAGTCCCTACAGCTCCTGCCGCCCATATAGCATAAAATAAATGTCTATCTCCTAGTGGCACTTCAGCAAAAGTCAATCACCAACTCAGCAGATCACTAAATGAACAAGGATACATCCTCTGGGAACATTGAATGTCTGTAGAAAATGTCATGCAATCACAGTTTAGACTGACCAATCAACCAACAGCTATTTCCATCGCTATATGGCTACACATTGAAACACACACAACATAATTATAGATCAGTTGTTTTCCATTGTCCAGACTACGTCTTGGCCGTTACAAAAATGATCAAATTGTTTTCTTTTTGGTGATATTATCTTGCTGCCATGTCTGTGGAGCGCCAGGTGAAAACCTTGAAAATGCTTAGCTCATGGAAAAATACTTTTTTCTCAGCACAGCACTTTTCTCATGGAACAGCTCAAGAATATAATCTTTTAACTGTATATAAAGGATTTCATTTTCTCACCCTGAATAATAAAAGTTTAAGTTTTAGTTGTAGAGGTAGAGGCATAGAAAAGTATATAACAGAGAGGAGAGTGTAGTGATGGTCCAAATCGATGCCTAAGTTATGAATATACTTCTAGGGAATCAAGCAATTATAAAACGTGTCTGTTTGAGAAGACAAAATACTGCTTATATAACTTATGTGGTAACGGCCTTGAGACAAGTGCACATACTAGCATCCAAGGGGACACTTAATTCCATTATTTTTATATTTTTATACAAAATTGAGGCGTTTCTTTGGGCAGAATGTATTATATTAGTCACACTTTGCATACCGTCACCACTAGAAACCACTCAGTGGGTAGAAATCTTGGCTGCTTCCACGTCCTCTGTTTCACAAAGAGCATACTTTACATTTATACAGCTCCTTGAAGTGTTAGCTCATGCTAATTACAAAAATGTGTTGTGTGTCATTCTAGAAACATACTGTATATCTGACCTTTATATCAATGTTCAGAGCTTTGTGTTTGAACATGAAAAAAACATCTTGTCTAATAGCATAATTGTGTAAGTGTCTTCTCTTCTCAACACTTCAAATAAGAGATGGATAGCATCCTATTCTTCTGGGGTTTCTTTATGCATGCATTTCATAGATATTAACCACTTGTTCATTATACATTTCATACTCATTTGGCGGCATTGAAAGGCCCAAGGCCAAGACGAGATTATTAACCACCTCAACTGCCTTCCAAACAAAAAAGAAGAAAGATTGGAGTATGTCTTTGGACCAAATCATTTGGCTCCACTTTATTTATTTCTCAGTTCTGACTGAGCTAAAGGTCATTGATTTTACCTTGAATGACTTGTAGTGGCAATTACTTATGTTACTTTATATGGTAAAACCAAATGATTATATTATGCTTAGAAATTGTTTGGTCAACTCGACCTGTTGTACCACACGGTAGCTTCCTGCCAAGGTCATCCCTGGAGGATGCGGTTCTCCCTATGAGAGCATTGTAAGATAACAGTTTTCTAAAGAAAGTCTTATCTTTTTTACTTCCTGCACAGCAACAGTCCTCTATAAAACACACACACACATTATACCCTGTGCACACTCCTGCAGACTACTCTGTACTCTGTGAGACATGTACCTTTGAAGCTTCAAATAAATAACCATAAGACAACGCTGCCTGCTTTCACCAGTTTATTATTGATTACTCTCATTGTACATCTTTACAGTATTGACGAGTTTAAAATATCCACAACAAATTGGTGTCAGAAGAGTTGGTACTCTGAAAGCTCCGTCGGGGACACCCAGGGACGCTGGTGGTTGGCCGCCGGGATCCTCGGATTCTCCTCTACCTCGACAGAAAGTGTTACGGGACGAGAGGACCAGCGCCTGAGTGAAACTGATTGACTTCACGAGATCCAACGAACTCAATTCCTCTAAAATATCTGGTGAGATGTACAAATTCTAATTGTTTAAAAGTAAAAGTTAAATAACCTCCATGACGTTTATTAAGCGGGTTGCTCAAAAGTAGGATATTTGGTATATCCGTAGGATATTTGGTATATCCGTCGTAAAAGGTTTTACGATCAGTTTTTGTGTGATTTGTACTGAGGAACAAATATCACATCACCGACGGGTGTTTTGGTAACACTTAAAGACTTTCTCCATGGGGACAAAGCAAAGTAAGGGGGCAGAGCCTCCTGAGGGCCCAATTGTAGATGTCATGCGAGCAAAATATGGTGAAAGCAGTCTGTCTAAATTAAATATATGGACGGAAATGTTCGGATTTCCAAAGGGAGGATCTTTGAGTAAATAAAAAATCAAAGACCAAAAGGAAAAATTACAAGAGTGTGAAGATGGAATGAGAAAGAAGAGTAGGCTACAATTAAAGTAAAAGAGTTAGAAAAGATAGAAAGTCACAGAAAGTGTTTAAAATACTGGGAGGATGAAGCAGAATGCCGTGAAAGGAGGCAGTTGGCCTCGGCAATAAAGAAAATAAAGGTGGAGGATGAAAGTGAACGAAAAAGGGAAAATAAATGTTGTCCGAAATCACACAATCCATTCCACCAGATGTCCACTTCTCTGTATCCGTCTCTTACAGGTACGAGGGACCCTCTCCTCGACCACGGATTTCCGTTCCACCCTCAGGTCCATCCACCTCCCCCGGCGTATCGAGACCCAAACCATTTGGACGCCGGTGCCGTGGGTGGGGATCCAGCAGAGGCAGAAAAACGAAAAACGCTGCGACCGAAAAAACAAGGCCCAACTGACCATGGTCCGAGCCGTTACAACCGCCTGGTCACACCAACCCCAAGGAGACGCCCGTGGCAGGGGGGGCCAAGGAGGCAGGGGAGGTGTCCGAGGCTTCAGAGGAAAAGGCAGAGGACGAGGAGGCAACCACACTGGCAATAATGGTGCTTGTTTCAACTGCGGTGAAATGGGTCACTTTATCGCTGAATGTCCGAAGAACACCCAAAAGAAAGACACCCAATCTGCTCAAAACAATGACAATTCTTCAAACTGACATCATCCGCGGGAGGAGGTGGAGGAAGAGGAGGGAATTCGGTCGAGTGAGACGGGGAAGTGCCACACACACACACATCGTGCAAGCTATTGATACATTAGAAAAATTAGAAAACATGCCTGTGGTTAAAGAGGGTACATATTTGAAATATGACACTGAAACAGCATTTAAGAAATGTCCCACACTAACTCTGGCTATCATGGGTGTTGGTGTTACATTTTTGGTTGATTCTGGGGCTACACATTCTGTGGTAAAACTGGCAGATTTGCCAAATTGTAAATGTTGTGGTAGATTTATCCACTCAATAGGAGCTGCTGGTGTGACTGTAAAGGAGAAGTTTTCTGTAACAATTCAGTGTAGAGATAACGGTGATGCCAGCCATCCATTTCCCACATCAGTAAAACACAGTTTTCTTCTGTCATCTGTCTGCCCTATACATTTATCGGGCAGAGATCTGATCCTCCGGTTTGGCCTTGATCTCATTTCTACAAATGAGGGTCTAAAAGTCAGACGACCATCTCCTATGATGGTCCAAAAGCTCTCATTTGATGAAGAATTGTTGTATGTGTATCAATGGCTGGCAACATTTCCTGATTCTAAGAAACTGTTGCGTTTGGCCCGTCAGCGTGTCTCCTCACTGGCTGTGTTTATGGAAGCTCCTCATTTGCATTGCAATGCTAGTGTTTCTGATGATAAATGCAAATAATATGATGAACCGTTTCTGTTGGAATGTGTGAATGATGAAATCATGCTTAAAACGATGTATTGGAGCTCGCTGCGCAGCGCTATTTCTGTCACACTCACACCCAAACAACACCAGCTGTATCAAATACCGGGGGCGGTCCCACACATTTCACTAGCAAGGGGCCCCACTGATAAATGGAGGGATTTGGGTCCATTCGTTAAAGATTGGGAATCTATTACTGATTGGACAGCCACACACACACCTCAGATCATGTACTCTATGTCACATGATGTGTTTAAGTATGATGTCAACTGTAATGTACACGCGCTGCGTACTCTGGCTCTGATTGGGGATAATTCTGTTAACCCTGTGCCAGGCCCAGGGGAGCCTGTGTTTTCAGGATACTCTCATATTTCTGAGCTTCCTGCCGCGCTAAAAGATGTGCCTCCGACACTCTGGGCAGCTCACAAATATGATGTTGGTCTAATCCGTTCTGCCGAACCTATTGTTATCACCCCAAAGTCTACCTACCGCCCAAACCAACCCCAGTACCCATTCAAGCGTGAAGCTGTTGATGGCATCCGGACAGTTTTGACCTCTCTGCTTAAACAAGGGGTCATTGTTCCATGTAATGATTCTCCGGTACGCACTCCAGTGTTTCCTGTTAAAACGATCCGGGACAAACCTCCTGACGAATGGAGATTTGTGCAGGATTTACGAGCTGTAAATGAAGCCGTACATGCACGCGCGCCGCTCGTTCCAAATCCTTATCTCATTCTCTCTCCAGCTCCAGTTCCAGCCTCTGCAGCATTTTTCACTGTTGTAGACCTCTCAAATGCATTTTTCAGTGTCCCTGTACACAAAGACAGTCAATTTTGGTTCGCATTTGAATATGAGGGTAAGCCATACACATTCATACGTTTGTGTCAAGGCTACTGTGAATCTCCCACTGTGTACAACCAAGCATTGTGTACAAGTTTGGCCTCTCTACAAGTTTCCAAAGGCACCGCTCTCATACAATATGTTGATGACCTCATGATTTGCGCACCCACAGCAGAACAGTTTGAAGCTGATACCATCTCCTTGTTACAACACCTCGCAGCTGAGGGCCACAAGGCCAGTTTGTCTAAACTTCAGTATGTGCAAAAGACAGTTACATTTCTGGGTCACATCATTTCAGGAGAGGGAAAAACGCTTTCAGATAAGCGTATTGCATCATTGGCTGCTCTGCCAAAACCTGTCACTAAGCGACAGATGATGTCATTTTTGGGTATGTGTTCATACTGCAGGTCATTCATTCCTAACTATTCTCCGCTCGAACAGCCACTCCGTACAATCACGCATGTCACCGGTTTGAAACCTGCGGATCGCCTTATATGGACGACGGAAGCCGACGAAGCCTTCATTAACATGAAGCTGGCTCTCCAATCCCCTCCGACACTAGGTCTACCTGATCCTACCAAGCCTTTTACACAGGCAGTAGATGAACGCGATGGGTGTATGACCTCAGTTCTCCTTCAAGATCATGGGGGAAAACAGAGGCCTGTTGTCTATTTTTCCTCCAAGCTAGACCCTGTAGCTGCTGGCCTGCCTAAATGTCTCCGTGCAGTTGCTGCAGCTGAAAAAGCTCTCAACTCCTCACGTGACATTGTAGGTTATGCACCTTTAACACTGTTGGTTCCACATGCTGTTTCTCTCATCCTCTGTGAACAGAGAACATCACACCTCTCTGCTGCACGTTGTCTTATATATCACACATGCCTGTTAGACATGCCTAATGTTGAAGTCAGACGCTGTACCACTCTGAACCCAGCATCTCTTATGCCACTCCCAGAAGACGGTGACGAACACGACTGTGTTGCCGAGCTTCTTATTGTATGTACTCCCAGACCTGACTTAAAAGATGTACCCCTGACCAACCCTGACCTCATTTTGTATGTTGATGGGTCCGCCTCTCGCGACCCTGTGGGCACTAATCGGGTGGGTTTCTCTGTTGTTTCAGATTCTGCTGTCCTCTGTTCCGGACCGCTCCCATGCCACCTCTCAGCACAAGCAGCAGAGCTCGTAGCACTCACTGAGGCCTGCACTTTTGCAAAAGGCAAATCTGTAAATATCTACACTGACTCACGTTATGCCTTCGGGGTAGTACACGATTTTGGGGCTATCTGGAAGTGTAGACAATTCCTGAAATCTGACGGTAAGCCAGTGCGTAACCATGTCCTAGTTGCAGGCTTATTGGACGCAATTCTGCTCCCGTCAGAGGTTGCAGGATGTAAATGTGCTGCACACACCAGCAACACCGACCCCGTTTCATTAGGAAATGCTGCTGCTGACTCAGCTGCAAAGGCAGCCGCCCTGATTCCTCTCGCACCACACGCACACTCATTTGTTAACAATCCCTGTTTCCTCCATCACTGACAATATGTCGTCACTAACTGCCATGCAGCAGTTAGCTCCACCAACAGAAAAAGCACAGTGGAAAACTGCTGGTGTTACCTTTGACCCCACCTCCAGCATCTGGGTTGGTCCAAATTCTAATCCATTTCTCCCGAGGCATTTTTTCTCACGTTTTGCTAAATTAACACATGGGTTGGATCATGTGTCAAAAGGGGGGATGTTAGAGGCTATCAATCAACATTGGGATTCACAGTAACAGCTCAAAAGCACTGTGAAGCATGCTTAATTTGCATTACGCAAAATTCTGGTACACCGGTAAAGGTTACAGGAACAGGTGCACACCCACCCCCAACTAGACCATTTGAGCACCTAATGCTGGATTTCATCGAACTTAGTCCATCAGAGGGTAAGAAACACTGTATTGTAATGGTTGACATGTGGTCCAAATGGGTTGAAGCCTTTCCGGTAAACGCACAGACAGCAAATGCTGTGGCTAAAGTTTTACTAAAGGAAATTATTCCTAGATGGGGGATACCAAGCAAGATCTCTAGCGACAATGGTTCACATTTTGCTAATGAGGCCATTGCACAGATAGGAGAATACCTTGGCATGGACATCAGAAAGCATTGTGCTTACCATCCACAGAGTGGTGGTGCGGAGAGAAACGTACAATCAAAAACAAGCTAGCAAAATGCTGCGCAGAGACAGGTTTATCCTGGACACAAGCCCTGCCCATTGTGCTGATGTACATGAGGATGCGGAAACGAACACGGAGTCCACTCAGCCCTTTTGAGATCCTTTTTGCCGCTCCTCCACAGATTGGGATCAAGGCTCCAGGATGTCCTCTCCCCTCCACAACTTTGTGTGAGGATGCTATGTTGTCATATTGTGTTAACCTGTCATCCAATTTAGCAGATATCAGACGCCAGGTAGCGGCAGCTCTACCTACCCCTGCTACTGGTCCACTCCACTGATCCAACCAGGCGACTTCGTGCTGGTCAAGGACTTCCGGAGAAAGAGCTGGAGATCCAGCCGTTGGCAAGGTCCCTACCAGGTGCTTCTCGTCACCCAGACAGCGGTCAAGGTCGCCGAGAGAGCCACGTGGGTCCATGCCAGCCACTGCAAAGCTGTCATCTCCGCCCCAGTCTAGCCGGTCCAGTAGAAACTAGGGATGCCAGTGATTATTCGAATATTCGTTACAGTCTCCATAATCGAATATTATTTTTAAAAATCGATTTTATTTATATATTTTTTTATTATTATTTATGTTTTTTTTTTTTTCTGGCTTAGTTTCAACCAAAATATAGACTAATGCTAATAATAGTAATAGTATTAATAATTGTAAATGGCCATTGGTCATACCACCAGTTTGTTTTACTGTAAACTTGGAGGAAGCCTGCGTGCAGAGCAGACTGCTGCTGCAGCACGCTACACACCGACCCCGCCCCCACCCCCTCTCTCCCTCACACGTGCGACTAAAGATGAACAAAGCGGCAGGTAAAAAGAGTTCAAGGAGCTGTATCATTTTTTTAATTTGTCGTTTATTTTGTTTGTACTGTTAAACATGTTCCAGTAAAGAACACAACGGAATTCCTTTTGACAGAGTTTTTTTTTCTTTCTCTCCCGCGGGGGTGGGGGAGGGTCGGTCGAATAATCGATTATTATTCGCCAGGGCTGCCGAATAATCGATTTTGATCATGGTCAGTTTCTGGCAACCCTAGTAGAAACAGACGACGACAAGTGACGTGCCAAGTCACCACCAGCACCACACATGCAGCACATACACCCTAGTACCACACACAAGACTCATGGGCGACGGCCAGCTGTGCTTTTTCATATGCGACTGGTTCCTCGTCTGTGCCGTCATGGTGTGGGGTTTAATTGACATGGTCATGAAGGCACGGGCTCAGTCAGACTAGACACATCAACTCATCAAGTCCCGCCGTCCTACTACAACTACAGAAGGCCAAAATATCAGACAGGGGCTACGTTGTTTGCGCGTATGTATCTGGCAAAACCCCCATCACCCCCAAAAAAGACACCCCTAAAGCCAAACCTCTAACACAAGTTCTAACATCAATAGGCACATCAACCGTTCTGAAACATGACCCAGGTCATTTCTGCAGTCCGCAGGGCAAAACGGTTCGTGTTATGCATGCACCCTTTTCCCCCAGGACTCATCAATGGCATTACCTGTTCGCCCACGACCCCTAAACAACACAGAACAGCTGTGTGCCTTTATGGCCCTGACCGGGTCTACCAGAGGGTTGAATAAATGGTATTTTGCAAACGCCTCTCTTCCAGCACCATGTGAGCACATGGCGAACGCCACACTGCGTGCAATAAACTCCACCGAGATGATGACTAACTCCTTCGAATTGTACGACCCGGTGGCACACTTTCACCCCAGCCGTCTAGAAAACCTTACCCATAGTTTCTGCATTAGTAGAAGGGAAAACCGCATAGGCTTACACCTTGGCACAACCACGAGTTGCATTCGTATCATAAAAAACACATGCCTGCTTTCCCCAGTTTATTATTGATTACTCTCATTGTACATCTTTACAGTATTGACGAGTTTAAAATATCCACAACAGACTCCAGGGCTGCCCAAAAAACAATCCAATTCAAAAGCAGCTCAAAGAGAACATGTTGGATACTTCCTGAATACAAAAAGCCACATCCACCAATGTTAATCATCACTTTTTCTCTGGGGTATAAGCACAAACTCTAACTCTACAATTGGGATTATTCCGTAAATAAGAATAAAACTGTTAGAAACCGCAACGATGAAGATCTTGCATGAAATTTGGGTTCTGTATCCAGCAGAGTAGAATCATGCCTCAAAAAATAAAATAAAAATCAAAAAAACACCTGTGAAGGATACAAACAAATCTAAACAAACAACTCAATAATTATGACTTAAGACTGCTGGATGCAGTGTTTCTTTCAGACACTGCAACAACAACTTTTTCCACTCCACCACCTTCACCCAGACTCCCTGCCTGCTCTCTTTAGAATAATGAATTAACCTATTTGCCCTCATGAGTAAAATTAATGGACGTTAACTGATTCAAACAACAGAGAGAGCAGAATCCTCTTCGGGGAACTTTAAAGGTGACAAATAATGTCTCCATTTGTGCAATTTTTGGATTAAAACTATTAACTGATACTTAAAGAGACTTGCTTAGATAGTGAAGAGCTTTGACGTAAAATAAATCATACTTTTATATAGATTATATATTTATAAAAACTGCCTTTTAACCATAGAAGTTTAAAGATATTGTGATATTCAGTTTAATGACCTGTTCCGTGTGTGTGTGTGTGTGTGTGTGTGTGTGTGTGTGTGTGTGTGTGTGTGTGTGTGTGTGTGTGTGTGTGTGTGTGTGTGTGTGTGTGTGTGTGTGTGTGTGTGTGTGTGTGTGTGTGTGTGTGTTTAATGATCTGCAACCCATAGACCTCCTGCACCTTTTGTCATAGACAAACGGCAGAAAACAAAAAGGAAAATGCCAATGGTGTTAGCTGTGAATTACCTTCTGTGCCGTGGGCGCTCAAGATGATGCAATGACTCAGCTCTCCAGGATGCAGAATAAAGGATCACATTGTGTTTGAATGCACGAAGAACTGTCTATGCTGCCAGCATCAAGGAAAGGTGCACACTCTAGTGCCCTGAAGCCAAAAAAAAAAAAAAAACTTTTGTTAAAATTCAGCTAGAGTCTGACTGACCTTAACAGTATAGTTAGTACAAGAACTTTTAACTGGTTATATAACCGTCTTAATGTGATACTGATGCCTTTATATTGCCTATTTCTATAATTGCTATATAAAGCTTGTCATCAGTGCCATCATGTCAGATTTCGGAGAAATGCTACATAATCAGAATCAGGATCGGTTTTATTACCAAGTACATTTACACATACGAGGAATTTGCTTTGGATTATGTGGTTCATATAGACACAGAAAGAAGTGTATCCTCCTGGGACCCAGCCCATTGAAAATGTCAACTGTAGTGGACATTTTGTTAACATGCATCTCCTTTGACTCTTTTGAGCTACTCTATCAATCCCAGATGTACTGTACAGAGGACATCCTGGTCTTTCCAGTGATATGTCATTGGTTAAAAATGTTCTCATTCTTTTCATCCAAAATGGCTGGCATACCAAAAACTAAATGTTATAGAAGCAGGAGAAGTCAAATATTGTTGAATAATTGTAATTTTTACCATGAAAATCATATATGTTCTTGTTTATTAATATGTGAGGAACTATATAATTAGTTCCGAAAGCAATTAAATAATTCAAGTTTTTAAATAACAGCTCTTTTATAAATGTTCATCCTAGTGGACGTCAGGACCGTCTTCATGGACTTAATGACTCAATATTGTTGCAGGAGACGGAACTGAGGCTGATATTTTCTGTACCAGATAGTTAAGGGAGATTTTGAGCTCTCAGATGACGAGAGAGATGAGAATTTCACACCTGGGATAGAAAAGGGTCAAGAAGAAGGGCGGGAAGAGATGCAGGAGGCTCCATGAGCGCACAGATACAGACAGAGAGACAGATAGGGATGAGCTGGAAAGACATGAGCCTCTGTGGGCCAAGAGCAGCACGCATGTCTTATTGTTGTTTTTATTTTAAGTGGAGCCATGAAAAATGAGAATTGTCTCAGGAATGCAAGCTTTGTTTCTATGAGCATGGTCAAATGGAGACCACATCCTTACAACTAGTCCAGATGACCCGACAGCCCGTGCCGACTGGAGTCAATGAGGTACTTTTCCCACTACATCGACTACAAAGTCTTTGAAGATCTGGAAAGATTCACCAAAAACCAAACTAGTTTTTTAGTGACCAAATAAACAGCAATGTTCAGATCAATTACTTATTTATGTTTTAAATAAAGGTGAATGTATTATTGTATTAATATCACTCTATAACCATAATACGTTACATACTGTAGTCTATTTGTTCATTTTGGCTGTCTTTTCAAACTAAAATGGTCCCGACGTCCTCTACAGTGGACATACTGTAACATTTTAAAATACAATTTAATTAAAAAAGTCTAAATTGCAAGATGTTTTTTTAACCCTAAATAGGTAGGAAATCAAACAAAAAAGGAAATTGGAAGACACTTTTTGGTCCCAGATATGTAGCAAAATAAAATATAAATAGTACTGTTATATAAGCTATTTAAAAAACGATTTTAAGATTATTCTAACTAATAAATAATATGTAGACAAAATATAATTATGTGAGACACTGAGTAGAGTCAACTTAAATAAAAATATGTCAAATACTATATTTAAAATGGAGAGCTCTGCTGATTTAAAAGAGGTCATGTCTAGTGTGGAGATTAGAAATGTGCTCATGCTAAGGCTACATTTGTATATAGAAATGTTAAATGGAGCCAATAAAAAAATGTATCACTTAAAACCTGTACCATACAGTTTACACTCGCAAAGCATATACTATATTTCCTGAACAGATATATTAATGTTTAAAACATGTAATTAATATTTGTGCTAGCATAGTCAGTACATGTGGCTAGCATGCTAATCTATTAACATGTTATTCCTGGTAATTTCAGAGTGTGTTAAATCAATACTTTATTTATAATATGTCCCATTCAATATAATTTTTGGTTTTATGCTACTTTAATCATCCATGTTGGGTGGCTTTTACCTGGTGGTCATGTGTCCAAACTGCCAACAGGAAGAGGGAGCTTCCAAAGGGATTCATTGGAGAGTGATCTCAGACTTTACCAAATTGAACAGAAAATAGGGGGGTTTCAATGTTTTCTGAGAATAGTCTTTAGGAACAGTCCCTAAACAATCTACTTTGGTAATATTTATAAGTTGGTTCAACTGACGTGCAGACCTGCCACCAAGAACCTAGCTTAACCTCTGTGTTTTTTTACTGAGAAATTTGACCAACATTTAATAAATGATAATAATAAATTGCAAATGACCAAATATAAACAATAAGTAGGCAGTCAGACACCTATAACAGTAATATTGAGGGTGTACATCCAAATTAAATTGATTTTTTGTGTAACGAAGTTGACAAAAAAGTGAGAGAAAATACATTTGGCAGCAAGAGAGTTGCAATTATCTTGCATCCTCTGCAAAAGTACAGTGTCAGCATCTTAGAGCTGAAGTATTCAGGTTCAATGGCAATGATTTTTGTGATATTTTTGTGCATATAGGCATAACATGAAGGCAGTAGGCTACAGCTTGAAAACGTTCACACCAATTTCCCACTGCTCTATCCCTTTGTAGTGCAGAGTAAAGCTAACCATATCGCTGCTGGGGATCTAAAAGTAATTCTTGACACTTCTGATATAGCTGCTTGTTTCATATACAATCTCTCTCCCGTGATCGAATAAGATGGATCCTTGATAAAAACTAAGATATGAGACCATCTGGATTGAAGGAGGTCTTTTTTTTACTGCCCTAATGCAGCAGTATATCTGCAAGCAATCACCTCTCTTGGTCCAATAATTTACGAGGAACATGTTCCATTTATCCCATCCTTCATTTTATTCCTGAGAGATCTCTAATTAGCTGCATCATTTTCCAAGTTTCTGTCTGCAAGGAGGCGAGTAAAGCCTTGAAACAGATTAATGAACGTAGAGGAACATTAAACCTTTACAGTCTTCCAGGCAGGCGCAACCTGCATGTGGGCTGAAAACACACCAAATGTACAGTATAGAATGTATGGGAGGTGAGACATCATTAGTTAAAGTCAGACTCAAATACTCACTGATTTTAGTATCCCAGGTAAATGAAGAAAAACACATCAGAAGCTAATCTTTTGCCTTCAAACCTCCTGTGGATATACTGTCTGGCAGTGAATGAGGCGTGAACATGAAGTACCTCCATCGTCAGAACTTCATTATCTACTCTGTGCTTCTCATTACGGCCTCTTCCCCCGGGACTGCAGAAATCATTAACTGCAGAGCTATAGACAAGTTTACGCGCCAAAACACGGGTAGCGCCATGACACTACACAAATGCACTTCATTTCCGCCGGAAGTCTTTTGCACAGCGTCTGTCGGTGTAAACCGATGTAAACAGTCAGACGGGCACTGGTGTAAACACAGCGATTTCGATGCTAACAGTGATGCTAGCTTGGGAACACGATTCTACTTCTTTGACTGGAGATGGCGTTACTCTCCCCCACCCGAATTCAGTGCAAAACTGGGAGGATAACATGACGACGTGGCCCAGCATAAAACCAAAATAAACTGCCTTATTTAGGTCATGCCCACAGGAGCCAACAGTTGTCTGTTGTTTACATAATGCACAATTTACATGATCTCTTTATGCTGTGCAATATATCATATGTGCCTGTACTGTTTGAGTGAAAATAAAGTTTGATGTAATTTAATTTCATTATTGCACTGTTATTGCATTATTGCATTTCATATGTTCCTTAGAGTGCTACAATTTCTTTTAACACAGTTCATCATTCATATTAAGCTCATACTGTATATAAATAACACTGAATTAATTAATTGTTGAGAGGAAACTAAAGAAATGGCTTCAACAAGAAAGATCACATGTTTAATCCTAACAGGTATTACAAATTAAAATATAAAAGCAGCCCACACAATTACATCACTATGAAAATATTCATATATAATATTAAAAAATACAATGCATGCAGTATTTGTTGTGTTTATCTGTATTTATTGAACAACATGGCTGGGTGCTGGGTGCTGGTTTGTGGTCGTAGCACTCTCTATCTAACCACTCGTTCAGGTGCTTTCTCGAGTGATTGCAACCAACTACCGCACACGTATTTCCCGAACCACTTTTCTTCATGTTGTAATTGTTATATCCTCTTTGTCTCTGCGATATCAGTGCTTTGTCGGCACAACGGAGCTAGCAAAACAAACCCAGTCCGCCAAAACGGAAGTGCATTGCATCGAAGGGAGGAGTTCAGGATGTAGAGCGGAAACGGCTCAATAACTTGTGTATTGTATAGGATTACAATTTGCATAGTTTCAGGTGTTCCTGTTATTCCAACCCAGTCCCACAAAAAAACGTGTAATAACTACGTTGGTCCACAACGTAGGACGTAGTATTTCTACAAAAACGCCTCTGAAATTGTGGCCCGTCTACACTACGGGCATCGAAATATGCTTTCAACGCTTCGCCCATTCACTTGAATGGGGTGACGTAGAATATTTTTAATCTTCGCCGAACTGCATTGTGGGGAGCATGGCATGGCTTTGCAAGCATCACGAGCATCTATCGGCCTCAAAAGTTGAACAATGTTCAACTTTTGAGGCTCGATGCTTGGCATCAGCCAATCAAATTCCGTGTATGCAAATCCCGCCAGTGCAAGCTCAGCCAATCAAACCGCGTGCAAGCTGGGAGAGCCAGACCGCAGTTCATTTCCTCATATTCCAAACGAGATATTACGGTAGCAAATCACCCGGTTCTTTACGACCGGAACTATTTACCGGGATACAAACCGGAGGAACCAGGCATGGAGGGAGGTGGCAGAGACAGTGGGTGAAACTGGTAGGTTTTTCGCCTGTTTGGAGAGTTTATATCCAGTTTACTTCGTTTTAACATTGCTATTGCTTTGTATGTCGGGGGCGGGAGATTCATGTGATTGGTTGCTCGCAAAAAATCGCCAAGCTTCAGACACGCCCAGCTTCAAGATTTTTTCATGCCTGTAGTGTAGACGGGCCGAGCTTTTGAGGCTCGATGCTTGGCATCAGCCAATCAAATCCCGTTTATGCAATTCCCGCCAGTACAAGTGCTAGCCAATCAAACCGCGTGTATGCTGATACCGCAGGTCTTGACTATTTACCATATGTCATAAAATGGATAAATTAATCATTGCCGTGGCAAGTGTCCCTGTCCTGTATGACTGTACTCTGTTCACCTAAACCGGAGGAACCAGGCATGGCGGGAGGTGGCAGAGACAGTTGGTGAAGCTCGTAGGTTTTCAACTGTTTGGAGACTTTATATCCAGTTTACTTCGTTGTAACATTGAATGGACAGCTAGTAATGGAGCATAACATATAATATATATTAATAAATATAATATAATAAGTATAAGCATAATATATAACATAACATATAATACACGCACAGCTATCAAGCATAGACAGTATATTTAGCCAGCATGGAATGTAGCATAAAAATAGCAGTCATTAATGGAGGAATAATTTAGTAAATTCAAGAAATTAACTTTGTTATTTATGAACTTTATTATTTCATTTCATTTTATGTGTGCAAAAAGAGATGGAAGACTCTGAGGGACAGGTTCCGCAAGGAGAAGAATATGGAGAAGGAGGCAAAAAGAAGCGGGGCAGGGTCTGCAGGGGGGTACAAGCCCTGGCGTTTCATGGCAGTGATGGGGTTTTTAACCCCATTCATCATAGACCGTGAGACGTCCAGCAATGTCCCCCGGCCGACCCTGCCTCCATCCACCCTGGTGGCAGAGGAAGAGAGCCAGGTAGAGAGTGAGACAGTCAGCCAGCCAGTCCACCGGCCAGCCCGCCAGTCAGCCAGCAGAAGCCAGCCAGGAGGAGAATTCTGAGGTCCGGGGCAAAAAACGGGGGAGGGAGAGGGAGAGGGAGATGTCCTCGTTCGAACGAAGTCTGCTGTCAGCAATTGCCCAGCCAACCCCACCAGTGGTGGAGGAGGACGAGGACTTGCAGTTTTTTAAGAGCCTCTTGCCCACCATGAGGCTGATGACAAGGGGACAGAGGGCAAGAGTCTGCCTCAGGATACACCAGCAAATTTTTGACATGGACCAGGACAATTTAATAATTTTTTCACACATACTGATCCAAATTACATTTTTTTTACACTCATCACACAAACTTCACTCACAACATTACCAAATAAAACATTATTTAAAGTATGTTATTGCTATACTGTGTCTTCACTTGTTCATGTGGTTTGTCAGTTGCAACATACCAGAAGCTTCATGTATGTCGGTATATATAATGTGCTTTCTTCTGTAATTGTTCATGTGAAAACCTATTGAAATTACGAGTGGTTTATCAGTAAAAACAGGGCTGAAAGAAAAAGATTGTTTGTCATAATATAATAATATCAATTCAAGAAACATGTTTATTAGGAATGTTTGATTTTAAAATGGCTCATTTGGAATATTTGCTCTTTAAAGAAAATGGGTAGCTCTTAAAAGAGCTTTTGGTTTGGAAGAGCCATGGTGACCCTACATCACTTTATGCTGCCATGACACTACACCCTCCTCATTCAAATAGGAGCAGAAGGTCTCCCGCAGTTGGATGGATCGGCGTGTGGCGTTGTTTGAGCCCATCCTAGGTGCATCGCGCAGGGTTGGAGCTTCATCACTCGACTCTGCGACGACAGGTGTGCGTGATGGCCTTCCTATTGTCTTCCTGCGGAGGAAGTTGTGCAACACACAGGTGGCCTTCACACACAATTCTGTTAACTCCGGGCTGGTGGCGATGACACGCCGGAACATTCTCCACTGTGATGCGAGGACGCCAAACGCACATTCAACAACCAACCTGGCCCGGCTGAGGCGGTAGTTGAACATCCTCCTTTCACGCGTGAGCTGACGTCCAGGGAATGGACGCAGCAGGTTTTCCAGCAGCGGAAGAGTCTCATCCCCAACAAACACATGGGGAAGAAGGCCCAGCCGCTCTGCTCCTGGGATGACGGTGTCAGGTGGTAGCTGCAGACTGCCATCTCGGAGGCCCTCTCCAAAAGCAGAATTCCGCAGGCTCCCACCGTCGCTGCTCCTTCCAAAACCTCCAACATCCACTACCCTGAAGAGGTACTGGGCATCCACGACAGCCAGCAGTACCAAGGAGTGGGTGGACTTGTAGTTGAAGTACAGGGACCCAGAATTTGCCGGAGCCTGGATCACCACGTGCTTCCCATCAATGGCACCAACGCAATTCGGAACCCAGCAGCGATGGCTCTCCAGTCCTCCGTCTGTGATACCGGCATGGTCTCCTCGACCAGCGCGGTCCAGATGGCACCCGCAACCTCCTTCACGATGACAGCCACTGTTGCATGCTCGACCCGATAGCTGAATGCTATGGTCCTGTACGAGTCACCGGTTGCCAGGTACCTGAGAAAAAAGTAATATACAGGATTTAAAAAAAAAAAATACACACACACACACACACACACACACACACACACACACACACACACACACACACACACACACACACACACACACACACACACACACACACCTGAGTTTACCTAGCTATCTTAATTAATGTCATTCATCTGAACTAAATCACAGACTTCATTCATCCATTGCATGCATTCTCTCTCTTTATATACAGTCATATTAAAGAAGTAGAAATACACAAAACGTACCGTAGACAGATGGCGAGTCGCTCGGCGGGTCCGATGGACTGCAATCAGTGGACCCACTTTTCCGAGCAACTCGTCGAACACGCGTTTGCTCATCCTGAAGTACTGCTGAAACAGTACACCATCCGGGCGGAGCTCTTGGACAAGAACGTGGTATTCCCCCCGTTGCAGAAGTTTTCTGAGTATCGGATGTACCCAACAGCGACGCACAATACGTGGCCTCCTGCGAGACATTGCTTAAACCAACGCTACCCTTGCTACAAAACCGGCATCCATTTTGGCAATAGTGGAGAAGAAGCAGGCTTTTTTTTGCTTTGTATGCCGGAGGCGGGCGGGAGATTCCTGATTGGTTGTTGGTCGCCTTGGGCGCGAGAAATCGCCAAGCCTTAGACACGCCCAGCTTCAAGATTTTTCGATGCCTGTAGTGTAGACGGGCCGTAAAATCCCTACGTTTTTTTTTCCACCATTCATTCCAATGGCTGGCGTCTATGTCACGTGATCTTCACATTTCTCCCTGCAGAAAAAAAAAACGTGGCCGAACTTCGTTTTATTCTCGGTGTAAAATGCCTATTTTAAGGTTAGTTTGGCCATTAAAATACGTTTTGATGTCATTTGATGCGAGAAATATGAGTTGTTATTTCAGATTATGTGTGCAGTGGATGTACATGATCTTTAGTTTGCAAGTTATTATGAAGATTACTTCAGGAAATTGTGTCTATACAACGTTTTCATTGTTACCAAGGTGGTTGCTAGGCACGCTGCTATCGATATTATTTCTGTTATGTTGTGTAAAATGGTGTTATCTTTATATTGCTACCCCCTTCCCCGTCAATGTTGGTCCACAGCGCAAACGTATTAGTTTAACAAAATCCGCAATTGTGGCATAGTCTGGTGCCGAGTGATGGGAGTCGGAGGCGGGGTATCAAAGGTACAAGCTAGACTTTTATTTAGCATCTCAAAAACAGACCGGCGGAGACAGGAAGTCCGGCTCACTAAAATGTCCGTGCAGAACAATACCCTAACCCATTGATCCGTGGGTGAATAATGTCAATCACCACAATAGATACGTTATTTTCCCCTGTGCAATTCTCAATTTACTCAACAATAACACATAATTATCCTTGTGTTTATTTATTTGTTTGATTAATAAACACAAGTTTGAGTCCGTCAGAAGGGTCGGAGCAGCTCATTTGCTTTACCGAATATTACACCCGGAAGTAAGTATTCTCTCCGCTTCGCTTGGCAAACCCCGTGAAAGTCCTCAAGCTCTGTGATTGGAAAGTGTGCTCCGAGAGTTACGCCGAGCGCCGAAAAGCGCTTTCAAATGGGATGGAACCACGGCAGACTGTCCAAAACTGGATTTGAACGGGTCCACCCCGTCCCCACTCCTTCCCCAGAACTACACATGCTGGCTATTGTTTCGCAACATGTTCTCTATCTATGGCACGTCTCTACTGGGAGTTGTAGTTTTAAAAGACGTTTTCATATTTCCCATAATAAGAAGTTGCCAGTATTAAACTGTGTACATCCCTGGAGGTTTAGGGGATAGGAAACACTCAAATTCACGCAGTAGAGACGTGCCATAGATAGAGAAAATGTTGCCAGCATGTGTGGTTCTGGGGAAGGAGGGGGGGACGGGGTGGATCCGTTCAAATCCAGTTTTGGACAGTCTGCCGTGGTTCCATCCCATTTGAAAGTGCTGTTCGGCGCTCGGCGTAACCCTCGGAGCATACTCTCCAATCATAGAGCTTGAGGACTATCACGGGGTTTGCCAAGCGAAGCGAAGAGAATACTTACTTCCGGGTTTAATATTCTGTAAAGCAAATGAGCTGCTCCGAACCTTGGTCCTGACGGACTCCAACTTGTGTTTATTAATCAAACAAATAAATAAACACAAGGATAATTATGTGTTATTGTTGAGTAAATTGAGAATTGCACAGGGGAAAATAACGTATCTATTGTGGTGATTGACATTATTCACCCACGGATCTATGGGTTAGGGTATTGTTCTGCACGGACATTTTAGTGACCCGGACTTTCTTTCTCCGCCGGTCTGTTTTTGAGATACTAAATGAAAGTCTAGTTTGTACCTTTGATACACCGCCTCCGACTCCCATCTCTCGGCACAACACTATGCCACAATTGCAGATTTTGTTAAACTAATACGTTTGCGCTGTGGACCAACATTGACGGGGAAGGGGGTAGCAATAAAGATAACACCATTTTACACAACATAACAGAAATAATATCGATAGCAGCGTCCCTAGCAACCACCTTGGGAACAATGAAAACGTTGTATAGACACAATTTCCTGAAGTAATCTTCATAATAACTAGCAAACTAAAGATCATGTACATCCACTGCACACAAAATCTGAAATAACAACTCATAATTCTCGCATCAAATGACATCAAAACGCATTTTAATGGCCAACTAACTTTAAAATAGGCATTTTACACCGAGAATAAAACGAAGTTCGGCCATGTTTTTTTTTTCTGCAGGGAGAAATGTGAAGATCACGTGACATAGACGCCAGCCATTGGAATTAATGGTGAAAAAAAACGTAGGGATCTTACAATTTCAGAGGCGTTTTTGTAGAAATACTACGTCCTACGTTGTGGACCAACGTAGTTATTACACGTTTTTTTGTGAGACTGGGTTGGTTATTCAACCCTGAGTGTATACCATCAGCACGCCTAGACTACTGCAACTCCCTCCTGGCTGGTCTACCTGCATGTGCCATCCGACCTCTGCAGCTCATCCAGAATGCAGCGGCTCGTCTGGTCTTCAACCTTCCCAAATTCTCCCACACCACACCGCTCCTCCGCTCCCTTCACTGGCTTCCAGTAACTGCTAGAATCCACTTCAAGACACTGGTACTTGCGTACCATGCTGTGAATGGATCTGGCCCTTCCTACATCCAGGACATGGTTAAACCGTACACCCCAGCACGTGCACTCCGCTCTGCATCAGCCAAACAGCTCGCTGCACCCGCACTGCGAGGGGGACCCAAGTTCCCGTCAGCAAAAACACGTGGGTTTGCTATCCTGGCTCCAAAATGGTGGAATGAGCTCCCCATTGAAATCAGGACAGCAGATAGCTTACACATCTTCCGACGCAAACTGAAAACTCATCTCTTTAGACTCCACTTCAAGCGATAGAATTACTAACAAAGCATTTATATACTAATAAAGGGCTGGCTTTCTAAATGCCAGTTGAGTAGCACTTGAAATGTTTGGCTCTATGAAACCTGATGTACTTATATGATTCTGTTTTCTTAAAGGTTGTATCTTCCTGGTCGAATGCACTTATTGTAAGTCGCTTTGGATAAAAGCGTCAGCTAAATGAAATGTAATGTAATGTAATCAGCAAAAAAAGCAGTGAAAAGCAAGAGACAGAGCATTTCAAATCATAATTCACAATGTATATTTACAATGTATTGAATGGAAGAGTGCTCTGGCATCCAGAAAGCATTATGCAAATACATTGAACAGAATAAAGTAAGGAAACGTACATTTTTAATTCAAGACATATACAAGTTGAATGTGAATCCTAGAGGTAATATTCACCATCACAATTCCACCTCCCTGCTACAAAGAATCACACGGATGATGTTGACTCTCACTGCCTGTCACAGCTTGTTGCTTTCCACAACAAACCGGAAACAAACAACTCTCTGACAATGACAGCTGGAACAAATACTTGAGACATCCATGGAGGGCCTTAGGGAAAACTAATTATCACATTTCTGAACTCATCATTTTTTCAAATTGAAAGCTGAGTGATGACACCCCCCTGTGTGCTTTATGCATTTTCCTGTTCTCTTAATGCCTACTCTCAACATGCAAATGACAAGCCATAGAATTATATACATGATCAGCACTGTTCTCTTGTATTTCCATTCCTTTCTCATAGTTAAGTTAGTAGATTGGAAAGATGTCAGATATATTTTTAGGTCCTTTGATATAATGGCATGGCCTGACTAAAATACATGATGAATGCAATTTAATCTGAGATTTGTTTGACTTCTTACAAAAAGAGAAAGGGTCAGTTCAGAGATCAGATTCAAAAAGCAAAAAACAAGAGTATCGACTTCAAAGTAACGCCTAACGCCTGAAACATATTTCAGAATACTGTTTAGCTGTAAAACTAAAGAGATGTTGCTGTTTTTAAATCTACTATCATAGTGAATTATTTAGCATAGCAGGCAGCTGTTTTCCATGAAAAATGCCAAGGAAACAACAAGGTACACTGGCATGAGAGCTTGGTGTAGAAAAAATGTGACAAAAAATATTGCAATTTTAAAAACAATGTTTGCAGTTTTCCATCATCCATATGATTGTTTCCACCAAAGCCTTTTCATTCTCCTCTTCACATGGGCATTCGTCTCAAGGGTCAGCTTGACCAAATTGGTTTGGAATAGAAATCTTGGGTGAAACCTGTCAACAGTTGATCTGATTTACCTGAGGACATATCCAGGTTTTTCTCCTTCCTGAAATGATGTTATACTGCAGAGCCTGTGGTCCTTTCTGTCTCCCCTCTCACCTAGACAGCGACCGGCTAGAAAAGAAGAGAGGCATTTAATAAGCCAGATAAGAAAATTGAAGAGGAGTCAGTGGAAACCTCTGTGGCTCTGAGATAAAACTCTTTAGTGTGTAACTCTACTTCACAGTACAGAGCAAAAAAAATACACTTCAGAGCCTCAACTCATTATAAGACTTTTAAAAACTCCCAAAGCAGGTGTAATTACTTCTATTAAATCATGCTTTGGACTTTTCAAATGGGAAACATGATAACCAGAGTGAAAGTACTGCACGTTTGAGTAGTAAAGTACCTCAAGGGACACAAGGTTGCTGATTTACTAAATGTGTTTTGGAAGGCTGCATTTTCTCTTTTGCAGAAGGCTGCAACCATATTGGATTCAAGATTATACACATACAGTAGACTAGGAATGCTGACAGTTTATAGGTGCTTACACACGTGTGATAAGAGAAAAAAATTCACACGCCTTCCTATATGTTCCAGCAGTAGATCACAGTAAGTCGTCTCATCAGGGAACAGGGTCCATTTAAGATGCAATTCCACTTCAGCTACAAGATGTTTGATTTATTGCACGGCTTAGAGACACAGACTTCTGCATATTGAATTTGTTTTATAGCTCTGTCATACATACAATGTGGACAGGGATGGATATTCCTCCTCCCCTGCAATCACCATCTACCATATTTCCACTGTCCTATCTTCAACCTCAGCTGCAGTGAATAATCTAACTCCACCTTATGTGCTGTGCAATGGAAAAGGTGAAGTAAGAGAATGTATTGAATTTGATTAGTTTTCCTCTTCCTATGAGTGTTGGAAGATGGTATACAGTGCATGTGACCACACAGCTGTGAGCTATTTACATTTTATATATAATTTATTCGTCAGAGTTTGATGAATTGAGGATTTTTATGTATTGATAAAAAAAATGGAAATTCCACATGACAAGTTATTTTCTGATATTTTGAGCTCAATATATTTAATCTGTATTGGTTTCTGACGATAAAAGAGATAAAATCCAATGGCCAGAATGTTAAATATACTCTAAGATGAATTCCTGCATGATAAAAACTAGGATACTGCAAAAAATACACATAGAGTAGGATATATTTTTACTTTTGTATCTAGGGTTTGGGCTCCTCAAAAGGGTCATTGGATTATAGAAAATAAGACATTTGGGGATATTTTTTTGCATTCGTTGCTTAAAAAAATTCAACCATTAAAATGAGTGTAAAGTGTATCTTTTCCCAGAGCATAAAATGGAAATACTCAAATAAAGTACATAAGTATAGAACAATATAAGTTTGTTTGACACTGTTAATGAGGTTAATTTGCACTAACGCCAGTGATATATCTGATTTGTTTAAATCATAAACTCTGAATATAACGGTTTAAATTAACCACTGCTGCCCCCTGGTGGATGCAAGCAGTACTGAGTCTCATGTGTGCGTCAGGAAAGGTGAAGTTGCTGATGTGTAAATTGTGGTTTTCCAGATGTTTAATTGAATACTTCAGTACCTTGGCGCACAGAACGTATTCCCATCTGCACTTGACCATCGGTTTGAAAGGAATGCATCTCAAAACAGACAACTGCGCAGTCTGGAGAAAATACCTTGCAATATTTATTTATTTTTATTTATGGATGATCTCTTATGGGATTTTTTTGGAGCTTATGTATTCCACTCAAATCATCGCAGTGTCAGATCATCAGTACCCAAACACATGGAATCTTAATATAATCTGTGGATTTAAATGTCTGGCAGCCTCAGTCCTGCAGAAGCCATTGCTGTAAACAGGAGGCGCACAGTGTTCTGCCGTTAATGCACGGGTCGCAGAAAATTATTTTCACACTTGCAAGAAACGCATGCGCGCAGAAGAGAAACCAACCAGTTTGTATCAAGTCGAGGCTGACGGATGTGATCGAGGCAAAAAAATCTCCTGCATTCTGGCATTCATGGTGACACAGTGAGTAGACATTCAGATTCAACTTTTGGAATGATTACACCCTCGCATTTGTGCATTTTTTAATACAATAGACTGGAAAAATGATGCAGTTGGGCTGGAGCATCTTTAAGTGAATATTCCAGGCATCTTTTTCCATTTGTGCGTGTTGTGGTGTGTATTTAAATAATAATAACGATGTTTAAACATAATGTAGATATGTTGCTCTCTGCCTGGCCAGAAAACCATCTGACTGTAAAATTATCAGCTTTTCTCATCAAATAATGTAATTATGTTTCTATAAATGGCTGCACACTGCTTGCTTTAGGGGGATTGCTTCGAATCGAACATCATGCATGAGTGTGTATGAGTGTGTGTGTGTGTGTGCATCCTCCCGAAGATGCGACTGATGGATGCGATTGCGTCGGTCCAAGAGTAACGCCTTGTCGCTATCATTACTGCTCATCCCTCACAGACTGGGAGAGAGGAGGACAGAGAAAGGCGGCTGTTGCTCATGACAATTTGTTTTTTTGTTGTATTCAGCATGAACCATCAAACCGGTAGGACATCTCGAGCTTTCAACTGCGATATATGCACCTTAAACGCACCATACGCCTAATTTCTTGATCGGGAAATGTCGATTTATTTAGGATGCATTGCACAGAAGTTGACCCCACTCGTCATGATCATGAAGTGTTCGTGCGTACACATGTTACCACTTTCCTTTACAGGATTATCTGGCCTTTCATTGCTTATTTAATCAGGTTTAAGACAGATCCAGGCCTCCTGTCATATCTTAATCTCTTGTGATGTCTTGGATGTTTGTGTGCGTAATGCGCCAGCTTGATGCGGTAAAAAAAAAAAAACCTCAATGTGGTCTCCATGTCTTCTTCTCTTCGCAGTCCATGGGCTCGGAGCGGGTGGAGATGCGTAAGAGACAGATGCAGGTTCATCAGGAAGCAGCTGCCAGTGTCCTCCAAGCGCGCCACAGAATGGGAAACACCCCCACCAACGCCTCTAACGCCTGCTGCTTCTGCTGGTGCTGCTGCTGTAGCTGCTCCTGGTAAAGACCCTGCCTCACACTGGGAGATATGTGGGGGAAAAGGCCCATTTACTGTATTTTGGGTAGCCTTTAATAATACATCTACCCCACACAAATATTAACGGAGAGATAATTGGAGACAGTATATGTTGAAAAAGGCTATCTTTATAAAAAATGAGAATACCCTTTGTTTAGATGATGCAGTTGCTGTCTAAAATTCTTGAACAATTCTAAGTCCTGTTTCAAACGGGGGAATCAAATGCAAAATAATCTAAAGAATAGCCAAAACATAATTATATTCATCAATATGGACTACAGGGAATTAATAGGCAACAATTTGATAGTTTAATAATTGATTAATTAAACATTGGCTATAATTGCTGCTTTTTATATTTTAAATTGTATTAATGTTAATACATATCTTTGAGTTTTGGACTTGGTGGTTGTACAAAACAAGTCTTTTTTTAACGATAAACAGCCATTTATAGACATAATGATCAATCAATGAATTGTAAGAAAAGTAATTTATTGTAGCATAGTTTTAAAAATATGATACACGGCTTAGGCTAACTGGTATAATAATTGACATTCATCGATATGTAGGTTTTGGAGTCTTAATCATTGAAGACTAAGGTAATTTTTCATCATATCAGTGTATCCCTTATGGCCTTTGCCAAATGATGGATCACACATCATACACAATAATATCAGCTGTACTAGGGTTTGATCCATTACAATCCTATAAAAGAATATAGATTTTAACTCGAAAGATAGCTGTTTTGAAAAATGTTTTGTTCTTAGACATACATTTCCTGTCATGCCTGCCATACTTAAATGTTTTCTAATGTGTGGGCTTTAGAAGTTTTATTTACTTTGAAAATATGTTAAACTTTATATTCATGCAATCCAAAGGGTGCGTTGTTTCGAAGTATACTGCAGGAGACAAACCCTA